>NC_083116.1:51096326-51424711 GCF_949774975.1 Lagenorhynchus albirostris
TAAGAGGATATGGAGCTTGCTTCCCCACCAGTGAACACATCAAAAATACATCTACATATGCAACAATTCTCACTGAAATCTAACTGGAAACTGGCAAAAGTACTCCTGTACAACTAAGGCTGTAAGAAAGTTACACACATAATTGGGTAGGAACCAAAGAAAAGCAGTTGGGTAGGGAACTATGCCACTGGGAGGGGACTCAGAGGAAAAAGGAAATTACACAAGAGGACACCCACCCTGGGGAGTTAGTGGGTTGAGCCACAGACTAGACGTCCCAGTCCTGGGGTCCTATGTGTAGGAGACAAGTCCCTGTGGCTGGTTGGAGGACTACTGAAACAGATAGAAAGGCTAGAGAAACCTGGACTCTGCTCATGAGAATTGCATGCTCTTGCTGGCTTGCCTCTGAGGTGGGGTAGAGAGAGGTCTTCTCTAGTGGCTGCTGGGTCTCCTACGACCACCTCGATGCTCACCCCAGCCTGAGCTGAGTGAACACTCCAGCCCTGTTTGCTCCACACCATAGTGCGGCACTGGATCTGAGGTGGCCAGGACTGGAGAAAAGACTCAACCTTGGGATGCAGAAGTGACTCGGTCCTAGAACAGAGGCTGGGTGGTGTAGCAGTGGTCGTTCTTGGCACTTACTTCAGTGGTGTCCCAGAAGCAGCCCAGATTTCTGATGGCAGCCACTTTGCCACAGCTCACACCCCCAACATATGCAGAGAAACCACATGGGCCCCACCTCCACCACGAAGCAGTGGCGACTGAGAACAGTGAACAGCAATGAGAGACAAAGGAGTCTTGTCCCTGAGGCAGGACAGAAGGATGTCTGCTCTAGTGGCTGTTGGGTTTCCTGAGACCACCTTGCTGTGTGCCACAGCACAGGTCAAACAAATGCTCCAGCCCGGCTCAGTCCACTCCACAGTGCAGCACTGGATCTGGGACAGCCAGGAATAGGAAAAAAAACTTGACCATGGGCTGCATCTGAGCCGAGCCAGACACCTACAGAGGCAGCACTTTGGCCCTCTGTATGCACATGGGCCCCACTTGCTTCAGGACTCCCCTCCTCTGGGGCAAAGGTCCTGGTGTGGGGAGAGGAAAAACACTCTTAAAGGGAAAAGAGCCAGCTTGAGCCCAACATTCAGGGCTTCTGCTCCAGCAACTTGAGATCAGATCACAACCCCTTGATAGGGCAATGATGGTCACTGAGCAAAAAGGAAGTCCCACCTCACACCCAGTGCCAACTATAGCCACTTCATTTCCAAACTCACCCACCACCAAGGTGATAGCTGCCACAATGTGAGAATAGTTATGACTGGTGTCCACTTCAAAACCAGGCCTCCAACCAAAGGAATTGGGTACACACAGTCTGCATAAGAATGTTCTCACATATAAGAACACCTTTCAAGACCAAAATAGGTAACTGTTTCACCTAAACTCATAGAGGTAGAGAAAGCTAAGAAAAATGAAAAAGCAGAGGAAGTACTCTCAATTGAAAGAGCAAGAGAAACACCCTAAAAAAATAAATAATGAAAGAGAAATAAACAATTTACCAGATAAAAAATCCAAAACATTGGTAATAAAAATGTTAACTAAATAAGGGGAAAGAATTAATCTAACACAACATTTTAAAAAAGAAACAGAAAATATAAAAAAAGACCAATACAAAGTAAATAATTCAATACATAAAATTAAAAACACACTATAAGGAATGAATGACAGACTAAATGATACAGAAGAACACATAAGTGATCTGGAATATAGAATAATGGAAATCACCTAATCACAACAGAAAGAAAAACTAATTTTAAAAAATGAAAGAAAGCGAAGTAAGTCAGAAATAGAAAGACAAATATCATATGATATCACTTATGTGTGGAATATTAAACAATGATACAAATGAATTTACTTACAAAACAGAAATAGACTCACAGACATAGAAAACAAACTTATGGCTACCAAAGGGGAAGTGGGGTAAGGGATAAAATAGGAGCTTGGGATTAACACATACACTCTCTATAAAATATATAAACAAGATCCTACTGTATAGCACAGGAAAATATATTCAATATCTTGTAATAACCTATAATGAAAAAGAATCTTAAAAAATATAAATAAATAAATAAATAAATAAATAAATATATATATATATATCTGAACCACTTTGCTGTACACCCGAAAATACAACATTATAAATCAACTATACTTCAATAAAATAAAATATAAATGCAACTAGAGATTATCGTACTAAGTAAGTCAGAAAGAGAAAGACAAATACCATATGATATCACTTATATGTGGAATCTAAAATATGGCACAAATGAACTTATCTACAAAACAGAAACAGAATCATAGACGTAGAGAACAGACTTGTGGTTGCCAAGGGGGAGCAAGGGAGGGAGAGGGATGGACTGGGAGTTTGGGATTGGTAGATGCAAACTATTACATTTAGAATGGATAAACTACAAGCTCCTAATGTATATAGCACAGGGAAATATATTCAATATCCTGTGATAAACCATAATGGAAAAGAATATAAAAAAAGAATGTATATATGTGTATAACTGAGTCACTTTGCTGTACAGCAGAGATAGGTACAACATTGTAAATCAACTATACTTCAATTAAACAAAAGAAATAAAAAAATAATTAAAACAAAATTTTAAAAAAGAAAAGAAATTTAAGAGATCTCTGAGATAACATTAAGTATTTCAACATTTGCATCATAGGGGTTTCAGAAGGCGAAGAGAAAAAGTAGGTGATCGAAAATATATTTGAAGAAATTATGGCTAAAACATTACCAAACCTAAAGAAGAAAATAGGTATAAGAAGCACACATAGTCCCAAACTAGATGAACACAAACAGATCCATACCAAGGTATATCATAATTAACATGGCAAAAGTTAAAGATAAAGAGAGAATTCTAAAGGCAGTGAGAGAAAAACAAAGAGTCATATATAAGAGAATTCTCATAAGGCTATCATATCACTTCTCTGCAGAAACTTTGTAGGACAAAAGGGAGAGGCATGATATACTCAAAGAGGAAAGGCAAAAACCTGCAATTTACAATACCCTGTACAAAAAGATTATCATTTAGAATAGAAGGAGAGATAAAGAACTTCTCAGACAAGCAAAAACTGTAAGAATTCATCAACACTAAATTTACCCTAAAATAAATGTTAAAGGGTCTTTAAATGAAAAAGAAATAATCATCTATAGGAAAGGGAAAATACCACTAGGAATGGCAAATACATAGTAAGAATAAAAGATCACTTAAATTGGACAGTATATACATTAAAAGACAAAAAAGTATGAAAATAACTATAACTACAATACACAATAAAGGGATAAGCATGAAGATTTAAAATGTGAGATCAAAAACACAAAATGTTGGGGAGAGGAGTAAAAAACGGAGATATTTTAGAGTGTGTTTGAACTTAAATGGCTACCAGATTAAAAGAAGTAGATCTAATTATAGGTGAAAGTAATATGAACCCCATGGCAACTACAAATCAAAAACCTACTGTACATACACAAAAACCAAAAAGGAAAGAAAAGAAGCACACTGCTAGAAAAAGAAAATCAACAAACCACCATGGTAGAAACAAAAAGAAGAAATGGGGGGACCTTCAAGATGGCAGAGGAGATCGCCTTCCTCCCCACAAATACATAAAACATACATCTACATATGGAACAACTACTACAGAACACCTACTGAATGCTGGCAGAAGACCTCAAGACTTCCAAAAAGGCAAGAAAATCCCCACATAACTGGGTAGGGCAAAAGAAAAAAGAAAAAAACAGGGACAAAAAATAAGGGTGAGACCCGCACCTCTGGGAGGGAGCTGTGAAGGAGGAAAAGTTTCCACACACTAGAAAGACCCTTCACTGGTGGAGATGGGGTGGGTGGGGAGAGAAGCTTTGGAGCCATGGAAGAGACCACAGCAACAGGGGTGAGGAGGGCAAAGTGGAGAGATTCCCTCACAGAGGATTGGTGCCAACCAGCACTCACCAGCCTGAGAGGCTTGTCTGCTCACCCAGTGGGGTGGGTGGGGGCTGGGAGCTGAGGCTCAGGCTTCGGAGGTCAGATCCCAGGGAGAGGATTGGGGTTGGCTCCTTGAACACAGCCTGAAGGGGGCTAGTGCACCACAGCTAGCCAGGAGGGAGTCCAGGAAAAAACCTGGACCTGCTGAAGAGACAAGAGACCATTGTTTCAGGGTGCGCAAGGAGAGGGGATTCCTTCCCCATCTGCCCACAGAAGGCAGAGCACTGTCTAAACGAGCTCCAGAGACAGGTGAGAGCTGCGGCTATCAGCTCAGATACCAGAGATGGGCATGAAACTCTAACACTGCTGCTGCAATCACCAAGGAGCCTGTGTGCAAGCACAGGTCACTGTCCACAAACCAACCACCCCAGGAACCTGTGCAGCCCACCACTGACAGAGTCATGTGATCCAGGGACAAATTCCACAGGAGAACACACGGCATGCCTCAGACTATTGCAATGTCACACTGGCCTCTGCTGTTGGTGGTTACCCTGCATTCCGATTAGGACTACCATACCCCTACCTCCCCCTGGCCTGAATGAGCAAAAGTGCCCTAATCAGCTGTTTCTTTAACCCCTTCCTGTCTGGGCAGGGACCAGATGCCTGAGGGGGGCCTACATGCAGAGATAGGGTCAAAACCAAAGCTGAACCCCAGGATCTGTGTGAACAAGGAAGAGAAAGGGAAATTTTTCCGTGCAGCCTCAGGAGCAGTGGATTAAATCCCCACAATCAACTTGATGTACCCTGCATCTGTGGAATACCTGAAAAGAAAATGAATCATCCCAAAATTGAGGCGGTGGACTTTGGGAGCAGCTATGGACTTGGGGTTTGCTGTCTGTGACTGATTTGTTTCTGAATTTTATGTTTAGCTTAGTATAGTTTTTAGCACTTGTTATCATTGGTAAATTTGTTCATTGGTTTGGTTGCTCTCTTCTTTTTTTTATTATTATAACTTTTTTACTTTTTTTAATTAAGAAATTTTCTTACTTTTTAAAATTTATCACTTTCTTTCTTTCTTTTTTTCTCTCGTTTTTTCTGAGCCATGTGGCTGACAGGGTCTTTGTGCTCTGGACTGGCATCAGGCCTGAGCGTCTGAGGTGGGAGAGCGAAGATGAGGACATTGAACCATCCAGAGAACTCGTGGACCCACATAATGTCAATTGGCAAGAGCTCTCCCAGACATCTCTGTCTCAACGCTAAGACCCAGTTCCACCCAACGGCCTGCAATCTCCAGTACTGGATGCCGCATGCCAAACATTTAGCAAGAGAGTAACAAAACACCTCCATTAGCAGAGAGGCTGGCTAAAATCATACTAAGTTCACAGACACCTCAAAACACATCACCAGATGTGACCCTGCCCAACAGAAGGACAAGATACAGGCCCACCAACAAGAACACAGGCACCAGTCCTCTCCACCAGGAAGCCTACACAACCCACTGAACCAAACTTACCCACTGGGGGCAGACACCGAAAACAATGGGAACTACGGACGTGCAGCCTCTGAAAAGGAGACCCCAAAAACAGTAAGTTAAACAAAATGAGAAGACAGAGAAATATACAGCAGATGAAGGAGCAAGGTAAAACCCCACCAGACCAAACAAAGAAGAAAAAGGCAGTCTACCTGAAAAATAATTCAGAGTAATGATAGTAAAGATATCCAAAATCTTGGAAATAGCATGGAGAAAATATAAGAAATTTTTAACAAGGACTTAGAAGAACTAAAGAGCAAACAGACATTGACTAATCACACAATAAATGAAATTAAGAATTCTCTAGAAGGAATCAATAACAGAATAACTGAGGCAGAAGAACAGATAAGTGACCTGGAAGATAAAATAGTGGAAATAACTATCGCAGACCAGAATAAAGAAAAAAGAATGAGAACAAATTGAGGACAGTCTCAGAGACCTCTGGGACAACATTAAATGCACCAACATTCTAATTATAGGGGTCCCAGAAGAAGAAGAGAAAAAAAAAAGGTCTGGGAAAATATTTGAAGAGATTATAGTTGAAAACTTCCATAACATGGGAAAGGAAATAGCCAATCAAGTCCAGGAAGAACAGAGAGTCCCGTACAGGATAAATCCAAGGGAAACACGCCAAGACACATATTAATCAAACTATCAAAAATAAAATTCAAAAAAAAAATTAAAAGCAGCAAGGGAAAAGCAACAAATAACATACAAGGAAAACCTCATAATGTTAACAGCTGATCTTTCAGCAGAAACTCTGTAAGCCAGAAGGGAGTGGCAGGACATATTTAAAGGGATGAAAGGGAAAAAATTACAAACAAGATTACTCTACCCAGCAAGGATCTCATACAGATTCAATGGACAAATTTAAAAATTTACAGAAAAGCAGAAGTTAAGAGAATTCAGCACAACCAAATGAGATCGGAACAAATGCTAAAGGAACTTCTCTCGGCAGGAAACAGAAGAGAAGTAAAAGACCAACAATAACAAATCCAAAACCATTAAGAAAATGGTAATGGGAACATACATAGTGATAATCACATTAAATGTAAAGGGATTAAATGATCCAACCAAAAGACACAGACTGGCTGAATGGAAACAAAACCAAGACCTGTATATATGCTCTCTACAAGAGACCTACTTCAGACCTAGGGACACATACAGACTGGAAGTGAGGGGATGGAAAAAAATATTCCATGCAAACGGAAATCAAAACAAAGCTGGAGTAGCTATGCTCATATCAGACAAAATAGACTTTTAAATGAAGACATTTACAAAAGATAAAGAAGGACACTAAATAATGATCAAGGGATCCATCCAAGAAGAAGTTACAACAATTGTAAATATTTATGCATGCAGTATAGGAGCACCTCGATACATAAGGCAAATGCTAACAGCCATAAAAGGGGAAATCAACAGTAACACAATAATAGTAGGGGAATTTTCACCAATGGACAGATCATCCAAAATAAAAATAAATAAGGAAACACAAGCTTTAAAAGACAATTTAGACCAGTTAGACTTAACTGATATTTATAGGGCACTCCATCCAAAAAAACAGAATACAATTTCTTCTCAAGGGCTCATGGAACATTCTCCAGGATAGACCACAGCTTGAGTCAGAAATCAAGCCTTGGTAAATTTAAGAAAATTGAAATCCTATCAGGTTCTTTTTTCTTACCACAATGCTATGAGATTAGATATCAATTACAAGAAAAAAAAATTGTAAAAAATGCAAACACATGGAGGCTAAACAATACACTACTAAATAATGAAGAGATCACTGAAGAAATCACAGAGAAATCAAAAACTACCTAGAAACAATTGACAAGGAAAACACAACAAACCAAAACCTACAGGATACAGAAAAAGCAGCTGTAAGAGGGAAGATTTTAGAAATACAACCCTACCTCAAGGAACGAGAAAAATCTCAAATAAACAACCTAAACTTACACCTAAAGCAATTAGACAAAGAAACAAAATACCCCAAAGTTAGCAGAAGGAAAGAAATCATAAAGATCAGATCAGAAATAAATGAAAAAGAAATGAAGGAAACAATAGCAAAGATCAATAAAACTAAAAGCTGGTTCCTTGAGAAGATAAACAAAATTGATAAACCATTAGCCAGACTCATCAAGGAAAAAAGGGAGAAGCCTCAAATCAACAGAATTAGAAATGAAAAAGGAGAAGTAACAACTGACACTGCAGAAATACAAAGGATCATGAGAGACTACTATAAGCTACTATATGCCAATAAAATGGACAACGTGGAAGAAATGGATAAATTTTTAGAAAACTATAAACTTCCCAGAATGAACCAGGAAGAAATACAAAGTATGAACAGACCAATCACAAGCACTGAAGTTGAAACTGTGATTAAAAATCTTCCAACATATTTATATACACAGGCATAACTTGGAGATATTGCAGGTTTATATCCAGACCTCAGTAAAGCAAATATCACAATAAAGTGAGTCACTAGAATTTTTTTCTTTCCGAGGATACATAAAGTTAGATTTACACTGTACTTTTGTCTATTAAATGTGCAATAACGGTATCATGCCGAAAAAAACAATGTATGTACCTTTATTTTACAATAATGCTGCCGGGAAAATGGTGTCTATACACTTTCTCGATGCAGGGTTGCTACAGAACTTCCAATTTATAAAAAATGCAATACCTGTGAAGCACAATACAACTAAGTATTCCTATAAAAGAAAAAAGATCCTTCAACAAAGAAAAGCCCAGGACCAGATGGCTTCACAGGCAAATTCTATCAAACATTTAGAGAAGAGCTAGCCCCCATCCTTCTCAAACTCTTCCAAAATTAAGCAGGGGGAGGAATACTCCCAAAGTCATTCTACAAGGTCACCATCACCCTGATACCAAAACCAGAAAAAGATGTCACAAAAAAGGAAAACTACAGGCCAATATCACTGATGAACATAGATGAAAAATCCTCAACAAAATACTAGCAAACAGAACGCAACAGCACATTAAAAGGATCATACACCATGATCAAGTGTGGTTTATCCCAGGAATGCAAGGATTCTTCAATATATACAAATCAATGAATATGATACACCATATTAACAAACTGAAGGATAAAAACCATGTGATAATAGATGCACAAAAAGCTTTTGACAAAATTCAACACCCATGTTTGATAAAAACTCTCCAGAAAGTAGGCATAGAGGAAATCTATGTCAACATAATAAAGGCCATATAAGACAAACCAGAGCCAACATCAGTCTCAAGGGTGAAAAACTGAAACCCTTTCCTCTAAGATCAGGAACAAGACAAGGTTGCCCACTGTCACCACTATTATTCAACATAGTTTCAGAAGATTTACCCACAGCAATCAGAGAAGATATAGAAATAAAAGGAATGTGAATCAGAAAAGAAGAAGTAAAACTGTCACTGCTTGCAGATGACAAGTTACTATACATAGAGAATCCTAAAGATGTAACCAGAAAACTACGAGAGATAATCAATGAATTTGGAAAAGTAGCAGGATACAAAATTAATGCACAGAAATCTCTTGCATTCTTATACACTAATGATGAAAAATCTGAAAGAGAAATTAAGGAACCAATCCCATTTACCACTGCAAAAAAAGAATAAAATACCTAGGAATAAACCTTCCTAAGGAGACAAAAGACCTGTATGCAGAAATCTATAAGACACTGATGAAGGAAATCAAAGACAATACAGATGGAGAGATATACCATATTCTTGGATTGGAAGAATCAACATTGTGAAAATGACCATACTACCCAAAGCAATCTACAGATTCAATGCAATCCCTATCAAACTACCACTGGCATTTTTCACAGAACTAGAACAAAAAATTTCACACTTTGTATGGATACACAAAAGACCCCGAATAGCCAAAGCAATCTGGAGAAAAAAAACGGAGATGAAGGAATCAGGGTCTCTGACTTCTGACTATACTACAGAGCTGCTGTAATCAAGACAGTATGGTACTGGCACAAAAGCAGAAATATAAATCAATGGAACAGGATAGAATGCCCAGAGATTAACTCATGCACATATGGTCACCTTATCTTTGATAAAGGAGGAAAGAATATACAATAGAGAAAAGACAGCTTCTTCAATAAGTGGTGCTGGGAAAACTGGACAGCTACATGTAAAAGAATGAAATTAGAACACTCCCTAACACCATACACAAAAATAAACTCTAAATGGATTAAAGATATAAATGTAAGGCCAGACACTATAAAACTCTTAGAGGAAAACATAGGCAGAATACTCTATGATATAAATCACAGCAAGATCCTTTTTGACACATCTCCTAGAGAAATGGAAATAAAAACAAAAATAAACAAATGGGACCTAATGAAACTTGAAAGCTTTTGCACAGCAAAGGAAACGATAAACAAGACCAAAAGATAACCCTCAGAGGGGAAGAAAATATTTGCAAATGAAGCAACTGACAAAGCATTAATCTCCAAAATTTACAAGGAGCACATTGAGCTCAATAACAAAAAAACAAACTACCCAATCCAAAAATGGGCAGAAGACCTAAATAGACATTTCTCCAAAGAAGATATACAGACTGCCAACAAAAACATAAAAGAATGCTCAACATCAAAACTACAATGAGATATCATCTCACACCAGTCAGAATGGCCATCATCAAAAAATCTATAAACAATAAATGCTGGAGAAGGTGTGGAGAAAAGGGAACACTCTTGCACTGCTGGTGGGAATGTGAATTGGTACAGCCACTATGGAAAACAGTATGGAGGTTCCTTAAAAAACTACAATTAGAACTACCATATGACCCAGCAATCCCACTACTGGGCATATACCCTGAGAAAACCATAATTCAAAAAGAGTCATGTACCAAAATGTTCATTGCAGATCTATTTACAATAAACCAGAGAATGAAACAACCTAAGTGCCCATCATCGGATGAATGGATAAAGAAGGCGTGGCACATATATACAATGGAATATTACTCAGCCATAAAAAGAAACGAAATTGAGCTATTTGTAATGAGGTGGGTAGACCTAGAGTTTGTCATACAGAGTGAAGTAAGTCAGAAAGAGAAAGACAAATACCATATGCTAACACATATATATGGAATTAAAAAAAAATGTCATGAAGAACCTAGGGGTAAGACAGGAATAAAGACACAAACCTACTAGAGAATGGACTTGAGGATATGGGGAGGGGAAAGGGTGAGCTGTGACAAACGAGAGAGAGGCATGGACATATATACACTACCAAACTTAAGGTAGATAGCTAGTGGGAAGCAGCCACATAGCACAGGGAGATCAGCTCGGTGCTTTGTGACCGCCTGGAGTGGTGGGATAGGGAGGGTGGGAAGGAGGGAGATGCAAGAGGGAAAAGATATGGGAACATATGTATATGTATAACTGATTCACTTTGTTATCAAGCAGAAACTAACACACCATTGTAAAGCAATTATACCCTAATAAAGATGTTAAAAAAAATCTACAGACAATAAATGCTGGAAAGGGTGTGGAGAAAAGGGAACCCTCCTGCACTGTTGGTGGGAATATAAATTGTAAATTGATACAGCCACTATGGAGAACAGTATGGAGGTTCCTTAAAAAAATTAAGAATAGAACTACTATATGACCCAACAATCCTACTACTGGGCATATACCCTGAGAAAAGCGTAATTCAAAAAGAGTTATTTACCACAATGTTCATTGCAGCACTATTTACAATAGCCAGGACATGGAAGCAGCCTAAATGTCCATCAACAGATGAGTGGATAAAGAAGATGTGGCACATATATACAACGCAATATCACACAGTCATAAAAAGAAATGAAATTGAGTTTTTTGTAGTGAGGTGGATGTTCCTAGAGTCTGTTATAGAGAGTGAAGTAAGTCAGAAAGAGAAAAACAAATACTGTATCTTAACACATATATATGCAATCTAAAAAAAAAAAAGGTTCTGATGAACCTAGGGGCAGGACACGAATAAATAGGCAGACGTAGAGAATGGGCTTAAGAACATGGGGAGAGGGATAGGTAAGCTGGGATGAAGTGAGAGAATAGCATTAACATATATACACTACCAAATGTAAAATAGATAGTTTGTGGGAAGCATGTGCATAGCACAGGGAGATCAGCTCGGTGTTTTGTGACCACATGGAGGGGTAGGATAGGGAGGGTTGGAGGGGGACACAAGAGGGAGGGATTATAGGCATATATGTACACATATAGCTGATTCACTTTGTTATATTGCAGAAACTAACACAGCATTGTATAGAAATTATACTCTGATAAAGATGTTAAAAAATAAGAGGGAGTGGTATGGGGATATATGTATACATATAGCTGATTCACTTTGTTATAAAGCATAAACTAAAACAACATTGTAAAGCAATTATTCTCCAATAAAGATGTTTAAAAAAAAGAAGAAATGAACAGAGAAGAAATACAAAAAAATAGTGGAAACAAGTAATAAAATGTCAATAAGTACATGCCTATTAATAATTACTTTAAGTGTCAATGGTCTAAATGCTCTGATCAACAGATATAGGGTGGCTGATTGGATTTAAATAAAAAGACCCTTCAATGTGCTGCCTACAAGAGACTCACTTCAGGGCTATATATACACACAGACTGAAAGTGAGGGGATGGAATAAGATATTTTACGCAAATGGAAACAAGAAAGCAGGGGTAGCAATACTCTATCAGACAAAATAGACTTTAAAACATAGGCTATAACAAAAGACAATGAAGGGTATTATATAATAATGAAGGGATCAATACAAGAAGAAGATATTAAAGTCAATAACATATATGCACCCAATACAGGAGCACCTAAATATATAAAGCAAATACTTAACAGACATAAAAGGAGAAATTGACAATAATACATAATAGTAAAGGGCTTTAACATCCCACTTACATCAATGGACATATCATCCAGTCAGAAATATCAATAAGGCAACAGTGGTCTTACAGGACACAATAGATCTTTTCAACTTAATAGATATCTACAGGACATTACACGCAAAACCAACAGAATGCACATTATTTTCAAGTGTCCATGGAATGTTTCCAGGATAGAGCAAACACTCGGCCACAAAAGAAGTCTCAACAAATTTAAGAGGATAGAAATTATATCAAGCATTTTTTCTTACCACAGTAGTATGAAACTAGAAATCTACTACAGAAAGAAAAATGGGAAAAGAACAAACATGTGGAGACTAAACAACATAGGTACTAAAAAAACATTAGGTCAATGAAAAAATCAAAGAAGAAATCAGAAAATATCTCAAGGCAAATGAAAATGGAAACATGACACTCCAAAATCTATGGGCTGCAGCAAAAGCTGTTCTAAGAGGGAAGTTTATAGTGATACAAATCATTCTTCATGAAGCAAGAAAAATCTCAAATAAACTACTTAACCTTCCATCGAAAAGAATTAGGAAAAGAAGAACATACAATGCCCAAAGTCAGCAGAAGGAAGGAAATAATAAATATCAGAGAGGATATAAATAAAAAATGATTCAAAAAATAATAGAAAAGATCAATGGAACCCAGAACTGTTTTTTTTAAAGATAAACAAAACTGATAATCACCAAAAAGAAAAGAGAGAGGACACAAATAAAATAAGAAAGAGGAGAAATAACAACAAATACCACAGAGATACAAAAAATCACGAGTATACTATGAACAGGTATATGCCAACAAATTGGACAACCTAGAAGAAATAGACAAAGTTCTACAAACAACCTGATAAGAGTGTATCAAGAAGAAACAGACAATTTGAACAAACCTATCACGAGTGGTGAATTGAATCTGTAGTTAAAAAAAAAAAAAACTCACAGTAAACAAAAGTCCAGAAACGGATGGCTTCATGAGGGAATTCTACAAACATATAAAGATGAACTAATATCTATCCTCAAATTATTCCAAAAAATTAAAGAGGGTGGAACACTCCCAAATTCATTCTACGAGGCCACCCTGATGCCATATACTTGTCCATAGTATTCTCTTCAGTGTTTTTGTATCCTTGTGATATTCCAGTATTTGTAGCCATTAACCTTCACATATTATTTTTTGCCTACTCCTTTTGAGGATTACATTTACACATTTATTTGTCTGTTTGAAATTGCACCATAGTTCACTGATGCTGTTAATTGTTTCCATCTTTTTTTTCTTTATTTTCATTTGTAATAGTTTCTATTGCAATGCTTTCAGATTCACTAATATTTTCTCAATATCTAATCTGCCATTAACCCCATCCAGTATATTTTTCATTTTAGACATTATAGTTTTTATTACTAGGAGGTCAATTTCAGTCGTTTTAAAAATATATCGTCCATAGCTCTATTTACAGGTACTGTCTTTCTTTTAGCTTCTTGAACATATGGAATAGAGTCATGTTAAATGAATGTTCTTGTCCACTAATTTTATAATGAGTCATTTCTAGTGTGGAATTGATTTTTCTCCTAATTATGGGTTATATTTTTATACTTCTTTGCATGTCTGGTATTCTTTACTAGATGCCAGACACTGTAAATTTTTCCTTTTAGAGTGGTGTATATTTTTGTATTTCTATAAATATTCTTGAGTTTCAGTCTGGGACAATTAAATTACTTGGATGACATAGTTTGATACTTTTTAGTCTTACTTTTAAGTTTAATTAGTCAGAACTGGAATTCTATTTATTTAGTCTGGGGCTATGTTTTTTTCCAAATACTATGCAAATCCCTCCTTAGTATTGTAATCAATATGCTATGAGTTATGAGCTTTTCCACTCTGGCTTGTAGAAACAGGTACAATATCTAACTCTGCAAGGACTGGGCACTGTTCCTTCTAATCCTTTCATGGTGTGGTTCTTTCTGCAGCCTCAGATAGCTGCATGTACTGATTAATACTCAACTGAATACTTGATGGGGGATCTCTGCAGCACACTAGAGTTCTCTGTCTATCTCTCTCCTCTCTGCATTGAAAACTCTAGTTGCCTTGTCTTTCTTGGACTCACACTCCGTTTCCTAAGCTCAAGGTGTATGTTGAGCTTTGCCTGTGTTTCCCTTCCCTGTGCTGCAGACTGGAAACTTTCTCAAAGCACTAAGCTGGGGAAATCAGTGTTTACCTCATTTGTAAGAATCACTATCTTTAGTTGCCTGATGTCTTGAATGTCTCTGTTTCACTTATTTTGTCCATTTTTTTAGTGTTTAAGGTTTAAGATAAGAGAGTGAGTCTAATCCTTGATATCCCATTTTGATTGGGAGCAGAAGGTCTCTTTCTATTACTTTTAAAATTTCCTGTGTAAATCTTTGATCCAAAATCAGTTTAGGTGGTGTAAGTGAGGCAAAGATCCAATTTTTTCCCCTAAGTCCCTAGCAAGTTATACCAACACTACATTATGTTTTCTTTTTTGTTTTTTGTTTTTGTGGTATGCGGGCCTCTCACTGTTGTGGCCTCTCCCGTTGTGGAGCACAGGCTCCGGACGCGCAGGCTCAGCGGCCATGGCTCGTGGGCCCAGCCGCTCTGTGGCATGTGGGATCTTCCTGGACCGGGGCACGAACCCGCGTCCCCTGCATCGGCAGGTGGACTCTTAACAACTGCGCCACCAGGGAAGCCCTACATTATGTTTTTTAACATTAGAATGAAAATCATTGTGAAAGAGATGGTGATATGACCAGAGGTGAGGAAATTTTCAAAGAATGCCCATGACAATGATAATGATGAAACAGTCTGGCAATCGTTATTCAGTCTTCACACAAAAAAAACAAAAAACAAAAATAAGGACAGTGAGAAATCACAGAACCACTAACACTCAAGTCAAACTTCAAGCAGCATCTGATTGAAAAGAGAAAGAGAAAAAGTTGGGAGTCAAATGAAGAAAAATGCAAGGCAATCTGATAGGAATGTTTGTGGGCACAATCCCCTAAAAAAGTCAAAATTATGCAGGCCTTACTAGCCAGGCCATTCTTTGTGATGTAATGACATGGTAAGACACATGATAGGGGAAACACTATTACACAGTGAGTCTGGACTCAACATCACAAACTAGAAGTCCAGGGGCTTAACTCAGCTCAGAGATATGTTCTGCTTGTTCCAGATAAGATTTTTTTCTGAATTCATTTAAAATATTTTTTAATGGTAGTTTTCAACTTTAAAAAATTCAGTGTCTTACTTCTGTTGAAAAATAGAAGAATGTATAACAATGAATTCACTTTTCCACATAGCAATATTTGACTAGGGCACTTCATTTCAATTTACTAACTCCTGCTAGGTTCCTGGCCTTTGTATGCATTTGAGTGTTACCACTGGTCTAGTGAGGGAAAGTGGGTTAATTATGGTGGTAGTGCAGCATAGTTGGAAATAAGACTGGAAAGGCATGACTGAGTCAGAACATAAAGGGGCACATATGGGGCAAGGGTAGATTAGCATGTATTGTATTGAGTGTCTATTATGTGCCAGGTATTGTAAAATTTAATCATCCAAACAGCATTATAGTTGGATGTAATTACCCCCACTTATAGATAAGAAAATGGAGGCATACAGTTGTCAGATAACTTACCCAAGGCCACTCAGCAAGTTGCTAAAGTGTAATTTAAACACTTGTATAACAACCCCAAAATTCTTCCCTTTCGATGGATTCCCAAGTGTGGTTATGGCAACAGATTAATCTGTTAGACTATAAAAATGCTGATTTCCAAGCACTGCCACTAGAGTCTGAGTCAGTAATTTAGTAGATCTTTGGAAGAGCTCTCGCTAGAGTATGCCTTTTACAAAGTTTCGTAGATGATTCTGATGCAGCTAATCTACAGACAACCATTTGGGAAACATTTGTTCTGCCTTTCATGAAGGGATTTGATTGCTGGACATTCTTTGAACTTAATCCTGTAGGCATTAAGAAACTAAAAGACGTTTTGAAGCAGGTGAGTGGTATGAACAAATCTGCATTTCAGAAATATCACTCTAGCAGTGGCAGAGTGGAGGATAAATTAGAGGGCAGAGACTGGAAACAAGCTCAGTAAGAACATTACTGCAGTAGTCCAAGCAAGAAATGATGAGGCTTGAATGAAAGCATTGGCAGTATGCCTCATTCCACTGCTATCCACAGGATCTATGACATGAGAGGGAAGGTTGTGTTCTGGCAGGATCCTTTTGATACTTCCACTTAAGAAAAAAACCAAAAAACCCAAACGAATCCAGTAGTGCACTGGAGGTGTCTCACAACAGCTCATGAGAGCTCAATTGCACACACCTTCCCAACTCTGTTTTCTATGACAAGACGTTGGCAGTTTGAAATCAGCCATGGTGGAAGTATTTATACCATGGAAACACATCAGGGCTTTTATTTTTTTGGAGAGAGAACTAGTTGTTAAATATTTATCAACTCACCTCTGAATTTAAACTCCTTTGGACAGGGACCAAAGTAAATTTTTGGATACTAAATCCTCAATTATAATGATTCATGCTCTAATATGGCTCCAATATTCTCTTCAATAAAAATATCATTTAGGTCGAAAGTTCATTATGCACAAAATTATTAATTTTCCTATATCTAAGATACTTTATGCATCTAATTTTATGTGCCCTCATTCAAGACCTAGGTTCATTCTCATTTTCCTTTATTGAAATTTTAATTTTTCTATAGATTTATAAGGCATTGGAAGCCTGTAGTTTTTAATATTATAGATAATCTTTTGTCTGAAGAAACTAAGAAAATTTTTTTATTTTTAACTTTTTATTTTTCTATGCCTGTTCTGAAATCAGCATATCCAGTAATAGAAGGGATACCACTAAACTGTAACATGATAGGGTACTCCTACATTACAGAAGAGGGCAGTCTTTTTAAATGTTAGTGGTATATAAACATTTTTAGTTGAAAGAGCAATCATTGCAAATAGTAGCTTTTGTAAGTAAAATAACAGAGTAGTGTGGGGTTGTCATGAAATGTCTGTAAAATTGGCAACTACTGCCAGTTCACTCTCAGACAGTTAATAGCAAACTCATTGTAACAGCATCTGCACTTCTTTTTAAACCATAGCTTGTGGGAAATGATGTTTATAATTTCTTAGATTTGCTATATAGATGTGTTGCTATCTCAAAAGTAAATGAGGTTTAAGTAAATTTTTGTTCTTCTTCTTGAACAAAATCCCACTAAATTGTGTGACTTAGGAATGAATAGCTCAAGGGATTATATATAATGGGATATCTAACTTTTTTTCACACCAGGCTCGTTTCATTTTTCCCTTTAAAATGAAGTGACTGAGAATTTAACTATTTGAAAGGTGTTAGGTGATAGCAAAAGTTGCTGTTTTCAACATATTTTCTGTTGGAAAGTACCACAAAGCTGTTTTATTTATTTTTTATTAGCAGACCACATTCCTGAAAAAAAATCCCTTCTCCCAACCTTTGAAATTGCTACTTGCCTATAGCAAGAGCCTCTGCTCAGCAAATAGTAAAGAAGGCTATATGTTCCCTATTGTGGTGACCTCTGTAGATAGGAAAACATATCATTAGCCACATTTGTGGATGAGTTTTAGGAACTCTTTAGCTAGGCTCCCTTAACAAAAATTAAAAGAGAAAATAAGATTGCGGATAAGACAGTAGGTTCTTGCTTCTCTCATTAAAAAATTTATTTTTTAACATCTTTATTGGTGTACAATTGCTTTACAATGGTGTGTTAGTTTCTGCTTTATAACAAAGTGAATCAGCTATACATATACATATATCCCCATATCTCCTCCCTCTTACGCCTCCCTCCCACGCTCCCTATCCCACCCCTCTAGGTGGACACAAAGCACGGAGCTGATCTCTCTGTTCCATGAGGCTACTTGCCACTAGCTATCTATTTTACATTTGGTAGTGTATATATGCCCATGCCACTCAAAAAATTTATTTCTTAAAAAAACCCATCTATTTCTAGTCAAGTCCCCTATAAAGTGCCAAGGATAAAGTGAAATCATTCAAAGCATTCTTAGTAAATTTAACAATTAAAATCATATGCATTTTAAAATGTAGAATCAAACTTAATTCAACAGTGGCAGCTACATTTTAAGTCGAATACTTTTCATTTTCACTGAATTGTCTCCCTATACCTCAAATGGATATAATCAATGTCAACTTATATACACATATTATAGATATGAATTTTTAAAACAACATAAGCCCAATATCACATCTGCATTCCTTGGGTTATAACACTATTTTGCCGTATTAATGACACCTACTTATGTTCAAAAATAAGACCAAAAAACCCCAATTATCTGGAGGAATGGCTACAGTATAAAAGTATGCTAATCAGCTTTATAGTATACTATACTATTCTGAATAAAATATTGTTATATTGCTAACACTCAATCATTCAAAATGAAAAGGACACAAAATTAGTCTATGTTCATTAGGCACAGATCTAGATTTGAAGCCCAGTTCTGCCTCCATTTAGGGGTGTAATCTTGAGCTAATCATTTTACTTTGTATTTTTTATCTATAGAATAAAAATAATAATAGCTATATTGTAAAGCTGTTGTGTTAATTAAAATGCAGTACATATATAATGGTACCTAACAGTGTCTGACACATGGTAAGTGCCTCATAAATTGTAAGTGATATTTTTAATAATGTTATTATTGTTGTTACGATAGTAAAATAGACTTTTAGGATGTCAGCTTAAACATTCAAAGACTATTCTTTATGGCCATCATTAAAAGTCTCCAAATAACAAATGCTGGAGAGGGTGTGGAGAAAAGGAAACCCTCCTACACTGTTGGTGAGAATGTAAATTGGTGCAGCCACTATGGAAAACAGTATGGAGGTTCCTTAAAAAACTAAAAATAGAGATACCATATGACCAGCAATCACACTCCTGGGTATATATCCAAAAAAAACAAAAACTCTAATTTGAAAAGATACAAGTACCCCACTGTTCATTGAAGCACTATTTACAATAGGCAAGATATGGAAACAACCCAAATGTCCATTGACAGATGAATAGATAAATGAAATATGGTGTGTATATATATATATATATAATATATATATATATATAATTGAGTACTACTCAGCCATAAAAAAGAATGAAATAATGCCATTTGCCACAACATGGATGGACCTAGAGATTATCATACTAAGTGAAGTAAGTCAGAGAGAGAAAGACAAATACCATATGATATCACTTATATGTGGAATCTAAAATATGACACAAATGAACTTACCTATGAAATAGAAACAGGGGCTTCCCTGGTGGTGCTGTGGTTGAGAGTCCGCCTACCGATGCAGAGGACAGGGGTTCGTGCCCTGGTCCAGGAGGATCCCACATGCCATGGAGCTGCTGGGCCCATGAGCCATGGCCGCTGAGCCTGCGCGTCCAGAGCCTGTGCTCCACAACGGGAGAGGCCACAACAGTGAGAGGCCCGCGTACTGCAAAAGAAAAAAAAAAAACAAAAAGGAAATAGAAACAGAATCACAGACATAGAGAACAGTCTTGTGGTAGCCAAGGGTGTGGGGGAGGGATGGATTGGGGGTTTGAGGTTAGTAGATGCAAACTATTATATATAGAATGGATAAACAAAAAGGTCCTACTCTATAGTACAGGGAAATATATTCAATATCCTGTGATAAACCATAATGGAAAAGAATATGAAAAAGAATATATATAAATGAATCACACTACATTGTAAATCAACTATACTTCAATAAAATATTCTTTTTTACAGAAGGACTATTCTTTAAATGGATGTCATAGAGTTTTACTTCTTAGTAGACATAGTTGGTAGAGGATGGTATAGCTAAGTGATTAAAAGCATGTACTCTAAAGCTAGGCTACCTTGGTTCTCCTATTTATTAGCTGTCTGTGACCCTTTTCTGTGCTTTAGTTTCATCAGCATAATTGTATTTATCACAAATAATTTTGTGAAAACTAAATGAGTCATTTAAAATAGTTAGCAATATGCCTGGAACTTAGTAAATACTGAAAAGTGTCAAAATCTTCAAAAGTGGAATGATACGGTATTTTTATTCAGAATAGCTGAAGTGTATCATAAGCTGATTAACATACATTATATATTACAGCAGTTCCTAAAGGATATATTGGTTTTAGGTAAGTAGTATTTTAGTAAGTATCATCAATATGTTGCAGTGTTTTTATTATTACCTGAATTAAGTTGGCAAAACAAATTTACCTTCTTATTTTCAGAGACCACACCTCTTTGTTCATCCCTTTAAAGGCTGCTTCTATTCATTGGGGGCCAGACAGCATACCAAAATGGCAATTCTGTCTAGTCTTTGGGAGATATTTGTAATTTAGAAAAAGACCCCTTGCCTTTGTGGACAGGATCTAGTTTCAAAGGAGTTAGTAGGAGTTGGGTGGTTTATTTGGGCCCACTACCAAGCTGGAGAAAAAACCCAAGACCAAGAAGGGGACTAGAGTTTTAGCTAACTGGGTAGAACTTATAGGTTCAAGTCTGAAGGTAAAACTGGGCCAAAATAAAAGTGGACTAAAAGTGCTGATGTTTAGGGGTTACACAAATAAGTATCACTCCTCATGAATTCTGCATCCTAGGTACCAGTTGGTAGCTAAAATATTCAGAGGATGAAGACTGCAAAGGACGGTTGGAAGGCACAGAGGGGCCCAATATTTATAATTGGACCACTAGATCTTGTGCTCTATTCCATAGTGGGGCTAAAGCTACTTGTATACTTTCTGCCTAGGTACTGGCAGCAGATAGGACCAACCAACAGACATATTTAGACAAGAAAACAAAGACAAAGAAAATAAGATGGCAATTTAAAAATCCATTTCCTGGATCTCCATGGCATGAGTTTCTAGATAAACTCATGGGGTCCTATGTGATGCAACTTGATACACTCAAAAGTCCATAATTTACTTCCAAGAATGATGCTATCCCATTGTTCTATCCTATCAGGCCTATTCAGGAGTAAGCTATTTCCTAAACAACAATATATTATGGCCACACTTCTTCTAGGCTTTCAATAAAAAAATATTGTGCTGAATGAATTTAAGCAGATGGAATCATTCATTCTCACTTGTCTATGTGGATGTCTCTTGTGGACAGAAATTAAATTGGTTTTATATGACTGGCTTTTCACAAAGCTTGGTCATTTTTTCCATAGGCCAACAAAGGGCAAAAATGAAAAAGTACTCGTTCTTTTGTTCAGTGGGCCATCATAACCCAGTACAACAACTAAGGTAAGCAAAGTTCCTCAGTCACATCTAATTCAGTCATAAGCACATCACTGAAGACACAGTGAAGATTCATAGGTAATAAAATCTAAAAAAGAAAAACATTTAAATGTCTTTCTTAGTATTGTGATTTACATCTCAACTGTATCTAAAAAGCAGGCTGTACTTCTTAATTAACTATCTTTAATTTGTAAGGCATTTACTAAAGTTAGAAATATGAAAAGTATAATATTTTCAATTATTTAATTAAAATATTATCATTCCAATGTATTTTATTTAGGTGAATATGCATGCATAATTTATACAGATGATTATGTGTATAAGAATATGTGCTTAATTATAATGAAGAAAATATTTTAACCCAATATTATATTAGATTAAATTTAATATGCTGAAATAAACTTATTGCTATTTTAACTTTCCCTCAAAACGTGTTTTCTAAACAGACTCAAGCATTCTATTTTTAGCCAAGAAGAAAATTAAATATAAATCAGTACTTATACTTCACCTAAGATGGAGTAACAGGAACCAGGTTTACCCATCCACCTGAAACAACCAAAGAGCTGGACAAAATATATGAAACAATGATTTTTAAGACACTGGACATCAAGCAAAAAAGGACAATTATCCTTGAGAGACATGAAAGAAATGAGATGAGATCTATAATTGTCTCAGCTTATTGCCTTGAGAGGGTTACCAGGCCACAGTAAAAAGAGTGGAAACCCAGACAGAGTCCAGTGGACTCCCTGATTTGAGGTCACATTGTTGAGAACAAAGGAGACCAAGGTGGCTAGAATTCATAGGACAGACCAGAGAGAGAGTTGTAAAACAGGGAGAACTCTGGATATATTCATAGGGTCCCCTTCAGTAATTCAGCAGATGTGTGTATGGTGATTAGTTCATGTGTGTAAAGAAACTAGCTATGTCCAGAGAAAGAATTAGATGTAATGGTGTCTGGCATTTCACATAAGGCTGACAATAGTGACTATTCCTAACAGCCAAACAGGAAACCTTTTCATTAATGGAGCACTGGGTAGAGTACCCAGAATGATCTTGTCTCAGTACTGGGAAATAATTAGATTTAAATGTTCTGGTCACACTCAATAAATCTTAAAAGCAAGACCCAAAATAATCAAACTGCTCCCAAGAAACTTAACTGTGACCAATAACGAAGCTCTAGAAGATTACAGAAGACAAAAAATCCAGCACCCAACAAATATTACAATGTCTGGCATTCAATTAAAAATTACAAGGCAAGCAAAGAGCTGAAAGATACAATTTCTCCTATAATGAGGAGAAAATAAAAAATCTGACTGACACAGATTTTGGAATTAGGTTAAAAGTACATTAAAACAGTTATTATATCTGTATTCCATATGTTCAAAAAGTTAGAGACAAGGAAGATTTTAAAAACCACCCAAATAGAACTTCTAAGGATGAAAATTACAATACGTGAGATGAAAAATAGATTAGACACTGAAGAAGAAAGATTAGTGAGTTTGAAGGCATAACAATGGAAACTGCTTTGTTTCCTGGTGCTCAAGGAGAGGGGATTAAGAGCGCTGCTTAAAGGAGCTCCAGAGATGGGTGCAAGCCACGGCTAAAAGCGCGGACCCCAGAGACAGGCGGGAGACGCTAAGGCTGCTGCTGCCACCACCAAGAAGCCTGTGTGTGAGCACAGGTCACTATCCACACCCACTTCCGGGGAGACTGTGCAGCCCGCCACTGCTAGAGTCCCAGGATCCAGAGACAACTTCCCCAGGAGAATGCACGGTGAGCCTCAGGCTGGTGCAACGTCACGCCAGCCTCTTCCCCTGCAGCCTCGCCCTGCACTCCGTGCCCCTCCATCCCCCCCAGCCTGAGTGAGCCAGAGTCCCCTAAGCAGCTGCTCCTTTAACCCCGTCCTGTCTGAGCGAAAAACAGATGCCCTCTGGTGACCTACACGCAGAGTCGGGGCCAAATCCAAAGCTGAGCCCCTGAGAGCTGTGAGAACAAAGAAGAGAAAGGGAAATCTCTCCCAGCAGCCTCAGAAGCAGTGGGTTAAAACTCCACAATCAACTTGATGTACCCTGCATCTGTGGAATACATGAATAGACAACGAATCATCCCAAATTGAGGAGGTGGACTTTGAGAGCAAGATTTATGATTTTTTTTCCCTTTTTCCTCTTTTTGTGAGTGTGTATGTGTATGCTTCTGTGTGAGATTTTGTCTGTATAGCTTTGTTTCCACCATTTGCCCTAGGGTTCTATCCATCCGTTTTTTAAAAAAAATTTTTCTTAATAATTATTTTTTATTTTAAGAACTTTATTATATTTTATCTTACTTTATTTTATTTTACTTTATCTTCCTCCTTTCTTTTTTTCCTTCTGTCCCTTCTTACTACCTTCCTTCGTCTCTTCCTCCCTACCTCCCTACCTCCTTTCTTTCCTTCTTTCCTTCTTTCTCTCTTTCTCTCTTTCTTTCTCTCTTTCTCTCTTTCTCTCTTTCTCTCTTTCTCTCTTTCTTTCTTTCTTTCTTTCTTTCCTTCTTTCCTTCTTTCTACTTCTACTAATTCTTTCTTTCTACTTTTTCTCTCTTTTACTCAGAGCCGTGTGGATGAAAGGCTCTTGATGCTGCAGCCAGGAGTCAGTGCTGTGCCTCTGAGGTGGGGGAACCAACTTCAGGACACTGGTCCACAAGAGACCTCTCAGCTCCACATAATATCAAATGGCAAAAATCTCCCAGAGATCTCCGTCTCAACACCAGCACCCAGCTTCACTCAACAACCAGCAAGCTACAGGGCTGGACACCCTATGCCAAACAACTAGCAAGACAGGAACACAACCCACCCATTAGCAGAGAGGCTGCCTAAAATCATAATAAGGCCACAGACACCCCAAAACACACCACAAGATGGGGATCTGCCCCCAGAAAGAAAAGATCCACCAGAACACAAGCACTAGTCTGCTCCAGCAGGAAGCCTACACAACCCACTGAACTAAACATAGCCACTGGGGACAGACACCAAAAACAATGGGAACTATGAACCTGCACCCTGCAAAAAGGAGGCCCCAAACACAGTAAGATAAGCAAAATGAGAAGACAGAAAAACACACAGCAGATGAAGGAGCAAGATAAAAACACACCAGACCTAAAAAATGAAGAGGAAATAGGCAGTCTACCTGAAAAAGAATTCAGAATAATGATAGTAAAGATGATCCAAAATCTTGGAAATAGAATAGACAAAATGCAAAAATCAGTTAACAAGGACCTAGAAGAACTAAAGATGAAACAAACAATGATGAACAACACAATAAATGAAATGAAAAATACTCTAGATGGGATCAATAGAAGAATAACTGAGACAGAAGAACGGATAAGTGACCTGGAAGATAAAATAGTGGAAATAACTACTGCAGAGCAGAATAAAGAAAAAAGAATGAAAAGAACTGAGGACAGTCTCAGAGACCTCTGGGACAACATTAAATGCACCAACATTCAAATTATAGGGGTTCCAGAAGAAGAAGAGAAAAAGAAAGGGACTGAGAAAATATTTGAAGAGATTATAGTTAAAAACTTCCCTAATATGGGAAAGGAAATAGTTAATCAAGTCCAGGAAAAACAGAGAGTCCCATACAGGATAAATCCAAGGAAAAATACGCCAAAACACATATTAATCAAACTGTCAAAAATTAAATACAAAGAAAACATATTAAAAGCAACAAGGGAAAAACAACAAAAAACACACAAGGGAATTCCCCATAAGTTTAACAGCTGATATTTCAGCAGAAACTCTGCAAGCCAGAAGGGAGTGGCAGGACATATTGAAAGTGTTGAAGGAGAAAAACCTGCAACCAAGATTACTCTACCCAGCAAGGATCTCATTCAGATTTGATGGAGAAATTAAAACCTTTACAGACAAGCAAAAGCTGAGAGAGTTCAGCACCACCAAACCAGCTTTACAACAAATGCTAAAGGATCTTCTCTAGGCAAGAAAAACAAAAGAAGGAAAAGACCTACAATAACGAACCCAAAACAATTAAGAAAATGGGAATGGGAACACACATATCGATAATTGCCTTAAATGTACATGGACTAAATGCTCCCACCAAACGACACAGATTGACTGAATGGATACAAAAACAAGACGCATATATTTGCTGTCTACAAGAGACCCACTTCAGACCTAGAGACACATACAGACTGAAAGTAAGGGGATGGAAAAAGGTATTTCATGCAAATGGAAACCAAAAGAAAGCTGGAGTAGCAATTCTCATATCAGACAAAATAGACTTTAAAACAAAGACTATTAGAAGAGACAAAGAAGGACACTACATAATGATCAAGGGATCGATCCAAGAAGAAGATATAACAATTGTAAATATTTATGCACCCAACATAGGAGCACCTCAATACATAAGGCAAATACTGACAGCCATAAAAGGGGAAATCGACAGTAACACATTCATAGTAGGGGACTTTAACACCCCACTTTCACCAATGGACAGATCATCCAGAATGAAAATAAAGAAGGAAACACAAGCTTTAAATGATACATTAAACGAGATGGACTTAATTGATATTTATAGGACATTCCATCCAAAAACAACAGAATACACATTTATCTCAAGTGCTCATGGAACATTCTCCAGGATAGATCATATCTTGGGTCACAAATCAAGCCTTGGTAAATATAAGAAAATTGAAATTGTATCAAGTATCTTTTCCGACCACAATGCTAAGAGACTAGATATCTATTACAGGAAAATATCTGTAAAAAATACAAACACATGGAGGCTAAAGAATACACTACTTAATAACAAAGTGATCACTGAAGAAATCAAAGAGGAAATCAAAAAATACCTAGAAACAAATTACAATGGAGACACAACGACTCAAAATCTATGGGATGCAGCAAAAGCAGTTCTAAGAGGGAAGTTTATAGCAATACAATCCTACCTTAAGAAACAGGAAACATCTCGAATAAACAACCTAACCTTGCACCAAAAGCAATTAGAGAAAGAAGAACAAAAAAACCCCAAAGTTAGCAGAAGGAAAGAAATCATAAAAATCAGATCAGAAATAAATGAAAAAGAAATGAAGGAAACGATAGCAAAGATCAATAAAACTAAAACCTGGTTCTTTGAAAGGATAAACAAAATTGATAAACCATTAGCCAGACTCATCAAGAAAAAAAGGGAGAAGACTCAAATCAATAGAATTAGAAATGAAAAAGGAGAAGTAACGACTGATACTGCAGAAATACAAAAGCTCATGAGAGATTACTACAAGCAACTCTATGCCAATAAAATGGACAACCTGGAAGAAATGGACAAATTCTTAGAAAGGCACAACCTGCCAAGACTGAATCAGGAAGAAATAGAAAATATGAACAGACCAATCACAAGCACTGAAATTGAAACTGTGATTAAAAATCTTCCAACAAAGAAAAGCCCAGGACCAGATGGCTTCACAGGCGAATTCTATCAAACATTTAGAGAAGAGCTGTCACCTATCCTTCTCAAACTCTTCCAAAATATAGCAGAGGGAGGAACACTCCCAAACTCATTCTACGAGGCCACCATCACCCTGATACCAAAACCAGACAAGGATGTCACAAAGAAAGAAAACTACAGGCCAATATCACTGATGAACATAGATGCAAAAATCCTCAACAAAATACTAACAAACAGAATCCAACAGCACATTAAATGGATCATACACCATGATCAAGTGGGGTTTATTTCAGGAATGCAAGGATTCTTCAATATACGCAAATCAATCAACGTGATACACCATATTAAAAACTTGAAGGAGAAAAAACATATGATCATCTCAATAGATGCAGAGAAAGCTTTTGACAAAATTCAACACCCATTTATGATAAAAACCCTGCAGAAAGTAGGCATAAAGGGAATTTTCCTCAACATAATAAAGGCCATATATGACAATCCCACAGCCAACATCGTCCTCAATGGTGAAAAACTGAAAGCATTTCCACTAAGATCAGGAACAAGACAAGTTTGCCCACTCTCACCACTCTTATTCAACATAGTTTTGGAAGTTTTAGCCACAGCAATCAGAGAAGAAAAGGAAATAAAAGGAATCCAAATCGGAAAAGAAGTAAAGCTGTCACTCTTTGCAGATGACATGATCCAATACATAGAGAATCCTAAAGATGCTACCAGAAAACTACTAGAGCTAATCAATGAATTTGGTAAAGTAGCAGGATACAAAATTAATGCACAGAAATCTCTGGCATTCCTATACACTAAGGATGAAAAATCTGAAAGTGAAATCAAGAAAACTCTCCCATTTACCATTGCAACAAAAATAATAAAATATCTAGGAATAAACCTACCTAAGGAGACAAAAGATCTGTATGCAGAAAATTATGACACTGATGAAAGAAATTAAAGATGATACAAATAGATGGAGAGATATACCATGTTCTTGGATTGGAAGAATCAACATTGTGAAAATGACCATACTACCCAAAGCAATCTACAGATTCAATGCAATCCCTATAAAACTACCACTGGCATTTTTCACAGAACTAGAACAAAGAATTTCACAATGTGTATGGAAACACAAAAGACCTCGAATAGCCAAAGCAATCTTGAGAACGAAAAACGGAGCTGGAGGAATCAGGCTTCCTGACTTCAGACTATACTACAAAGCTACAGTAATCAAGACAGTATGGTACTGGCACAAAAACAGAAATATAGATCAATGGAACAGTATAGAAAGCTCAGAGATAAACCCACGCACATAAGGTCACCTTATCTTTGACAAAGGAGGCAGGAATGTACAGTGGAGAAAGGACAGCCTCTTCAATAAGTGGTGCTGGGAAAACTGGACAGCTACATGTAAAAGTATGAGATTAGATCACTCCCTAACACCATACACAAAAATAAGCTCAAAATGGATTAAAGACTGAAATGTAAGGCCAGAAACTATAAAATTCTTAGAGGAAAACATAGGCAGAACACTCTATGACATAAATCACAGCAAGGTCCTTTGTGACCCACCGCCTAGAGAAATGGAAATAAAAACAAAAGTAAACAAATGGGACCTAATGAAACTTAAAAGCTTTTGCGCAGCAAAGGAAACCATAAAGAAGACCAAAAGACAACCCTCAGAATGGGAGAAAATATTTGCAAGTGAAGCAACTGACAAAGGATTAATCTCCAAACTTGAAAAGCAGCTCATGCAGCTTAATAACAAAAAAACAAACAACCCAATCCAAAAATGGGCAGAAGACCTAAATAGACATTTCTCCAAAGAAGATATACAGAGAGCTAACAAACACATGAAAGAATGCTCAACATCACTAATCATTAGAGAAATGCAAATCAAAACTACAATGAGATGTCATCTCACACCAGTCAGAATGGCCATCATCAAAAAATCTAGAAACAATAAATGCTGGAGAGGGTGTGGAGAAAAGGGAACCCTCTTACACTATTGGTGGGAATGTAAATTGATACAGCCACTGTAGAGAACAGTATGGAGGTTCCTTAAAAAACTACAAATAGCACTACCATATGACCCAGCAATCCCACTACTGGGCATATACCCTGAGAAAACCAAAATTCAAAAAGAGTCATGTACCAAAATGTTCATTGCAGCTCTATTTACAATAGCCCAGAGATGGAAACAACCTAAGTTTCCATCATCGGATGAATGGATAAAGAAGATGTGGCACATATATACAATGGAATATTACTCAGCCATAAAAAGAAACGAAATTGAGCTATTTGTAATGAGGTGGATAGACCTAGAGTCTGTCATACAGAGTGAAGTAAGTCAGAAAGAGAGAGACAAATACCGTATGCTAACACGTATATATGGAATTTAAGGAAAAAAATGTCATGAAAAACCTAGGGGTGAAACAGGATTAAAGACACAGACTTACTAGAGAATGGACCTGAGGCTATGGGAAGGGGGAAGGGTAAACGGTGACAAAGCGAGAGAGAGGCATGGACATATATACACTACCAAACGTAAGGTAGATAGCTAGTGGGAAGCAGCCGCATAGCACAGGGAGATCAGCTCGGTGCTTTGTGACCGCCTGGAGTGGTGGGATAGGGAGGGTGGGAGGGAGGGAGACGCAAGAGGGAAGAGATATGGGAACATATGTATATGCATAAGTGATTCACTTGGTTATAAAGCAGAAACTAACACACCGTTGTAAAGCAATTATACTCCAATAAAGATGTTAAAATGAAAAATAAAATAAAATAAAATTATATATGAAAAAAAAGATGATCCAACATCTTGGAAATAGAATAGAAAAAATGCAGAAACATTTAACAAGGACCTAGGAGAACTAAAGATGAAACAAACAACTATGAACAATACAATAAATTAAATTAAAAATGCTCTAGATGGGATCTATAGCAGAATAACTGAGGCAGGAGAACGGATAAGTGACCTGGAAGATAAAATAGTGGAAATAACCAGTGCAGAGCAGAATAAAGGAAAAAGAATGAAAAGAACTGAGGAAAGTCTCAGAGACCTCTGGGACAACATTAAACACAACAACATTCAAATTATAGGGGTTCCAGAAGAAGAAGAGAAAAAGATAGGGACTGAGAAAATATGTGAAGAGATTATAGTTGAAAACTTATCTAATATGGGAAAGGAAATAGTTAATCAAGTCCAGGAACCACAGAGAGTCCCATACAGGATGAATCCAATGAGAAATACGCCAAGACACGTATTAGTTAAACTGTAAGAAATTAAACACAAAGAAAACATATTAAAAGCAGCAAGGGAAAAACAACAAATAACACACAAGGGAATCCTCATAAGGTTAAGAGCTGATCTTTCAGCAGAAACTCTGCAAGCCAGAAGGGAGTGGCAGAACATATTTAAAGTGATGAAGGAGGAAAACCTGCAACCAAGATTACTCTAAATAGCAAGGATCTCATTCAGATTTGATGGAGAAATTAAAACCCTTACAGACAAGCACAAGCTGAGAGAGTTCAGCACCACCAAACCAGCTTTAGAACAAATTCTAAAGGAACTTCTCTAGGCAAGAAACACAAGAGAAGGAAAAGACCTACAATAACGAACCCAAAACAATTAAGAAAAAGGGAATAGGAATATACATATCGATAATTACCTTAAATGTAAATGTACTAAATGCTCCCACCAAACGACACAGATTGGCTGAATGGATACAAAAACAAGACCCTTATATATGCTGTCTACAAGAGACCCACTTCACCTAGAGACACATACAGACTGAAAGTAAGGGGATGGAGAAAGATATTCCATGCAAATGGAAACCAAAAGAAAGCTGGAGTAGCAATTCTCATATCAGACAAAATAGCCTTTAAAATAAAGACTATTAGAAGAGAAAAAGAAGGACACTATATAATGATCAAGGGATCAATCCACGAAGAAGATATAACAATTGTAAATATTTATGCACCCAACATAGGAGCACCTCAATACATAAGGCAAATAATATCAGCCATAAAATGGGAAATTGACAGTAACACATTCATAGTAGGGGACTTTAACACCCCACTTTCACCAATGGACAGATCATCCAAAATGAAAATAAAGAAGGAAAAAAAAGCTTTAAATGATACATTAAACAAGATGGACTTAATTGATATGTATAGGACATTCCATCCAAAACCAACAGAATACACATTTCTCTCAAGTGCTTATGGAACATTCTCCAGGATAGATCATATCTTGGGTCACAAATCAAGCCTTGGTAAATTTAAGAAAATTGAAATTGTATCAAGTATCTTTTCCGAAAAGAATGCTATGAGAGTAGATATCAATTACAGGGAAAGATCTGCAAAAAATACAAACACATGGAGGCTAAACAATACACTACTTAACAACGAAGTGATCACTGCAGAAATCAAAGAGGAAATCAAAAAATACTTAGAATCAAATGACAATGGAGACAGGACGACCCAAAACCTATGGGATGCAGCAAAAGCAGTTCTAAGAGGGAAATTTATAGCAATACAATCCTACCTTAAGAAACAGGAAACATCTTGAATAAACAACCAAACCTTGCACCTAAAGCAATTAGAGAAAGAAGAACAAAAAAAACCCAAAGTTAGTAGAAGGAAAGAAATCATAAAAATCAGAAAAGAGATAAATGAAAAAGAAATGAAGGATATGATAGCAAAGATCAATAAAACTAAAAGCTGGATCTTTGAGAACATAAACAAAACTGATAAACCATTAGCCAGACTCATCAGGAAAAAAAGGGAGAAGATTCAAACCAAGAGAATTAGAAATGAAAAAGGAGAAGTAACAAATGACACTGCAGAAATAAAAAAGATCATGAGAGAATACTACAAGCAACTCTATGCCAATAAAGTGGACAATCAGGAAGAAATGGACAAATTCTTAGAAAGGCACAACCTGCCAAAAACGAATCAGGAAGAAATAGAAAATATGAACAGACCAATCACAAGCACTGAAATTGAAACTGTGAATAAATATCTCCCAACAAAAAAAGCCCAGGACCACATGGCTTCACAGGCGAATTCTATCAAACATTTAGAGAAGAGCTGTCACCTATCCTTCTCAAACTCTTCCAAAATATAGCAGAGGGAGAACACTTCCAAACTCATTCTACAAGACCACCATCACCCTGATACCAAAACCAGACAAGGATGTCACAAAGAAAGAAAACTACAGGCCAGTATCACTGATGAACATAGATGCACAAATCCTCAACAAAATACTAGCAAACAGAATCCAACAGCACATTAAATGGATCATACAGCATGACCAAGTGGGGTTTATTCCAGGAATGCAAGGATTCTTCAATATATGCAAATCAACCAATGTGATAAACCATATTAAAAACTTGAAGGAGAAAAAACATATGATCATCTCAATAGATGCAGAGAAAGCTTTCGACAAAATTCAACACCGCTTTATGATAAAAACTCTGCAGAAAGTAGGCAGAGAGGGAACTTTCCTCAACATAATAAAGGCCATATATGACAAACCCACAGCCAACATCATCCTCAGTGGTGAAAAATTGAAAGTATTTCCACTAAGATCAGGAACAAGACAAGGCTGCCCACTCTCACCACTCTTATTCAACATAGTTTTGGAAGTTTTAGCCACAGCAATCAGAGAAGAAAAGGAAATGAAAGGAATCCAGATTGGAAAAGAAGAAGTAAAGCTGTCACTGATTGCAGATGACATGATACTATACATAGAGAATCCTAAAGATGCTACCAGAAAACTACTAGAGCTAATCAATGAATTTGGCAAAGTAGCATGATACAAAATTAATGCACAGTAATCTCTGGCATTCCTATACACTAATGATGAAAAATCTGAAAGTGAAATCAGGAAAACACTCCCATTTACCACTGCAACAAAAATAATAAAATATGTAGGAATAAACCTACCTAATGAGACAAAAGACCTGTATGCAGAAAATTATAAGACACTGATGAAAGAAATTAAAGATGATACAAATAGATGGAGAGATATACCATGTTCTTGGATTGGAAGAATCAACATTGTGAAAATGACTCTACCACCCAAAGCAATCTACAGATTCAATGCAATCCCTATCAACCTACCACTGGCATTTTTCACAGAACTAGAACAGAAAATTTCACAATTTGTATGCAAACACAAAAGACCCCGAATAGCCAAAGCAATCTTGAGAATGAAAAACGGAGCTGCAAGAATCAGGCTCCCTGACTTCAGACTGTACTATAAAGCTATAGCAATCAAGCCAGTATGGTACTGGCACAAAAACAGAAAGATAGGTCAATGGAACAGTATAGAAAGCCCTGAGATAAACCCACACACATATGGTCACCTTATCTTTGATAAAAGAGGCAGGAATGTACAGTGGAGAAAGGACAGCCTCTTCAATAAGTGGTGCTGGGAAAACTGGACAGGTACATGTAAGAGTATGAGATTAGATCACTCCCTAACACCATACACAAAAATAAGCTCAAAATGGATTAAAGACTGAAATGTAAGGTCAGAAACTATCAAACTCTTAGAGGAAAACATAGGCAGGACACTCTATGATATAAATCACAGCAAGATCCTTTTTGACCCACCTCCTAGAGAAATGGAAATAAAAACAAAAGTAAAGAAGTAGGACCTAATGAAACTTCAAAGCTTTTGAAGAGCAAAGGAAACCATAAACAAGACCAAAAGTCAACCCTCAGAATGGGAGAAAATATTTGCAAATGAAGCAACTGACAAAGGATTAATCTCCAAACTTTATAAGCAGCTCATGCAGCTCAATAACAAACAAATAAACAACCCAATCCAAAAATGGGCAGAAGACCTAAATAGACATTTCTCCAAAGAAGATATAAAGACTGCCAACAAACACATGAAAGAATGCTCAACATCATTAATCATTAGAGAAATGCAAATCAAAACTACAATGAGATATCATCTCACACCACTCAGAATGGCCATCATCAAAAAATCTGTAAACAATAAATGCTGGAGAGGGTGTGGAGAAAAGGGAACACTTTTGCACTGCTGGTGGGAATGTGAATTGGTACAGCTACTATGGAGAACAGTGTGGAGGTTCCTTAAAAAACTACAAATAGCACTACCATATGACCCAGCAATCCCACTACTGGGCATATACCCTGAGAAAAACATAATTCAAAGTGTTATGTACCAAAATGTTCATTGCAGCTCTATTTACAATAGCCCGGACATGGAAACAACCTAAGTTTCCATCATCAGATGAATGGATAAAGAAGATGTGGCATATATATACAATGGAATATTACCCAGCCATAAAAAAACTGAAATTGAGCTATTTGTAATGAGGTGGATAGACCTAGAGTCTGTCATACAGAGTGAAGTAAGTCAGAAAGAGAAAGACAAATACCGTATGCTAACACACATATATGAAATTTAAGAAAATAAAATGTCATGAAAAACCTAGGGGTAAGAGAGGAATAAAGACACAGACCTACAAGAGAATGGACTTGAGGTTATGGGGTGGGGGAAGGGTAAGCTGTGACAAAGCAAGAGCGAGGCATGGACATATATACACTACCAAACTTAAGGTAGGTAGCTAGTGGGAAGCAGCCGCATAGCACAGGGAGATCAGCTCGGTGCTTTGTGACTGCCTGGAGGGGAGGGATAGGGAGGTTGGGAGGGAGGGAGACGCAAGAGGGAAGAGATATGGGAACATATGTATATGTATAAGTGATTCACTTTGTTATAAAGCAGAAACTAACACACCATTGTAAAGCAATTATACTCCAATAAAGATGTAAAAACAAACAAACAAACAAAAACAATGGAAACTATCCAAGACAAAACACAAAAAGAAAAAAGATTTTAAAGAAATAGAGTATCTGTGAGCTATGGGAAAACATCAAGCAGATGAAAGAAAGAAAGAAGGAGAAAGAAAGAAAGAAAAAGAAAGAAAGGAAGGAAGGAAGGAAGGAAGAAAAGAAAGGAAGCAAAAGAAGAAAGAGAGGGAGAGAGGGAGGAAGAGAAAGAAAGAAAAAGATATTAATATAGATATAGATAGATATAGATGTAAATATAGATAGTACTTGAAAGAAAGGATAGAAATGAGGGGCAGAAAAAATATTGAAAATATAATAGCTGAAAATTTTGTAAATTTAATAATTATTGAATTAGTTTAATAGGGCTGTGTCTTTAGTCTTTCTGTGCTGCTATAGCAAAAACACCATGGCTTACACAACAAATGTTTATTCAGTTCTAGAGGCTGGAAGGCCAACATTAAGGCAGTGGCAGATTTTTTGTCTGGTGGGGGTCTTCTTCCTAGTTAATAGATGGCCGTCTTTCTGCTGTGCCTTCACATTGTAGAGGGTTGAAAAAGGTCTCTTGGGTCCCTTTTATAAGAGTATTAATTTCATTCATGAGGGCTCCACTCTCATGGTCTAATCACCTCCCCAAATTCCCATCTCCTAATACTCTCACACACGGTTAGAATTTCAACATACACAATTTAGTGAGATAAAAACATTCAGTCCATAACATTCTGCCCTAGTCATGTTTCTCCAGAGAAACAGGACGAATAGGAAATATATCTATATGTATTTATTTATCTATCTATTGAAAAAGAGAGAGAGAGAGAGACATGTTTATTATATGGAATAGGCTTACACAATTATGGAGACTGAGAAGTCCCACAGTCTGCAGTCTGTAAGTTGGAGATCCAGAAAAGCTGGTGGTACAATTCAGTCTGAGTCTGAAGGCCTTCGAATTAAGGGAACTGATGGTGTAAATCCCAGTTCAAGGGCAGTAGATGATCAGATGAACTGTCTCAGTTGACACAGTGAGGCAGGACAAAAGGGGTGAATTTCTCCTGTGTTCATCTTTTGTTCTTTTGAGGCCCTCAAGGGATTGAATGATGCTCACACACATTAAGAAGGGCAATCTACTTTGCTGGGTCCACTGATTCTGATCTCATCCAGAAACACCCTCAGATGATATACCTAGAAATAATGTTTAATCTGGGCACCCCGTGGCCAGTCAAGAGGACACATAGGGCTTCCCTGGTGGTGCAGTGGTTGAGAGTCCGCCTGCCGATGCAGGGGACGTGGGTTCGTGCCCCGGTCCGGGAAGATCCCACATGCCGCAGAGTGGCTGGGCCCGTGAGCCATGGCCGCTGAGCCTGCGCGTCCGGAGCCTGTGCTCCGCAACGGGAGAGGCCACAACAGTGAGAGGCCCGCGTACCGCAAAAAAAAAAAAAGAGGACACATAAAATTAACCATCACAAGCTATCTTAGCAAGATACTACACACTTGGTGGTTTAAACAACAGAAATTTATTTTCTCACAATTACAGATGTTAGAAGCCCAGGATCAAGCTTGGTTCTCCTGAGGCCTTTCTCCTTGGGCTGGAGATGGCCACCTTCTCACTATGTCTTTGAACAGTCTAACTCCTGTGGGCACGAATCCCTGGTGTCTCTTTGTATCTCCAAATTTCCTCTTCTTATAAGGGTACCAGTCAGATTGGATTAAGGCCCACTGTAACAGCCTCATTTTAACTTAATCATCACCTCTTTAGAGCCCCTATCTCCAAATACCAGTGATTAGGGCTTCAAGATATGACTTTGGGGGACAACAATTCAGCCCATAGCTACTATAAGCCCCCCAATCTAAGTTCAGTTAACCACAACACACACACACACACACACACACACAAAATGGAGAAAGCTACACCAAGGCAAATAATAATTATATTGCTCAAAACTAGTGGTAAAGAGAAAATCTTCAAAGCTGTGACTGACAAGCAAATGACTATATACAGAGGGAATAGGTAGAAGGGTAATGAAAAATTTATTGTTGGAAGCAACAGAAATAGAAAGACATTGGAGCAAAATCATTCAAGTACTGAAACAAAAATACTGTCAGTATGGAGTGCTATGCCCAAAGAAAATATGAAGGTAAAATAATGGCTTTTTCAAATATGAAAAAAGGTGAATGAATTCACCACCAGCAGATCCATACTATAGATAAAGTAAAAGGAAGGCCTTTGTGCAGAAGGAAAGTAATACCACTGGAAAATATAGATCATATGAAGAGCACTGGAAATGGTAACTACATGGGTAACTATATAAGGCTATTTTTATTATTTAACTATATTCAAATATAATATACTCTTTAGACAAAAATTACAACAGTGTAGTATGAGGTTTATAACTTAGGTAAAAGTAAAGTGTATGACAAAAATACCATAATATACCTGAAGTTGTGTAATATCACTTAAATTGTGACAAGTTATATATATATAATATAAACTCTATGGAAACTGCTAAAGTAACAAAACAATTATATCAAATGAGCAAAAATAAGGAAAAAACAGAATCATAAAAAATACTCAACCTGCGTTTGGCAAAATTAATCACCAGGGAAATGCAAATCAAGCCATAATGAGAAAAAAGCATAATGAGATTTTATTTCACATCCACTAGGATGGCTATAATAAGAACAAGATAATAACAAGTGTTAATGAGGATACAGAGAAATTAGAACAATCATGCACTGCTGGCATGAATGTAAAATGGTTCAGTCACTTTGAAAAACAGTCTGGTAGTTCCTCAAAGGGTAAACATAGAGTTACCATATGACCCAGCAATTCCACTCCTAGGTATATACCCAAGAGAAATAAAAATGTCTGTCCACAAAAATCTGTACATGTCTATAGCAGCATTATTCATAACAGCTGAAAGGTAGAAACAACCCAAATGCCCATAAATTGATAAGTGAATAAGCAAAATGTAGTGTGTCCATACAATAGAATATTATTCAACCATAAAAAGGAATGAAGTTCTGATACATGCTACAACATGGATGAACCTAGAAAACATTATGCTAAGTGAAATAAACCTGTCACAAAAGACCACATATTATATGATTCCAATATGAAATGTCTAGAGTAAACAAATCTTTAGACAGAAAGTCGATTATGGCTAGGGGGAATATGAGGATGGGGGACACCAGCTAATGTGTATGGGGTTTCTCTTTGAGGTAACTGAAATGTTCTAAAATGGACTTTGGTGATGGTTGCACATATCTGTGAATATATATCTGTGAATAACCATTAAATTGTACATTTTTAAAAAATACTCAATCTGAATAGGAATTAGGAAAAAGGTGGAAACTGAACAAAGAACTAGCAATAAGGTAGAAAACAAATATCAAGAAGGGCATTTTAAATACAACTGTATTAATAAACACACTAAAGATGGTCTAAACATTCCAAATAAAATTCAGAGAATATCACTTTGGACAAAAAGGGAAGGCTCAGCTCTGCACTGTCTACAAGAAACCCACTTTAAATAAAAAGGCACAAATAGGTTAAAAGGGAATGGATGAACCATGCTAACACTAAATAAAAGAAAACTGGACTGGCTAGATTAACAACAGACAAAGCAGATTTGATAAGTTTAGCTTTATAATAATCTTGAAATTAGGTAGTGTTACCCTTCCAACTTTGTTCTTTGTTAAGGTTGTTTTGGCTATTCTAGGTCATTGGCATTTCCAAATAATTTAGAATCAGTTAGTCATTTTCTATTTAAAAACAAAACCCAAAGAATATTATAAGAGATAAAGCATGTCACGCCAAATGATGAAAGAGTCAAATTATCCACGAGGACATAATTGTAAACACTTATGTGTCTATAAAAAAGCTTCAAAAGATATGAAGCAAAACTTATAGAACTTACAACAGAATTAGAAAAATCCAGTTATTTCAATATCCCTCTCTCAATAATTTATAGAATGTCTATATAGAAAATTGGATGGAATCTACAGAGAAGCTACTACCACTAATAAATGAGTTTAACCACTGTTATAGTATACAATACAAGACCAGTATACACAACTCAACTAAATCTCTATATACTAGCAAAAAAACAATTAGGAATTAACATTAAAAATAATACCATTTGCAATAGCATCCAAAAATATGAAGTGCTTATAGTTAACCTGACAAAAAATTGAAGATCTCTGCACTATAAGTTACAAAACATACTGAGAGAGGTTACAGAAGACTTGAATAAATGGAAAGATATACCTTCCTCTTGGGTGGGAATAATCATTATTTTTAAGATGTCAGCCCTCCCTAAATTGATCTACAGATTCAATAAAAAATCCCAAACAAAATTTCAGCATAAAAACAGAATTTTTCATAGAAATTGACAAACTAATTTTAAAAGCTATAATGGAAATGCAAAGGACCCATAATAGCTGAAGCAATATTGAAAACTAATAAAGTTGGAAGACAAATATTACCAAATTTCAAAAATTATTATGAAGCTATGGTAAAAAAGACAGTGTAGATTTAGCATAAAGATAGACAAGTAGATCAATGGAACCAAATAAAGTTCAGAAATATAATAGATGCACACGTATATGGAAAACTGATTTTTTTCAAAGTTGCAAAGGGAATTCAGTGGAGAAATAGTAATCTTTTCATTAAATGGTACTGGAACAATTGCATATCAATATACCAAAAAACTCAAAAATTTTAATCCATACCTTGAACCACATACAAAAATTAATTCAAAATGAATCATAGAATAAAATGCAAAACCTAAACCTATAAAACTTCTAAAAGAAAAAAAAAGAAAAAAAATTACCTTAAGTTAGTCAAAGACTTCTTAAAGATAGCACCAAAAGGATAATCCAGAAGAAGAAAAAACACTTATTGCACTTCATCAGAACTAAGAATATGTACTCTTCAAATGACAGTAAGGGAATGAAAAGACAGGCCACAGACTTTGAGAAAATATTTGCAAATCGTGTCTGATAAAGGACTTGAAATTATAATATATAAAGAATCCACAAAATTCAAAATTAGGAAAATAAACAGCCTCATAGTAAAATAAGCAAAAGATCTGGACAGGCATTTTAGCAAAGAAGATAAATGGATGGCAAATGAGCATATAAAAAGATAACATCATTCGTCACCAAGCAAATGTACATCAACACCAAAATGAGATACTGTATACACATATTAGAATGTCTAATATTAAAAGAATGAATGACATTATACCAAGTGTTGGTGAGGCTGTGGAGCAACTGGATTCTTCAAACCCTGTTGCAGGGAATGTAAAATGATATAACCACTTTGGAAAACAATTCAGTAGTTTATTAAAGGGTTAATGACTCATCTACCATAATATCCAGGCATTCCACAACGAGGTATTTATCCAAGAAGATTAAAAGCTTATGCCCATACAAATACTTGTAAGTATTTATTCAGCTTTATTTGCAATAACCTTTATACTGGGAACAACCCTTACATTCATCAAAGGTGAATGTATACCAAATACATCTTGGTATATATCTATAATAGATATTACTCAACAACAAAAGGTAACAAATTATTGATAACGAGAACAGATTTGGATGAATCTCAAAATCATTTTGCTGAGTGAAATAAGGCAGGCAAAAAAGAGTACATACTGTATAAATCCATTTATCAGAAACTCTAGAATATGCAAACCAATCTATGTGTCAGAAAGCAGTTCAGTGTTTACCTGGACATAAGAGATGGAGGGATTACTAAGGGGCACCTGGATACTTTTGGGGGAGTGATAAGTATATTCACTATATTAATTGTAGTTATGGTCTCATGAGTGTAAACATATGTCAAACTTATAATATTGCACACTTTATATATGTGTAAGTATTGTGTGCTACTTTATGCCTCAATAAAGATACATATGCATATATATGTATATATATCTGGACAAGTACAAGCCTATAAACATACCTCAGAAAGTAATTCATTATTTTCTAAATGACAAAATAACAACTAATTCTAATGATTTTAGCAATTAGTTAACCTAATGATAAAATATATAGACATATAATCTCTTGATTTTGCCATTAATCTAATAAAACTGTATCAATATAACATAAAGTTTCCAATGTGATGGGTAGTTGCCTACTTGTTGGATATTTGAACTAATTTACTAGGGACTTTTGAAAAGTAAATATCACTCTCCTGCTGTGACAGACTTGAAAATTTGCCCAGAGAAGAAATGTGATTTTAGTTTATTTCATCTTAAAATTCTAGAGAATTGAATAAAAAATTATTCTTAAAAACAACACTTTATAGCTATGTGTTGATTGATTTACTAGATCAGAATAGTTTATATTAACCTTTTAAAACACCCTTCACAACCTATTGAGTATCTTCATCTTAAACTTTATTTCTATTCACAAGAACTCAGAATTGGTTAAAAATAAATAAATCAGACAAAAAACTTGCTATATCCCAGGTGATACAAGTTTATATTCATATATAGAGCTTTGAATAATACTATATTTTAAGAGTTACTAGCCTAAATTGAAATGTAGTATCTTGCACATCATTTCTCCTTCATACATACATCTAAGCAATGTGAAACAATGATCCAGATACATTTAAATAATATTTCATTAAACTTCTATAGCTAAACTGTCATTTCTGGCTTTCATTCTCTTAATCTGTGTATTCCTAACCAACTATTTACTCAGACATTGCACTCCAGAAAACCATTACAAGCCCAGATTCTACTAGGTTTCAAGCATTTCCTTCTAGTCAAGTATTATGTATGAAATAACATAATGGATATTGGACATGAACATTATTTTATAACCTTCTAAGCTATTTTGAGTCAACAGAAAGAAAGAAAAAACATTCCACTGCCTGTATTGGAAAACAAACACGAAATATTCTGGTTGGTTATCATACTGGGCCCTTTTGCTTGGTAGTCTTCTAAAAGAGATTTTTTAAGGGGGGCATAAAGACAACAATACTTCATATTAATTTATAATGAGCCCTATGATGGTCATGGTGATATGATAACACAAATTAGGACTTTTAAAAACATTCAGCTATTTATCTACATTTTCCAGCAAATTAACTTATTTTAAAGTATTCTCTGCCTCTTATATAAGCAATTATAAGAAACCAAAATGATTGAATGCATATTCATGATGAGTCCATTAGAGTCGGGCATATCTGTGGTGGTTTGGGTGATGCTTTGAGTTGGTAAGGGAGGGTTAACGCTACTTAATAAGAACAGCATGAGAACCAAGATTTGCTACAGAAATCTTAAGGCTGTATCAGAAAGTCTGTAACTACAGGGTACAAAGGTCTATCACACTGATTGATACATGAAAGACACTTTACTATACATTCTCAACCGGGGTGATATATCCCTAAAGGGGGCAAAAATCAGTTCTTGGGGGGAAAAATAACCTTTGATATCACAAGAGTTTGTTGCCCTCTAAAGGGCCAGAGCACAAAATACCTCTAAAGGGCCAGAGCACATAATTTTAATACCATAGATGTACATATACAGTACATCTATGGTATTAAAATTTCATGAGGGGTGGTAATTATGAAAAAAATGTATAAACATGTCTTTAGGGGGACATAATGAAAAACAAAAAAGGTTGAGAAACACTACACTGTAAAATGGAAAATCCAGTTTCTGGTACAAGGAATTAAGAGCATGACCACTACATCTATGTGAGTATTCCTTTTTGTACTCAATGGTGAAATTGGGTATTTTTTTTGGTATGCTTATCTTTAAGGTTGCACTGAGGTGGGCGAGAGGTGAGGGAAAGGAGTGGAGTTAAGGGATCCCAGAAACTTAAAGTATTAGATGAATAATTTCCCCATCATCCCACATCTTTGTCTCTAGCACTATATCGAATTTGTGTGGCTGATGGTAGATCACATAGAACGTTTCAAATTTTGCCTGCTACATGAATATAAAATTAACTGACATGAATTCCCAAAGGTAAGGTAAATGATATGATACTGAGAAAAACTCAGGGAAATGTTAAGAAAATTCTGCAATACAATGCCAATGTCAAAGATCTGAATTATTTATTTACTAAAGGTCATCCTCCAAGTATATCATCTTAGGCTTTTTTATGTGCTCAAAATTGAACAAGGAAGTTATAGGTGCCAGCCATTTGGGTGGTTTATTAGTGAGCCAGCCCTTCTTGAAGAAGTCTTACCCTGTTGCAGCTATGGACTTGGGCTTAAGAAGATTAATCTCAATATATAAAGTCTCCTCCTGGACCCCATAGTTTCTGATTCTCATATTATAGTATCTCACAGAACAAATGAGATTCAAAACATATAGAAAAAGAAATATGGAAAGACATAGTCATTCTTTTTTTCTTTTTAGGACACAGTATATTAATGATATGCAGGTAATGGTTGCCAAATGCAAGTTTTACCTAACAGAACAGCAAATAGCCAGGCTTTTAAGAAATGCTTTCAAATTGACTTCAACAGCATTCATGGTTAGTTCAGGGAAAGCACAATGGTTGGGTAGGTTGAAAATGATTTTAAAAGCATTGGAGTACAAACTTTGATATAAATGGTCACTGATAATTGTACTCTAAGCCGAAAAAGCAGCTCAATCCAAACTCAGTAAATTCTTGATTATTCAGGATAGGGTTATTCAGATCAATATTTATCAGTCCTTAATAATATTCCTCCTGGTTTCCACCCTTCTGGTCATTTGCCTTCTTATCATTAACTCCACCACAGGTTAAGAGGGAGCACAAAAAAAGGTGAAATACAATTCCATTCATTTTACTACTTATTAACAGCTCTTTTCAAAAGTCTAGTCTAAAATGATAGCTGAAGCAGTAGCTGAGGATTTTTATACATATCTCTTTATTGTGGGCATTTAAAAACCTTTCATGTACTGGGTTTTATTGGGATAAACATATTCTGTACTCCATACTACTTATGATAATAAAATGATAAAAGTAAACCTATTTCTAATCAAAATATAAACATACAGGCACCATGTTGGTAACAACATATTCACTAATGGTCAAAGCCCAATAGAATGGTGCCTTTAACAGCTGTGTATAATATTAGATTAAGATAAAGTAAGAAAGCTTTTTCTTTTATGGGGTGGTGATATAGAAAATTTATTAAGAAAATAGTATAAATGTAATCTCTTAGGTGCACAAGAACTATGAAATTATCAAATATGATATTCATGTATCAAAATAATATGTTCAGTTTGAAATGTGACAATATTCATCAAGTCCTTAGTTTTTAATTTCACATCAATGAATTAAAATTGCACTGCCTTTTGAGAAAATAAAAGGTTAAGCATTTTTTTTTTTACAATACAAGATCATGCCCAGGTAATAATTTATTCAAACACTGACAGCTGTTCAAAAGATACTTGGGGGTGGTTTAGGAGTCTGTGGAATTTATAGATAACACTATGTTTATAGTTCTGTGGCAATGTCAAACACTTTAAGTTGACTTCTTCCTTATTCATATTGTGGTAGAACTGTGACTAGTTATGTCTCGCTGCATAAAAAAATTGTCCCAAAACTTAGTGACTCAAAACAAATATTTAGTATCTCTCAGTTTCTGTGGGTCAGGAATCCAGGCAAGACTTAGGTGGGTCCTCTGCCTCAGGGTCTCTCACAAGTCTGCAAATCAGATTGTGGGCAGGGGCTGAAGTTATCTCAAGTCTAGACTGGGGTGTGTTGGGGGACCTGCTGCCAAATTCACTCATGTTGGCAGAAATCAATTCTTTCTGAGTCCCTGGACTGAGGGCCTAAGTTCCCCCCTGGCAGCTGGCCAAAGGCCTCTCTCAGTTTCTTAACATATGGGTCTCTTCATGGAGTAGCTCAAAACATGGCATGAAATCAGAGCAAACAAATAGAGAGAGAGCAAAGAGACAACAAATAACAAGTGTTGGGGAGGATGTAGAGAAAAGGGAACTCTTGTGCACCATTAGTCGGAGTGTAAATTGGTGCTGCCACTATGGGAAATAGTGTGGAGATTCCTCAAAAATTTAAAAATAGAACTACCATATGATCCAATAATTCCATTCCTGGGTTTTTATCCAAAGAAAACCAAAACACTATTTAGAAAAGATATACGTACCCCTATATTCATCATAGCATGATTTACAACAACCAAGGTATGGAAGCAACCTACATGCCTATCAATGGATGAATGGATAAAGATGTGATATGTATATATACAATGGAATATTACTCAGCCATAAAAGAGTATGAAATATTGCCATTTGCAACAAGTAGGATGGACCTAGAGGGTATTATGCAATGTGAGATAAGTCAGACAGAGAAAGATATTGTATGATTTCACTTATATGTGGAATCTAAAAAACAAATGAACAAACACAACAAAATAGAAATAGAATTACAGATACAGAGAAGAAACAGGTGGTTGTCAGAGGGGAGGAGGGGAGGAGGAGGAGAAAAATAGGTGAGGGAGATTAAGAAGTACAAACTTCCAATTGCAAAATAAATGAGTCAAGGGTATGAAATGTACACTGTGGGGAACATAGTCAATAGTAATGTAATATCTTTGTATGGTGACACATTGTAACTCGACTTATGTTGGTGATCATATTGAAATGTATAGGAGCACTGTATCACTATATTCAGCAACAGAAACTAACATAGTGTTGTAGGTCAATTACACTTCAAAAACAAACAAACCCATAGAAAAAGAGATCAGATTTGTGGTTACCAGAGGTGTGGGGTGAGGGGAGAGGGAATTGGATGGAGACAGTCAAAAGGTACAAACTTTCGGTTACAAGATAAATAAGTAATAGGGATGTAATGTACAACTTGATGAATATAATTAACACTGCGGTGTGTTATATATGGAAGTTGTTAAGAGAGAAAATCCTAAGTGTTCTTATCACAAGAAAATATTTTTCTATATTTCTTTAATTTTGTATGATATAAGATGATGGATATTTATTTACTGTGATATTCATTTCATGATATATGTAAATCAATTTATTATGCTATATACCTTAAACTTATACACTGCTGCATGTCCATTATATCTCAATAAAACTAGAGGAAAAAATTATATGAAGCATTGTAGGATTACATAAGTGAATCACAGACATCCAAGAGCACGTGGCTTGAGATATGACAACACGCCCATTGAAAGGTACAAGTATTGCTCATAACTGGACTTGTAGACATTCAAAGACCTTGACTACTCTACATCAACACTGGGTGATACATCAGAAGGCCTTGTGGAGTTTCGGAAAAGCAAAGGTGCGTGGATTTCACTCCAGATCAACTGAGTCAGCTCTAAGAATGAAACTTGGACATCAATATTTTTAAACAGTGATCCTCAATGTGTCTTCAAGATTGCTAACCGGGGCTTCCCTGGTGGCGCAGTGGTTGGGAGTCCGCCTGCCAATGCAGGGGACACGGGTTCAAGCCCTGGGCCGGGAAGATCCCACATGCCGCGGAGCAGCTAAGCCCGTGCCCGCGCGCCACAACTACCGAAGCCCACGCGCCTAGAGCCCGTGCTCCGCAACAAGAAAAGCCACCGCAATGAGAAGCCCGTGCACCGCAATGAGGGCCCAATACAGCCAAAAATAAAAACAAATAAATAAATAAATTTATATTTAAAAAAAAAAGATTGCTAACCATTCCTAGATACATGTGCCCAAGTATTTATCTTTCTATCTGACCAATGCTTATCTGTCCAGTTTCTTCTGCCACACTATTTGTTACCCTCTTCTAGTTTATGCTCTACCAATCACTAATATACCCTGTCTATGATAATGGAGGGTAGTTTCTTGTCTCGTTGCAGAAAGAATTCAGAGATGAGACACGGAGGTCAAGAAAGTAAAGTGAGGATTTATTTGAGCAATAGTACACTCTCAAGGGGAGAGCAGGCAGTCTCATTTGAGTAGCTGCCTTGGGTTTCTTTGGCAAACCTGTTATGAGGGGCATAGAAATGAATGGGGTGGAAAATTCACTGGGGAGGGAGAGGTTTGTGGTTCGTATTCCCTGATTTTCATCCCAGCTCCATCTTCCCGAGGGGAGGAGGGATTTTTGTCCTTATTTAGCTTAGATCAGAAGTGTCACAGCGTCGGTGCATTATGGGTGCTTCTTATCTGCAAGGCTAATTTTATTGAAATGAGAGCATAATGAGCAAAAAGTTACGTTCGGACCCCAGAGATTCCTGCCTTTTCCCACCTTTCTTTGTCTGCCTCCAGGACACATCACCCCAAAATATGTGGTTTCCTGTCAGTCTGGAGGTTCCTGCTTGTCTTTGTTTACAAGATGTATGGTTTCCTGACATTTGGCCCTTGCTCCCCCTTCTCTGCTCATATCTAGTTACCTGCCTGTTTTAACACCTATAATGCCATGAGCTCTAGCTTCAATAATAATGTAATCTATGAAGAAGTTTTGCAAACATGTTAACTGTAACACACAGTTCAGGAGGCAATCTCTGGAAGCCCATTTATACAAATTACTGCTATTTTGATCTTTGAATGATATGAATAATAATTGGTATTAGGTGTTTAGAAGCATAAACTTTGGAGTTAAACTTGGGCCTGAATACTCTATCACCCACTAGCAGTTGACCATAGGCAAGTTATTCATCCTCTCTGAGTCTTTGTTTCCTCTAGTAATAATTTGTATCTAAAATTGATCCTCATTATTCATAGATTCCATATTTGCAAATTCACCTACTCATTAAAATTTATTTGTAACCCCAAAGTAAAGACACGTGGTGCTTTTCTGGTCATTTGTAGACAAGTGAAGTGTGGCAAAAAATTTGACTCACCTGATGATGCATGTGTTCCCAGCTAAGCTTGAACAAAGCAGTGATCTACCTTTTCGTTTCAGCTCTCATCATGTAAGCAAGTGTTCTTTTCATGGTCTATTTAGTGCCACATTTTTCACATTTCTGTGCTTTTTTTTTTGGTGATTTTGCTATTGAAAATGGTCCTAAAATATAGTGCTGAAGTAATGTCTAGTGTTCTTAAGCACAAGAAGTCTTGAATATGTAATAATTAGAGAGAAAACACTATGTTAGATAAACTTCATTCAGACATGAGTTGTAATGCTGTTGGCCATGAGATCGAGGTTAATAAATCAACAATATGTATTAAATAAGAGGTCTTTAAACAGAAACACAGATAAAGCAAGGTTATGTGTTGATCAGTTGATGAAAATTTTGTGACCAGGAATCTAACCTTGTATTTTGCCTAGGAACAATAGGTCAGTACTCACTAATTCAGATTTTGCAGTGACTTTACAGAACATAAATACCATGAATAATGAAAATCAAGTGTTTTTCTAAAGGTTATTGCCAGGATTAAAGGAAATAATATGTACAAAAGACTTAGCATGGTATTACATTGTCATATTAATACTGTGACTATTAATAGTGTGAATATTTTTACAGACTAAATTGTTTTCACACAGTGCAGAAATCTTTCAGGCCATTGGAAAGGGATATTCCTACTTCAATGCACTAAATGACTCCTTCTTGCTTCAGGCAATATAAGAATGTGGCTCAATAGCCCATACCTAGAAATAGCATTATACCAACCACCGACCTACTCAAAAAGAAATATTTCAAGTTCAGTGCAAACCGCTTGTCCCTTGTCAACTTGCCCTAAATAACACACCCTGCAAATTCCATTGGATAGCTTCTCCTTTGGATGTACTTATTTTTCTGACTTTAATTTCAATGGTTCTTATAATCTTTTCTAACTTCTCTATGCGCTTGTCTTTATACCCCAGCAATGGAAGTGACACAGACTAATTTAACAGTCACGGATATTTATTCCTAACATCATAATTTGAAATAATGTACTATTTATCTATTAGTTCTTCCAGACTGCATAAATGCCTGTTAAATAGAAACAGAAATTCAAAATAACTGATGAAAAGGGATCTTTGTGTATATGTGATTGAGTGTGTGGGTATGTCTGCAAAAAATTATTTTAGTGATTTATCTAACTGCTATCCAGAAATGTTATTTTTGAATTTTGAAAGAGATTAATGTTTATACATATACATGTAATGGACTGCTGCCAAGATAATTGTCAAAATTCAGCTTCAGACATTATGTATTTTTTGACAGCTGAAAACCCAGAACTTATTTTTACTGCTTTTCTAGTTTGCAACATTTTATATTGCTGACATTTATTAACTGCTTTGTTATATATTTTTAGTGCTAGAGAAAGCTTTAAAAAGGAGTGCTCTTTCAAAAGGCCATAAAATAATGACTTTTACTACAGAAATCTAAATGTTGCACATGTTTTAGAAAAAAAGTTGAAATCTCCATTTGAGTCCAGAAATCATATATATAAACTTGATTTTGTGCCTCAATCCCACCCAAATTCTAAGAACTACTAGTCTATCCTATTCTAGAGACTCTGAGTGTCTTTCTGAAATGTCTTGGAATATTGTTTTGAATTTAGCAATGGCAACCAACTGTAAAAATAAAAATCAAAAAGCTAGCTAGTTTATCCTTTTTACCCTTCAAACTCAGAAAAGCTTTAAACAATTAATGCAGATATTGAAGGTACAAAGTACTTTGCACTTGATTTAATTCTATTAAGCAGTCTAAGTCTAGGATCAGTTCAATATTAACCATGGTTTCTAAATTATGCGTGAGCAAAGCACATTCTTGCTAACATTAAAAGCAAGTCAAATTTATATTGTTTAATTATTTTCTCTACAGTTTTGAAGTCCTCCCTCATCCACCAAATGCCCAGTGTATCCTCATTTGGCTCTCCATTGCCTTTGAAACTTCACCCTATGGATAAAAAACTGCCTCCTCTCACACAAGGCAGTGGACAGAATGAAGATGGAGAGATAGCTACACTGACAATGACTGGAGAGGAAAACATGATTTCACTTCTCCAGTTTTGCCAAGGACATGTTCAAGAACACAGTGATAATCTCTATGAAATATAAAACTTGTGCTCCCAGGCAATCCCACCAAACTGAATAAATACATTTCTTAAAATGTGGAAGACTGAACTCAATTATATGAGCTGTCCTCTAAATGACATGTTCAAGGGTCACATGATTATATATGAATTTATATTTTTGATACAGAGAAAAATAAGAAAATAAGGATGATATAGTGAGAATCAACAAAAAGCTAAGTGTATTTAATTCAAAGAATTTTTTTTATGAAGTAATATTCTCTGTATATTTTTGGTGTCCAAACATCCTTTCTTTGTGAACTTTATGATAGTACATGGCATTTTAAAAATATCATTACCTGGAAAAATTAAAAGTTGACAACTGTACATAAAATATAAACATCTGGGCATCCCTGGCCCATGCTGCACCATGTTAACCAAGGGAAAACACACACACACACACACACACACACACACACACACATACTCTCTCTCTCTCTCTCTCTCTCAAAAAAAAAAGGATTAGATCCATTTGGCTGTTTAACATCATAGAAACAAGGCCAACTGGTTATTAAATGTTTTGCCTACTTCCAGTGACATTAAATAAACAAAATATAAGCATTCCTTAACTTTAACAATGAAACAATAACAATTTTAAGCCAAAGTCATGATTTCACCAACACAGATAATGATGTTGCCCTAAAAATCACCTCTATTCTGTTGTTTGGTTATACACTTCTTGATTGAGTTAACATTGTAGTGTAGGTGTTTAAAAAGAAAAGGCTAATATATACCCTAAAACAACCACTAAAATAATTAAAATAAAGATTTCCATATAATAAGGCAATGAAAGAGATAAGATTGAACAATTAAAATATTTAATTAATCTAAAATAAATCAGAAAAAGAGGAAACGAAACAAAGAACATGAGGCAAATAAAAAACACACAGCAACATGACAGACTTAACCTCACACATATCACTAATTGCCTTAAATGCAAAGGTTTAAATGGCCTAATTAAAAGTCAGAGATTGTCATATTGGATAATTAAAGCAAAATCTAACTATATGCTGCCTATTTGGAACCCACTGTAAATATAAATACACACATACAATAAAAGTAACAGGATGTATATTAGTTTGCTGAAGCTTCTGTACAAAGTACCAAAATTTGGGTGACTTAAAACAACAGATTTATTATCTCATAGTTCTGGAGGCTAAAAGTCTGTAAGTAAGGTGTTAGCAGGATCATGCTTCCTCTGAGACTCTGGGAAGAATCCTTCTGGGCCTCCTCCTACTTTCTTAGGGTGGCTGGAAATGTTTGGCATTCCTTGGCTTACAGCTCCATCAGACCAATCACTGCTTTCATCTTCATGTGGCATTCTGCCTGTGTCTGTCTTCAGATCATCTTCCCTCATTACATAGCTTCTGTCCAAAATTCTCTTTTTTATAAGGATATCAGTCATATTGGACCTCATTTTAACTCTGTAAAGACCCTATCTTTTTGGGAGAACATAATTCAACCCATAACAAATGGGAAAGGATATACATGCTGACATTAATCAAAAGAAAGCTGAAGTGGCTATAGCTTTCAGCTAAAGAAGATTTCAGAGCAAGGGATATTACCAAGAATAAAGAAGATAATCTCATAATATTAAAGTTGTCAATCCATAAAGAGTACATGACAATCCTAAACATTTATATACCTATTAGCAGATACCAAATACATGAAGCAGAAACTGATAGAACAGGAAAGAGAAATAAATCCATAATTATAGTCAGAAATATCAGTACTTCTTTTTTGGTAATTGATAGAACAAGTAGACAGAAAATCAGCAAGGATGTGGTAGATGAACAACACTATCAACCAATTTGACCTTATTGGCATTTATAATATACTCCACCCAATAGCTGTAAATACACATTCTTCTCAAATGCACATGGATGTTGACCAAGAAAGACCATATTCTGGGACATAAAACAAGTCTCAGTGAATTTAAAAGGATTCAAGTCATATCAAGTATGCTTTGCAACCACATGGAATAAAATTAGAAATCAATAACAGAAAAATTCTCTGGAAAATCTTGAAGTATTTACAAACTCTGGGAGAGGAAATAGTTTTCTTCAATACTCCTAGGGTTCCTGACTGGGTCTGAAAATTAAACTGACAAATATTAACAGAAGAAAAGCATTCATATTTTATTAAATTTTTTCAGGTACATGGGAGCCTTCACAAGTGAATGAAGTCCTGAAGAAATGACCAGAGTAGGAAGTTTTTAAGCCTTTCAGAAAAAGAAACAGTAAATCTGTGTGAAGAGTGATAAAACAAAGGGCTATGGGTAGCAAATGGTGAAGAAATAACTTGGAAGGTAAGGGTTAGCCTAATAAGATTTGCTTATATAGAATTTTTTGGCCCCAAATTCCCTGTCTCCAATGATAAGAATGTGTTCCTTCTTTCTCATGGGAGATTTATCTCTTGTTTTCAAGGAATAAGGGTGAAGTGTGGGAGTGAGTTCAGAGTGACCTTCTTGCTTCTACTGTTTTCTCAAATTCCTTCAGCTTAAGATATTAAATATGCCAAGGTGCAATACTTTGGGGTAGCATGTCCTGAACTCCATCAAACTAAACACCACACTTCCAACTAACCCATGGGTGAACACTGATTTCAAAAGTTACATTAAGAAGGACTGTGAATTAAATGAAAATGAAATTACAGCATACCAATATTTGTGGGATGCCACTATATCAGTACTTAGGGGTAAATTTATAGCATTAAATGCTTATATTAGAAAAGAAGAAAGGTTTCCAATGAAAGACCTCTGCTTCCACCTTTGGAAACTAGGAAAAGAACAGTAAATTCATTCCAAAGTAAGGATAAGAATGAAACATATTAAGATCAGCATGGATGTCAATTTAATAGAAAACAGAAAAACAATAGACGTGAAAGACTGATACAGCAAAAATTTCAAAACATCCCTGAGAGAAGTTAAAGAACTAAATAAACAGAGAGTTTCACCATGTTCATGAGGTGAAAGACTCAGTATTGTTAAGATTGTTGCTAATATCCACAAATGGGTCTATAAATTCAAAGTAATTCCAATCAAAATCCCAGCTGTCCTTTTGTAGAAACTGACAAACTGATTCTGAAATTCATATAGAAATGAAAAGAATCCATAATAGTTAAAATAACTCTGAAAAAGAAGAAAAAAGTTGGAGTACTAACATTATCTTATTTCAAGTCTTATAAAGCAACTGTAATCAAAGACAGCATTCTATTGATATGAAACTAGATCCATGGAACAGAATAGAAAATCCAGATATAAATTCATATAAACGGACAACCTAATTTTGACAACCATGTTTTGTCAGTTCAGTAGAGAAAGAATAGTCTTTTCAGGAAATGGTGCAGGGACAAGAGGCTATACATATCTTTAAAAGTTAAACATATTCCTTCTATATGGTTCAGCCATTTCACTTTTAAGTTTTTATCCAAGAGTAATGAAAGTATACATTCATACAAAGACTGGTAAACAAATAATAATACAGCTCTATTTGTAATCCAAGAACTGAAAACAACTCAAATGTGTAGTGAGTGGATAAACGAACTGTGGAATACATAAAATGGAATACTACTCAGCAATAAAAATTAATGAACTGTAAGTGCAGATTACAGCATCAATGAATCTCAAAATAATTATGCTTAGTGAAAGAAAACAGAAAAGGAGTAAATACTGCAAGATTCCATTTATTTTAAAACTCTAGAAAATGCAAAATATTCTGTAATGGTAGAAGGCAGGTCAGTGATCACCTGTGAATGTTGAAGGGTAAAGACTACAAAGGGGTACTAGGAAACATTTTGGGTTGGGTTGATATATTCATTATGTTGTTTTTTGGTGATGGCTTCACCATTGTAAATATATGTTAAGACTGTCAAGTTGTATATTTTAAATATGTGTAATTTATTGTGTGTCAATTCTACCTCAATAAAGCAATTAAAACAATTTTTTTGAAGATTATAGTCACTATTTTTAACAGCTCCTCAGATGGTTCTAATATGTACGTGGGGTTAAGAACCAGAGATCCAGCTATTTTACCACAAAGTGGAATACAGCTGATTGCTCAGACATCTATAAAATCTTTCCCTTTTTGTCTTCTTTTTTATGCAATTATTTGCTTAAGAAGACCTATGCTATTTTTCAGTTCAGTTAGATAAGGGCCCAGTTTGAAAACAGGTACATTTTCAGTAATCTTTAACTCCCAAAACTATTGTCTTTGATGTTGCTGTAAATCATGGAATGTTAAAGGATCATCTTTTCTCAATGTTTTGTTAGGTTATGGGACAGAGTGAATTTTCACCTAGACTGGAAAAGATACTGTAATATTAGGACTAAAACAATCTTTGTTGAGTTTTCGTCTTTGAACCAGCCACAGGCCAATAGAGGCCAGACAGACAATAAAATATCCTAAGATTTTTGGGGAAAAATATAGTGTATCAAGTGATGCAGTGTACATTAATTTGGTCAAATTACATATTAGGATTGTTTCCAACTCTGAACAACCATTTTATGAAAAAAAAATTTAATCTTAGTCCAAATGGATGTTTAAAAATAAAGAAGCCGAGGAATTGTCAAAGGAAGTAAGGTCATTTACCCTATAATAGAGAAGGCTTTGGTTGGGCAAGGAGTATGGTGGCTATTAATGTTTGAAAGAAAGGGAGGAACATCTTCAATGGTGAGGATAATACCAATATCCCTGAAGCAACAAAGAAAGGGTGACTCTAGAGGAAATATTTTCATGTTATTATTTTTGTTTCATAATTGAATTTATGCAATGTGACTCTAGGTAAAGACAATTTGTACACACTCCTACTTAGACCTTTTCTCACAGTGGTTGAGTTCACCATGCACTCCTTCACATCATAATGATCACACAATTGATATGTCTGGAGCTGTGCTATGACCCTCCAGCATAGCTCCTTCACAAGAAACTCTCATTAGGAAATAGCTCAAGAACCACTTTGGAAAGGGTTACATGTCCTCACTGCCTACTTTTAGATTAGCCAGTCTACCTGAAACTCCCAATATATTGCCTTGCTGATTCAAGCTTATGATTTCAGCTCAGAAATTAACCTCCCAGGTACAGATGCCCTATTTTGGTTGGGAAATTGGACTTTGCAATGCATGATATACTTATAGATATAAAAACATAAAAGACAACATTCATTTTGTCTAAATTACCATTGTTATTTGTGTTCATTCGCTAATGAATCCTAATTCACCAACTGCCCCTAATTCACCTTTTGTTCTGAAGGCTTATTACACAAGCCAGTTTCAAAGATATCAAGTGATATCAATGATATCAAAGTTATCAAATGATATCAATGTATTCCTTCTGGAATCAACAAATGGAGCTTATAAAAAATGAGTGATGGAGTATTCTAATTAATTAACTCTCATGCTTAACTGACTTTCTTTAAATTCCATTATATAAACAAGAGGATTTTAATATCAAAACAATGCTTATCACTAAAACGAGAATTGCAGACTTGTTTGTTTTATTTTAGAATATATCTGAATGAATAGCAACAATTGTTCTACATGCTTGAAAACTAAATTCAGGTTATTTCACCATCTTGTTATTTTGGATTCTGAGTAAATGGAACTTTACTATATTGGGCTCATGCATGGATCTATTATATTCTTTTGGAGCTTAAGGATAGCATTATTCAGGCATTCAGGGAGATTATACAGACACATATCTATACATACACTCATACACACAAAATATACTTTATTTGCACTGTTTGTAGATTTCATGGAAACAAAGTCTTTTAGAACTTCATGACTTTCTCCCATTTTTAAAGATGATCGGAAATGTCCTGTTTCTGTGATTGTCATTCAGCATACACATATCCAGCATCGGACCAGAAATGTGAATCTTGACAGCTTCTGCCATGGTGGTAATATTGCTTGTAATTGCTCTCTGCTGGGCTTTCAATTCCCTGCGACAGGCAGGAACATCGACAAGGTCAACTCATTTATCTACAGCGGTAGTGACACTAGCCTATTATGAGAGTACATGAGAATCCAGGCTTTAGAAATCATGGTTTTAGAAATAGGACTAAAATAGAGTGAAGGAAGAAAATAATTAAGTCCCAAAAGCTTTCTTTCAATAATTTAAAAATTGTTACTTAAGATGAGAACATATCAGAACACAGAAATGGAAACTATTCTAGTAGATTTTCCGAAAAAGGGAACAATCTAGTATAATAGTTAAGACCATGAGCTTTGGCTCAGTTTATTCATCTGTTAAACAAGGTAATCATTCCTAGTGTCAGGGTGTGGAATTAACAAAATGAGAAGTCACATGTTAACTGCTTAGCACAGGGCCTGGCACATAGTCATCATTCTGTATATTAAAGCTATAATAATTTAGAATAGGCATAATGTTCCACAGACCCAGACAAGGTGTCTTGATCTCAAGTTTTACTTACCTGGAAAGTGTTTTAAACTATATTTTGTTGGACTACACTTTGGAGGAAAATATGAAAGTAGCATCATTTTTCATTGAACCAATTGCCCTGAATATTTATTCATACTTAATTATGCACCATTTTCTTTACAAAATATGTTGTGATTATATTTATCTTTTGTCTCGTCTTGCAATATATTTGTGTTTGTGTGTGTACACATGTGACACTGAAGTCCCTGCATAAAACAGAGGATCATTGTAAGTTAGTTTCTAGACACTTCTTCCTTTTTAAAACATATGATGTGAATGTACCTGTGAGTGCCCACACAAACACGTGTGGACCCATGTCTGTGTTTAAAGGCAAAAATCATATACTGGGGCCAGAGAAATATTTATATCAGAAACTAGAAAAATGTGTTCAATATAACTTCAATTGCTCTAATAAGTGGTACTATCATTATGGTATAAAGCTACCCTGCTCTTGTGCTTTGAGGTTCAAGAACCATTTTTAGGTTACTGGTGTGTTCTGCCCATTCCAAAATGTACAAACATAACACATTCATTCCATGTCACAAAAATAAATGGTAGGACTCTGCTCCCACTGGGAACCAGAGGAAGCTAATTCTTACAATGCCTTCATTTGCCTTTTGGTTAAAAGGAATATTTCCTGGTATAACAGATAGGGAAATACTTCATTTCATAGTCAGTTGCTGATCCATTGTTTATGAAATTTACTAACTTCCACAGAAAGACACTGAATATAACTTCTCTTCATCAGTTTATCCTGAATACTTATTTTCCACATAAAGGAATACTTCAGACATCATTGGATTGACCTGGTTTTATGATATTTATTAAACACTGGGCATCTGGGATGCCATTTCAAACTACCTTAACAAACCTAACACTACCTTTATAGTGGTTCCTTGCTTAGAATACTAGATACCACCAATGTCAGTTCAATAAACATAGCATGAATAGTCACTTTCTTCACAAACAATTGAAACAAAATGTCAAGTAGAAACATCCTGTACTGCACAACACCAAGCAAAATTGTTCTAAGATTGAAAATGTCTGAGATGATCATTGGCTTTGACAGAATGTTGAAAATGTGTACAGCTCTATTGCCCAAGAGCAATAATTCTGATAATGAACTGTGAACATTTTCATCCACAGTATTCTTTTTTATTTATTTATTTATTTTTTAACATCTTTATTGGAGTATAATTGCTTTACAATGGTGTGTTAGTTTCTGCTTTATAACAGAGTGAATCAGCTATATGTATACATATATCCCCATATCTCCTCTCTCTTGCATCTCCCTCCCACCCTCCCTATCCCACCCCTCTAGGTGGTCACAAAGCACCTAGCTGATCTCCCTGTGCTATGCGGCTGCTTCCCACTAGCCATCTATTTTACATTTGGCAGTATATATAAGTCCATGCCACTCTCTCACTTCGTCGCAGCTTACCTGTACCCCTCCCCGTGTCCTCAAGCCCATTCTCTACCTCTGCATCTTTATTCCTGTCCTGCCACATGTTCTTCATAACCATTTTTTTTAAGTTTCCATACATTTGTGTTAGCATAAGGTATTTGTTTTTCTCTTTCTGACTTACTTCACTCTGTATGGCAGACTCTACGTCCATCCACCTCACTACAAATAATTCAATTTTGTTTCTCTTTATGGCTGAGTAATATTCCATTGTATATATGTGCCACATCTTCTTTTTGATTCAGTGGATGTACACAATGCCAGATGTCTAAAAGTATACAAGATAAATTGCTTTTCTGGCATTTTATGCATTATCTGTTAACAAATTTCAACATGGCCATTGTAGATTCAGTCATTCAACATTAAGGCTATTCACCACAGAATGTAGGGGATATGACTTTTGCCTAACTGTTGTCAAAATTTCTTCAACACTTGTTTCAATTTTCCACAATCACTTACCCAAACTATACTCTTAGTGAGATAGAAACACTGGCTACCAAACATCTATTCTTCCACAAAGATTAGTGTTCTCATTAAGTTTGTTTTTTAAGACATGTCATTGCATATACAGAAGTCTTGACTCTAGGCAAGGGCAGTATTACAGTTACGGTCTTTAATAAAAACATCAGATATTTAGTGAGCATCTACTGTCTACCCAGTGTTATGGGAAATATTAAGGAGAATGAGGCTTTTCCTGACCTTATAAAGTAGTTAAAGGGAAATGGTTAACACATTTCATCACTTAACATGCATGTACTGGGCAACAACTATATAGCAGACCCACTGCTGCAATACCACATTTACTATAGTACAATACTATTACCCAGGTATGCTCATGGTACTATGGCAAAACAAAGAAGAAACATGCAACTGATAATGGGCACAGAGAACATCTGAAAAGACTCTCAAGAGAGGTAAAGTTTGAGCTGAGCCGTAATGATTAGGGATTCAAGCTGACAAATTAGGATACAAAAGGATATATGTTGAGGAGTGGAAGGTGGGTTAAGACAATAGGAATGGGTAATAAAATCTGATGTTAAATGATGACCCCAAGATTTTCAACCTAGTAAACAAGAAATTTGTGCAATCCTCAGGTCAAGCATATTTTTAATAGCTGCTGCTTGGGAGAACAATGATGTGTTCCTTTCAGAGTGTTCTTTTTTTGAAGTGATGGCACAGTTCTGTTAGAAAATGAAAATACAGGAAAGAAGGTAGAAAATCAGGGCTGCATTTGGAATTTGTGTAAATACAATCACATAGAAATAACTCATGTCTCTTTTTGTGCCAGATCAGATGTTTCAATTCACCAAATTATTTCACTAATATTTGTTGAACATATAGCTTCTAGGTACCATACCAATGGGCCCCTTTAGTTGCACCTCTCATATAGGCCTGGCATTGCATAATCTCCAGATGGAAAACACTCGCAGTAAATTTTGCAATGTACAATAATATTCCTCATCAATAGTTAAGTCTATGTGGCAAATCTGCTTCTCTGTGACCAATCTACTACAGCTCTAAAAGAGACAGATAACACAGTAGTTAGCTTCTCTGCCCTTTCTGAGTCTCAAGGAAACTAACCAATCAAGTATTTCATGTTAGTCTAATGCTGGATTGGTTTTGTAAACAAAATGTCAGCAAGAATTAGTGAAATTAACTGCCGAGCAGAAGCAAAAACGACTTTAAAAAAACTCTCAATTATCTGCCACAATAATCACTGGAGTGCAAAATGATGCTCCAGAGTCACTGTAAGGTGTTTCATGCCTCCTGCAGCCTCTACAAAAAGATTAAATTATGATTAGCATTATTTTGGTTCTGTACACTCCTTTACAGTCTCGTTTGCTGAAAGTTAAATCCATGAATGTTATATGTGAATCCATCCTATCACCTAAAATTGCACCCAAATATTCTTCGTGATAGAGCATAAACCACTCATCCACTTCTTCCTCATGTCAGATTTGACTGTTAATTGAACTAATATTTTACAAAGGAGGCAAAAAACACAATCAGTCTCCTCATATACATGGAAATATTTATACTCTTATAGGTAATCCACTATTTTTGAAAAAATGTGTATTTGGTTGAGTTGAGCATAACAAAAGTGATTAGTTCTTCCTCAGTTTAATTGTCATCAAAGCCCTGAATTCAAACTGTTCTTTTATTCAGAGATTTCCTTGGAGCACTTGATGTTTTCTTTCTTTTAGCTAGAATTTACCAAATTTATATTGACACAAAGATCTAGTATATGAATCTGTGTTTATTATTTTTAAAAATATATATGGAAAGGATAGGTCTGTTGTCATGCAAGGAAAAGTGTAGGCTATATTTAAGTTTAGAAAAGCTTCCATCTTCAAGAAAGATATTAGAATTGGGAACAGCATAATATATAAGGTAGTCAGAGAAGGCAGCATAAATGAGTTTAAGGCTAAGATGGATATATACTTGGAATCAATACATTTGGATATGCTTGCTGAATAGCAAGATGAACCTGCTGAATGGCAGCAGGATAACTAGATTGATGCTGGCTCTTTCCAACAATAAATTTCATGTTTCAGAGTAATATTTCATGGCTGTCAATTGGAACAGTGGTGGCACAGTTGGATTGATTGGCATTGAACACAAGGTTTTATTTGTCAACAAATGTGTTTCATGATTCATCATGGACTCACTGATTGATTGGATACTGGCTGCATAGAAAAATTCTTATAAGTCTATCACAGAAGGTTTTTGGAAATATATCAACAACACTGATTCATCAGCACAGTCACATTCTGAAAAATGCAGTTTTCGTGGTAGTTATTGCTGTTCAGGACAGAGGCAAGAAATAATATTCGCATGCAATAAATGCAGGATACAATCATCTCATTGAGGGTATATTACTTTGTTCTTGGTGTGAAACTCTTTTCCGCCTTCCTTTTGTCCCTTATGACTTATCCAACCACCGATGGATACCAGAAATCCATGGAAGGACAGCAAACTCACCTCTCATACATCCAGTTGACCTTGACCTTACTCTTCTTGTAGTATATAAGAACAACTCCAGGGTAATGGGTAATAATGCTGGATTTGCAGTCAGACAAACTCAAATCGAAAAATCTGGCTTCCTTACTAGATATCTCTGTAAAGGGAATGAGTTATTTAATCATTCTAGGGTTCACTTTCTTAGTCTATAAAATAGGAATAATAATAACCCATATTGCAAAGATTAAATGAAATAATACAAGAGCTCAAAAATATTAGCTATGTATTCAGCAGTTTTGTTCACACAACATTAGGCAGTGGGGTCCAAGGCTACTCATAGGTCATGATTCCCTGAAACGAGCAGCTATCCCTAGCAGCTTGAAAACAGTATTATGCAATGCCCAGACAATCTTTGCACCCCTCAGTCATTTCCTGACTCATTGGGGAGGTGAAGGGTCATTTCCTTCCCCAAACTAGGAGGCTACTGCTAATAAAAATTGGACAAACAGTTTGACTTTTTGGTCCTCCATCCTCCTATTTAAAGGGCAGTTGAATGATCCATCTGTAACAACTTATTAATGAGAAGGTTCGAAAACCCTCTGATTTTTTTAGAGTGATCTATAGAAACAGGCCCTCTAGAATATGTGCAAAATGTATGTTAGCTTAAGGCACTGTCATTTGTGAAAATCTATACAAAACAACATCAAACCTGAGGGGGGTGGTTGCAGGATGGAGCAAACATTTGCAGGTGACTGAATTGCATAAACCCAGCACCAGGGAGAAGCAGTAGCCCAAAGTAGTGCACAGCTATTTACTCAAAATTGTGGCAGACAGGCATCTTCTCTCTTTGAATTAAGGTATAGGGATGTTTTTAGCGCATTCTTACAACATTCTTCTACCCAAACTGTTAAGGTGGAGGAACTAGTCTTTGATTCTTACCGGGATAATGCCTTAGGATTGAAAATTCAGTGGATAAAACAACAAGGAAAAAAAAACGCTTTTATTTTTGTTGAACAATTAAAATTATATCCACAAAAATCAGCATGAATTACTAAGGTTTCACTGATTAGACGTCATTATCCCAAGTCTCCTGACCACTTATTTCATCACTTCTAGATTGGCCAGCCCTTTGAGTTCTCACAAAAAAATAGGGTTGCTGTGCTGAGCTGATCCTGTGCCGACTTTGCTCCCTGTCTCCTAGGTTGTCTGGTAGACTCCAGTTCAGAGAGCTCAATAAGTGCCTCCTGACTTTAACCTCTGATTGCTCCCTACCTCCCAAATGATTATTTACCCATTTTTTTTCTTGTTCCTGACATGATGATTAAGTCCTAGATTACAGCCTTGAGGCTGACTTGCAAACTTCTGAGGCTATCAAGAGAATTCAGATGAATACACACACACACACACACACACACACACACACACACACACACACACACACACACACACACACACACACACATGGAATTAAAAAGAAAACTTCCATATGCCCATATCCAAAAATTTGAGAGCAAGTAGAATTTCAGATAAATTGTTGGATTAGTTATCTAGGATATCTAAACTCACTGCATGTGCTGCCAACCCTCTACTGGCATCCATGCTAGATGGATATCAAATTACAATCCCAGAGTAACTGAAATCCATTATGATGATAGATTTCTACCTATTTCCTTGCATTAAAAGAATATGGATTCTAGAAATCCGGCAAACATTAGCTTCCTTTTAATTTGTCATAGAGAATTGTCTAAGCCAGGGATTTTTCTATCCAGGTGGGTCCATGTATCAGAATTAGCCAGTGAGGCTTCTCAAATTACACACTGCCCAACCCCCTCACTCTCTAGTTGAGAATCTCTCATCAACCCACTGTTGCTGATGAGAGCTTGAAATATCCTTCCAGGGTGTTAGGGTGGGGAAAATGTTGGGAATCATTGACTTAGGATTGACATTTATTTGTTCATTCAACAAACATTTATTGAATGCCTACAGGGTGACACACTTTTTAAACAAAAGATAAAAAAGAAATATAGACATTAAATGTCCACTACTCATAAGCTATTAGTAGATTTTCCTTTGTGTCCCTATTCTCCTGTGTCCCCTCCCAACAAGTGAAGTCAAATTTCATGAGCTGATGAAGGTGAGTACTTATGTAATTCATTCTTTGGCTGAAGTATGCCATTTTACCCTATCCATTATGGAATACTGAGTATTTAAGAGGAACACCCTTAATATTCACTTTCAGTTTGTGAATAATTATAGGAAAAATAAAACTCATAATTTTGGTAAATTACTGGTAAGCTGAAATTATAATGGGATTTAAAATCAAAATAGATGTACTTCAAAAATTGAAATATTATTCCTTTTATTTACCATTAATCTTATCATAATGTTGCTATTTATATTCACAATTTGTATTTTACATACCCTTTTCTATACAAAATAAATGTCTTTCTAATCTTGGCATGAGGTCAGTCTATGTTAAGACAGCAAATAAATATGTCATATTTCTTGTTTCACATTTCACATGGCATTTCAGATACTTTAAGAATCTTACAAATTATGTTAAGAAACATATCAAGTATAGGATTCTTTTATCCCAGGATTCAAGTAGTATATACTTCCCTTAGCTTCTCTAAGAGAATTCCTGCCTTGCATATGAGACCCAACAAAAGGCTAAATTTGACCATGTAGACATCTATCGCAAATCATATAGGAAGTCAACATACACTGAGGCCACATATCAGTAATAATTTATGTAACTAAAAGGATGAACAACATAATCACCAAATAAATAGGCAATTTTACTGTATACTTGACTGCTTAATGGCTTTTATTTTAATTAAGTTACTGGCATTTTCAAACTAATTTAATTTGCTTCCTCCATCTTCTTTATTGATCTGTTTCTCCCATATCAACTAGGAATTGCTTACCTAGTTAAACTCTTTTTCTCTCCTGTTAGATACAACATAACCTCCAATGATAATTGGTCTTCTTTCAAAAACTCAAGTTTAACTAAAAACTAAACAAAATGTCCTTTAAATCCCATAGAACAGATAACCTTGAAATACCCTTCTCTGTTTCTAATGTACACAGCAAAGAAATACATGTTTCCATTTCCTTCAGAGTTCAGGGTGAGAGAATACTTTCAAGGGCTACAATATGGGGTATTGGGCAGATAAGAACTAAGAACAAAGGATAAAAGGAAGTCTACCAAAAAGGGGGGTGTGCTGTACAACCACTTGCCTTTCACATCATTGCTGAAGGCTGGCTCTGATTCTACTGTGTAAATTGCAAAGACACTGCTCCTTTGCAGAGTGCCCAAAAGCACAGGGCCTTCTCTTGATAGAGCAGGGGAGGAATGAAAACCTCACCTTCAAATGCTTGACTCTGAGAAAATAATTCTGGATTACATCAAGACCCCAAAGTCAAAAATTAAAAGGTCCATATCTCTTTTGTTTGAATTCAAGCTTTGGTCCTCAATTTGTTCTCAATAAATAATTCTTGAAAGATATAAATGACTGTGTATGACTAGGCTGGGAATAATACTAAGGTGTTCTGTCTTGGGTTAGTGCCCTTAGTCAAAGGGCAATACTGAAGGGTTCTGGGGCTAAACTGTAGCATGCGGAAGTCAGATTTAAGGAGAATAAGGTTTTATAGAGGTTGCCAGGATATAAAAAGCAGCTAGTTGGTAGTGATGAGTAGTGAAGTGATTAAATTGAGGCTTGGGAGTCACAGAGTTCCTTATTGTCTGCATCTGTAAAATTCAGGCAATACTGTGTCAGATGGGAGTTCTGGGAGTACATGAGATCATGCATGTGATAGATTTTTAAAGTGTAAATCATTAGAACCTGTTAGGTTTATTACCAAAAATAGCACTGTCTCATGTTTGCCAAGGTTTGGTTATGCATGTTCTTGTTCTTGTCCTGACACTCCCTCTCCCCACACCTAAGTCAAGCCCCTACCCTCTTCTTGGAAATCCTATCCACTCTCATGAATATGTCCCGCAAATCTCGATGGCAAACTTCACTTCTTTTCCTGGGTACTAGCTTTATGTCTCTATGTGGACATTTCCCCCCAAGATGTCCTGCCTGCACTATTGACTGGGCTCATACTCTCCCCTTCCAAGTCACTTTTCCTCCTGATTTTCCTGTTTCTGTTAATGGTCAATCAGATTTAAAATCTAGGAGTCATTTTTGGTTCCAACTTCTCCATCACCCTTCTGGGCAGACACTTGACAAGTAATGATAGATTTTTTACCTCTGCTGCATCTGTCAACCCTATCACTTCTCTTTTATTCCCACTGTCTCTGATTGCCTCATGCTTGTGCTACTCTGATAGCTTCAGAACTAGTTTCTCCACTTTCTATCTCTCTACCATCTCTACTGTATCTTATGCACTGTTTTTCACTTAAGATTCCTAAAGTGAAGTGGGACCCGGTTGTGTAGTCCCCCAACTTAAGTACCATCTATTTCATGAGAATTTTATGGATCCTCCATTTCCATGTAAACTCTCTTGCCTTCAAAACCCTCCAGTACTAATCACACTTATCTTATGGCACTTATTACTTGATGGTTGGTATCAGAGTTTCTTGCACTTCCAGCAGTTGTATCACCTGACTTCACTATTTTCTACCTCTACAAACCCCAGCTTCGCATTGTGAAACAAGAGAAACAGAGAACAAGAGAAATAAGAGAAATTATCATGTCAAAAGGCAACAGAGACTGTGGGAAGGACTGAAAAATCAGACCAGGGTTCTAATTCTAGGTTTTCCCACATTTTAAATGGTAATCCTAAACTAAGTCACTTGACCTATCTGGAGTGTAACTGAGTAGGATCCTATGGGGCCTTCCTGGGACAAATCCCTCCCCCATGCCCTATGCTTTACTTCCTCTTTGAAGTACCTAGATAACAGTATCTGTTGCACATTTCCTGACTTGTTTTACAGATCCTAAACCTCCACCAAATGGAGGATGTTAACTACTTGATGACCACGAGCACTAGCCCCCAGACCTACTGGAGACTGAGGATTGAAAATGTTAACCCCTGTGACACCACCCTGTTACCTTACCATCAAAACAGTCAGAGAATTGTGTACAAGTTGATCACACACCCTGTGACTCCCCTCCCTCACCTGGCCTTTAAAAATATTTTGCTGAAAGCCATTGGGGAGTTTGGGCTTTTTGAGCACTAACTGTCCCTTGCTTGGTGCCCTGCAATAAACGCTGCACTTTCTTTTTCCTTTACCACAACCCAGTGTCAGATTGACTTTACTGCATGCGGGCCAGCGGACCCAAGTTTGGTTCAGTAACAGAAGTACATCAGTTCTCTGCTATATAAATTATTTCTAAGGTACTATGTGCTTCTAAGAGTATAAAGTAATATTTAGCAGCTCCCGCATTTGCTGTATGGCCTTGGGCTAGTTACTTAGACTCTCAAAACCTCAATTTCCATGTATGAAAATAATAGTTCCTACTTATATGACTGCTGTGAAGATTAAATGAGTTAATAGATTTAAACTTATTATACCAATGCCTGGCACAGTAAGGCCTCAAAAAATGTTAACTGTTATTATCATTCTGTGAAGCCTGGGGCATTTTTTCTGTCTGGCATATTACTGAAGTGAGTCTTGAAGAGTGTAGGCATTCTATAAATTAACCACAATCATTCAACATTGTGTTTATATTCAATAATCAGTGAAGAGTGAACCACTTTTACAGTTACAATTGCCAGAGCTAGATTTAGTTGTTATGAGTGAACTGTAGTATCCTCCCACTCAAAAATACTTCTTTATCACCTCTACCATCTCTCCAATAAACACACACACTCACACACACACTTTTCCCTACAGTGCCTGAGATCATGATACAGTCAATCTTTTGTGTTAACCACTGCTCTTTTTAATAGATTTTCTATTAAAATTCAAATTCCCCCCCAAAAAATTAACACATTAAGTGATTCACACCTTGATGTGACTGAACTTGTTAATTTTTATTCTCTCAGACTAAGAAAGGTCCTGCTGAGCAAGACTCTTGGATAGCTAGTGGGAGGTCACCCTCTCAAGATAAACTTTGCTGCTTCACAATTTTGCCAAGGGCTGACTGGCCCTAACACATACTGCTCTTTTTTCATCTGAAAAAATGTCTTTGCAAAAGTGGTGTTTTCTAGGTTGCTTTTTTCCAGATGCACAGAAGAAGAAAAAATAGATTTGTAAATCTACACTTGATGCTGCTAGAAAGTTTGTTTGAACAAAACTGATGGAGAACTTTGTCTGGAATAGTTCATCCTTACATAGAGATTAACCTTCTTCTGTTGCCAAAAAATCACCCAGACATTTTGTTATCTGCCAAGAAAGTGCTCAGAGGAGTCTTTAACTTGCATGGCAGTTTCCAGCTTTAATTCTGAATTGACATTTGCTATTTAATTGCAATAAATCTCATCACAAACCCATTTGCTTTGAATGTTTCTTGGCTATGTAACCTGTCATTCTTTAAGTAAGGTTGCTTTGTTCTTGCCTCAGCACAAGCTCACTAAAACTGCAATAGCTATTAGCACAAAAATTATCTTCTGAAAAGACATTTTCAGGGATGGCCAAGAGGAAGAAGAGAGGGAATGTATAAAGCCCCAGGGCAAGAGCCACTCTGTGCCTCATCCTCCCTCCTGATCCTAGCTAACAGTTTTAGACAGATGAAATCAGGTCATCCTGAATGTCAAGAACAGCCTAAAGGAACCAGGATGCCATTCTTGGGGGAAGAGAGGAAAGGAAAAAGAAAAGGAGAAAGAGAGAAATGGGAGAAATCACAGCTTTCATACCTTACATTGCCTGCCCCTGGAAGGGAAAAAAACCTTGCTCTACTGCCAGTCACTGCAGCAACATAAGTTCACTCACCACCACTATATCCAATTCAGGCCCTGGAGAGAAATGACTCCATTTTCCATACTTTGAGAACAGCTCTGGACATGGTTATGCCACTCCCTTTCCTCTGTGTCCATGTATTTCAGGATCCACCTAAAGTGTAAACCTTTCCTTAATCTCTTTGTAAGTCAGCTTCATAACCTTGGGCAAGTCATTAATCATCTTTCCACCTATAAAATGTGGCCTAATGTTCTCCAGTGTTTCCCAGACTTCAGTCATGTAAATAGCATCTTCACACTTTCCACCATATCTATACACTATCTTATTACACTGTTATTATACATACTATGCCATATCTCTTACACTATATTATTATTTTCTTAATATTTTTTTAAATAAGATTAACTTTTAAAACCTCATACTTAGCCTAGTAAATGATGTCAACAAAATATCAGGTGTGATATGCTAGTGATGACCTAAAACAAATAGACTGCCAGATATTTCTTTAGTGAAGATGGGCTTATTTAGCATCAGCAGAGAATTACAATTCAGGGTCAGCCAACTTGGTGAGCCATGTGCAATTCCCTGCAGGACAAGGGAAGGAGAAAGCTTTTATAGAGAGGAAGAGGAAGTTGGGAGGGCTACAATAAACAAAGAGTTCATGGCTTTTCTTTGGCTGATTCCTGGCCAAGAAAGGAGTCTTTCTTCGTCCTGTTGGGGTCTGCTATTGTCACAAGGCGTGAGAACTCTCCGTTCTGGTCTCCAAACTGTATTTAATTGGGGGTTTATTTATTAACTTTACACTAGCTATATCTCTACAAAATACTTTAAAATAAATACATGACTTTTAAAATAAAATGTTTTCCATTGATCACCTAAACTCATCTTATGTTCCACCACCCTTTGTGAGACTCTTGTATGGTCAAAACACTACCAAGATTTGAAATCAGACAAGTTTGATTTAGAAAACTGGCTCTGTGTACTAATATGTGATCTTGGCAAGTCACCAATGCCTACCACATACATTGTCAAGAGGATTAATTGATAAATTGTATGTTTAGAGTTGGCACTCAATTAATATTGTCTTTTTCCTGTACCTCAGTTTTCATATCTGTAAAATGCATCCTAGTAAAAATGGAAGGAGCATAGGCTTGGGTGTCTGACCCACTGGATTAAATTCCCACATGCAGTTACTTAACCTTTTTGAGCCTCAGTTATCTTTTTTGTAACTGGAAATGATAACGCTAAATTGCCTGGGGTTGTTGTTGTCAGGATCAAAGATAATACACGGTAAAGTGCTTAAAACAGGAAGCACTATATAAATGGCAACCATCAGTATTATCAATAATGTCACCCTTAATGCCCTATCTACATCACTGGCAAAATGGAAGTAGATATTATTCAAAACAGAAAACAGCCCTACTATCTTCTATCTCATACTCTCCCTCTCTTCATTTTCTGCCTGATAATTTCCTTATTTAAACAGTCAAGGATCTAATACAGAAGCTATTGCTAGAACCAGACAGGGTCAACATGAGAATGAGAATGAGATGCAAAATCAAGCAGCGTCCTTCAAAATAGGGTGCAAGAGTTAATACTTGTATAGTGCTGAGACTAGAGTCTGAAAGAGTATACACTCTGTAAGTGTTAAATAAACTAACCAATAATAATAATAACTGTGGAAATACAAGAAAGGTAAAAAAAAAAGAGTGATGCAGTTACTGAACAATCAGGACATATCCATGACCCCAAATGAAAAGGTTTATGCGTCATTGGGAGAGAAATGGGGTTAATGGAGGGGAGGGAGTAGGGTCAGAAGGAAAGAGAAGTCCTTGGTATTAGAGCTTAAAAGGTAAACTCATTTGGTCAAACTGACCTGGAGGGTTCTTTGGATTCTTTTTAGCAAAGGAAAAACAAGCAAAACCAAATAAAAATAAAACTGGGGCCTCACAAAGGGCTGCCTCTTCCCACTTAGAGACTGGAGTGCAGAAACTCAGAGGGCTACAACAGATGTAGTAATAAGCAATAATGTCGTCCATTAATTGCTCAGTCTTAATAGCAGACGCTGATGGAAAAATCATCCTATTTTTTTTTTCCTAAACCAGATATCTTCCTATTGGGAGTTGCTTTATTTTTGGTACAGTGTAATGTTGGTAGGCTCACTGTATAGAACTGATAAAAGCAAGCCTAGCTAATTAAAGAAAGGCTTCAAATCAAATTTAAAATTAGCAAAGTATTTTCCTTAATAATGAACTGATTCAAGTATAAGTATAAAATATAAAACTGCTTGATATTGGATAGCTTACTTTTAGGTAAAAATTAAAATTCCAAAATTCATAAAAAAATATTTGTTTTGAGGTAAAAAGTACTTAAAAGAAAAGCCCTTTTGATTTAAGTGAACAAAGGTAGACATTATAAAGTCATTGGTAAAAACAAAAAATACTAATTAAAATGTAGTTCGTGAAGAAAATGAGTAGGTAGAAAATAGTTCACAGTAGTCTTTCAAAGCCCAAAATTACATTGCTTCTGAGAAACAACTTATATGAGATCAGTCATCACTATTCATCACACACAAAATGAAATTTTGTTCTGAAAATGCATTGTTTAAGAAAAATTACTTCAAATATAACTTACCAATAATGACCTACCCTAAATAATGATGTTGAAATGTTTGTTTGGGGCTTCCCTGGTGGCGCAGTGTTTGAGAGTCCGCCTGCTGATGCACGGTACACGAGTTCGTGCCCCGGTCCGGGAAGATCCCACATGCCGCGGAGTGGCTGGGCCCGTGAGCCATTGCCGCTGAGCCTGAGCGTCCGGAGCCTGTGCTCCGCAACGGGAGAGGCCACAGCAGTGAGAGGCCCGTGTACCACAAAAAAAAAAAAAAAAAAAAATGTTTGCTCGATTTTTTTGTTCTATGTCTTCCTTTTCCTGTTATTTTATTTATTTATTTATTTACTCTCATTGACTTCCTACTGAGCCTCTTGTTAGCTTTCTTTTAATTTTCCTCATTTTTATATCTACCACATATGCTTGTTTCCTGATTTATAGCTGCACCTGCACCTCCTCCAGCTGTGTTTATACTCTCTACTCCTTAATTTAATGCAAGAGCTGTACAACAAAGAAAGTAGAAAACGAAGCTCAAAAGTCCAATTGGTCCAATTTTCTGTAACGTGCCCTACAGGATAATCTTGATGCACAGAGCTTGATGACAAACCCTGGCAAATTGGTCGACATTTAAAAGCTCCAGTTTTTTAAGGAACCTCATGCTGTTCTCCATAGTGGCTGTACCAGTTTACATTCCCACTAACAGTGTAGGAGGGTTCCCTTTTCTCTACACCCTCTCCAGCATTTATTGATTCAAGATTTTTTGATGATGGCCATTCTGACTGGCGTGAGGTGATACCTCATTGTAGTTTTGATTTGCATTTCTCTAATAATTAGTGATGTTGAGCATCTTTTCATGTGCTTTTTAAAAATATTTATTTATTTATTTTTGGCTGCATTGTTTCTTTGTTGCTGCCTGCGGGCTTTCTCTGGTTGCGCGAGCGGGGCCCACTCTTCGTTGTGGTGCGCAGGCTTCTCATTGCGGTAGCTTCTCTTGTTGTGGAGCGCAGGCTCTAGGCACGCGGGTTTCAGTAGTTGTGGCACATGGGCTCAGTAGTTGTGGCTCACGGGCTTAGTTGCTCTGCACCATGTGGGATCTTCCTGGAACCAGGGCTCGAACCCGCGTCCCCTGCATTGGCAGGCGGATTCTTTTTTTTTTTTAATTGGAAAGTTTATTAATCATTTTTTAGCAGTATTTTCTATGGAAACTCTTTGTATGTTAATTTTTTAAGGTATTTTTTGTTCTTTTTTTTAAGTACAAAACTTTTTTTTAACATCTTTATTGGAGTATAATTGCTTTACAATGATGTGTTACTTTCTGCTTTATAACAAAGTGTATCAGTTATACATATATCCCCATATCTCTTCCCTCTTGCATCTCCCTCCCTCCCACCCTCCCTATCCCACCCCTCTAGGTGGTCACAAAGCACCAAGCTGATCTCCCTGTGCTATGTGGGTGCTTCCCACTAGCTATCGGTTTTACATTTGGTAGTGTATATATGTCCATGCCACTCTCTCACTTTGTCCCAGCTTACCCTTACCCTTCCCTGTGTCCTCAAGTCCATTCTCTAGTAGGTCTGCATCTTTATTCCCGTCTTACCCCTAGGTTCTTCATGACCTTTTTTTTAGATTCCATATATATGTGTTAGCATACTGTATTTGTTTTTCTCTTTCTGACTTACTTCACTCTGTATGGCAGACTCTAGGTCCATCCACCTCACTACAAATAACTCAATTTCGTTTCTTTTTATGGCTGAGTAATATTCCATTGTATATATGTGCCACATCTTCTTTATCCATTCATCTCTTCATGGACACTTAGGTTGCTTCCATGTCCTGGCTATTGTAAATAGAGCTGGCAGGCGGATTCTTAACTACTGTGCTACCAGGGAAGTCCTCATGTACTTTTTAACCATCAGTATGTCTTCTTTGGAGAAATGTCTATTTAGATCTTCTGCCAATTTTTGACTGGGTTGTTTGTTTTTCTATATTGAACTGCATGAGCTGAGTGAAGTAAGTCAGACAGAGAAAGACGAAAGTATCATATGATATCGCTTATATGTGGAATCTTAAAAAAGGCTACAAATGAACTTATCTACAAAACAGAAATAGAGTTACAGATGTAGAAAATAAACTTATGGTTACCTGAGGTAAATGGGGGCAGTGGGATAAATTGAAAGATTGAGATTGACATGTACACACTACTATATATAAAATAGATAACTAATAAGGACCTACTGTATAGCACAGGGAATTCTACTCAATACTCTGTAATGGTCTATATGGGAAAATAATCTAAAAAAGAGTGGGTATATGTATATGTATAACAGATTCACTTTGCTGTATACCTGAAACTAATACAACATTGTAAATCAACTATACCCCAATAAAAATTTAAAAATAAGTAAATAAAAGCTCTAATATTCCCATGGTCATACAAATATAGATTTAGCATACAAGCTTCATAAGCTAGATCTGTACAATCAACTAACATAGGAATTTTTTTTTGAATTATTGTAATGCTGCCAGACAAAAAGTTCATCACCAACTCCTCCTTTTGACTGAAATTCTTCCCAAAGTCACTCGACCTAAGATTACGTATTAAATCAATACTATTTGAAGGTTTCAAACACTCATATTAAAGAAAGAATTAACAAATAAAATTTTACTCATTTTGTCTCATTTCCTTTAGTCTATAATAAGGATGAAAATGAGTAATTTGTATGCATTATGTTATAGAACTTCATTAAGCACTGGTCCATCGATTTATTTTTACAAAGTGGGAGAGAACTGTGAGTTAAGCAATATCAATACCGAAACTAACACATTATTAATCAACTATACTCCAGTATAAAATAAAAAGTTAAAAAAAGAAAAGCTCTGTAAATACACATTAGAAATAAATGCAGTGTTCATCTTCAATGAAGAAATTGAGAAAAAGATACATTGATTCAATGAGTTCAATCATGAAAATGTATAGGTATAGTTATAGTGTCAATACAGAAACACACTTGTGATTATCAATAAAGAAACACTTGTGATTATCAATAAAGAAACACACTTATGATATATACTGGTGATACCTAGTGTCTATATGTTGTGTGAAACACTTACATACCACCTATTTTTTGACCATGAGTGTAAAACATTCAAATATCTGAAAGATTTCAAGGAGATTAAGGCACCATACCACTGAATCTATGCTACATTTGAAGATGAGATGTACTAGAGAAAACTAAGAAGAAAATAATGGGAAAATGATAACCTGTCACAATGGTAAAATTATACCTTATTTCTGTTTTAAAATTTTATTTTTATTTTTTTCACATAGTCTTTCAAGTGGTTTGATTCCATTTATAAATAATAAAATAAAATATATCCCAAATGTTTGAATAACAGCATCTTCACAAATACATTGTCATTTGACTCCTTGAAGTTTTTGGAAATATAATAGGTTGAGAGAAAAATGGCCAAAGTTTCACTCTAAACCTATTTGACCATCTTAACTGCTCCACAAGGCACATGACTTTTGCTACAATGAAAACTCATTTGTTCCCAAAAGCAAAATAAACATTTACTTTAAAAATCACTTTCTGAACCTAAAGAGTACAAGTCTGAAGTTTGTATATATTGTAACAAATGTTTTATCTAGAAAATGTTTTTACTCTGTTATACAACCCATACTATGTGCTTGAATATTTAATTCATCCTAAAAGAACATATTTTAGTTGTTTTATAATATTTGTATTACCTAAACTAAATCTACTAGAACTTAGCAAGTACAAATAACGTACAAAAAAATAAAGATAGGGCCACTGTCCTTTACAAACCTTAAATATTCTTAGAGATCAAGAGTTGCTGATGAAAACCACAATGAGATAGCATTACACACTCACCAGACAAGCAAAATAAAGTCTGACAATACCAAATGTTGATGAGAAAGTGAGCAATGAAACTTACATACACTGTGGGTGAATGGGAACCCTCATTCACTGAAGTTGGGAGTGTAAATGGGTACAACCAGTTAGGAAAGTCGTTTGCAAGTTAAAGATATACACAGCCCATCCCCCCCATTCCTCTCCTATGTATATGTATTTGTGTATCAGAGCACTCATGAAACATTCATAGGAACATTGTTCATAATAGCCCCCAACTGAAAACCGCCCAATTTTCAATCAGCAGTGAAATGGAAGAAAGAAAAATGTGTATATACAATGGAACACTGTATAGTAATAAAATGACAAACTATAGTCACTTGTGGATGAATCTCACAAGCATAAAAGAGGCAAACCGAGAAGAAGGTGGAGGAGGGGGAGAAGAGGAAAAAGAACAATGCATTAAATATGGTTCCATTTAGCTAATGTTCAAAAACAGACAAAAATAAGCTATCCTGTTTAGGAATGCATATATAGATGGCAAAGCTTTAAAGAGAAGCAAGAAAATGCTTACCATAAGTGTCTAGAAGAGCATGAGAAATTATCATCTAGGAGGGGCAGACAGAGATTTCTGGGGTGTCATGTATATTCTTGACTTGGGTGGTGGTTATGTAGATCTTAGCTTTAAAATTCTGCTTTAGACCAGATATCAGCAAACTATGACCTATGGGCCAAATCAGCCCACTGCCTGTTTTAATAAAGTTTTATTGGCGCACACATGCACGCACATATACAAAAAGAGTTATTTGTTCATAAGAAATGGAGGAAAATAAAGATAAAAGCATACATTTCTATAGGACATCATGGTTTAAAGAACCCAGTGAGGTAGATATTTTTTGAAATCTTTCCTCTTATTTTCCACAGATGAGTATGTGAATGTCAGAGAGGTTAAGTAACTTGTCAAGATCATGTAGCCAGCCAGAAGCAGGATCACAACTGAAATGCTCATTTTCTGGATTCTATTTTGCTCTTGAAGGTATACAAGATATGCTTTGTACAAGTTTCAAAACTGAGCATTTTATTTAGGACAAATTTTATAGTACAGGATATATTTTAGTTCAGACTAAACTAAAATTTATGGAGCACCTAATAGATAAACACGTCTATAAATTCTAAATGACCTCAGTATCTCATGGACTTCACTAGCTCATTTAATCAGAGACATTGGAGAAGTCTTAATTAAGAAAATGGAACTTGAAACGGGTCTGGAAGGGTTTCACAACTGGTGTGGAGAGTTTTATTTTCCATTTAGATTCCGATGCAGAGACAAGTAGAATTGAACAAAGAAAAAGAAACACTGTGTCCCTGGATGGGAAGTCTCAATTTTGTAAAAATGAAAATTCTTCCTAGCTTTATGTGTACATTTAATGCAACTGAATTAAATACATTTAATTCAAAATCCTATTGAGATCTTTTGGGAATTTAACACATGACTTTAAAATGTATTTGGAAAAATAAACAGGTCATATTACCAGGCAAATATTAGAAACAATGGTACTAAGGGAGAACTTGCTTTACAAGAAATACAATAAATTAAAGTATGGATATGGCAAGGAGCAGAGAGAGAAATTGAACAGAAAAGAAAAATCTTTATTATAAGTTCATATATAATAAAATTGACATTTCAAATCAGTGAGGCAAAGATTAATTAATAAATAATATTAGGAAAACTAACTGTCCATTAAAAAAGGACATACAATTAACCTCTTTAATTCATAGATTTTTTTAACATCTTTATTGGAGTATAATTGCTTTACAATGGTATGTTAGTTTCAGCTTCACAACAAAATGTGAAAAAGCGATAAAGAGGCATGGACATATATACACTACCAAACGTAAGGTAGATAGCTAGTGGGAAGCAGCCGCATAGCACAGGGAGATCAGCTCGGTGCTTTGTAATTCATAAATTTTAATGAGTTAAAAATTTATATGTTAAAAATTAAACTATGAAATAAATATAAGGATATATATATGTATATAAAATCTTGGACTGAGAAAAGCAATTCTAAGCATACCATCAAAGCAAATCCATAAAGGAAATGCAATAGCTATGGTTACATTATTTTAATATACTTCTATGTCAAAGAATTATAAAAAAACTGCAGCATATATGACAAAGGTTTAATAACCTAAATATATAAACAAATCTTACAAGTCAGTAACATGAAAAGTATAGAAAGAAAATGAAAAGGTGATGCATTAAAAAGCAACACAGGTGGGGCTGGGCTTCCCTGGTGGCGCAGTGGTTGGGAGTCCGCCTGCCGATGCAGGGGACGAGGGTTCGTGCCCTGGTCCGGGAGGATCCCACATGCCGCAGAGCGGCTGGGCCCGTGAGCCATGGCCGCTGAGCCTGTGTGTCCGGAGCCTGTGCTCCGCAGCGGGAGAGGCCACAGCGGTGGGAGGCCCGCGTACCGTAAAAAAAAAAAAAAAGCAATACACGTGAAAAAATGAGAGCCAATGTCTATTTAATCCTTATAATATACCAAGTACTGTGCTCAGAACTTTACAAGAATTTCCTCATTTGGTCTTCACAACAATCCTATGAAAAATATATTATAATTATCTATATTTGACATATGAAGAATATATTATAATTACCTGTATTTGACATAGGAGTAATGGAGTCTCAGAAAGGTTAACTCACTTGCCTGGATCAAAGAGTGCTGGTATTTGAGCCCAGGTCTCCTATTCTTGAGCTGTAGCTTTTAATAACTATGGTATATTGTATTTCCAGTTGAAGAATTAAATTATGTTCAAGCTCACTAGCAATCAATTATAAAAAACCTAGTACCACCACTCATCTACCAAATAGGAATTTTAAAGAAAATTGAAATATACAAGTATCAGCAGGGGTGGGGGAAATAGACACTTGCAAAACGGCTGGTTGGAAGTTTATCTCCAGAGTGGTTAGGTGATAATATGTATTATAAGTAACAACAATGTAGGAAACAGTAACAGCTCAGTAGGGCCTAGAATAAGCAAAGAAATGTGAGAATAAATTAAAGAAAAGAAAACGCATGGCCTTGTGCATGTTTGAGACATTGTTGTGTGAGAGACAGGTTTAAAGGCAGAAGAGTACATTTCCTTCTCCATGGTCTATGAGAGGCTGTGTAAGTGCAGTAAATTGCCACCTTTCACAGTGGACAGTCAACACAGGTGCCTAAAACTGATGTACTGAGAAATAGAAATTAAAGTATAGTATTTCAGTTTTAATGATTACCATTAGAACTAAAATACAGAAACTGTTTAAAAGTGTTTACCACTAGGAAATGGTACAGTGTGAAGAATTTTAATTTTAGATTATTTCATATAACTTGTTTATTTTAATAAAATAATGTGCAGATATTACTAGTTTTAAAAGTCTAGTTTAAAGCAAAAAGAAAGGCATTCACATCAATACAAGATTAGTTATATTAATTTATTATACCTGTACAATGGAGAACTATGATATCATTGGAAAGAACGAGATAAAATTCTATGTAATTACATGAAAAAAATAACAATAACAATAATGAAAAATAGCTAACACATTTATGGAGCACTTTCTTACTAAAACGTTTATTGAGCACTTATTGAGTGACTGTCCAGTCAGTGTTCTAAGTTCCCATGTATATTCTAATTTAATCATTTCTCAACTGCTTTATAAAAAAATCTCAGAGGCAGAGAGGCTAAGTAAATTGCTCAAGGTCACACAGGTAGCAAATGGCAGAACCTGCATTAAAACAGAGACAGTATGGCTCCATAGACTATACTTTAAGCACTACACTCTATTGTTGTAATAGCAAATGAAAAACTAATTGCAAAACATGGGTTTTTTCTTTTAAACCATGTGTATGAGTACATGTGTGTGCTTGCAGCATGTAGAGGCTTTGTGGCATGTGGAGGGTGTATGTGGAATGTGCATGGTGTGTGAAGTGATCTGTGTTTGTGCGTATGTGCATGGATGTGTACAAATTACATGAGCATATAGAATTTTGAAGGATATATACCAAAGTGTTGCAGATGACTGGAGGGAAAATATTTCTCTCTTACTTTCTACATTTTTGTGGTGTTCCATTTTTTTCTTCTGACTTCATATCATTTTGTAATAAAATAATTAACAGTATCTTTAAGGATACCCTAAATCTTAAACCAAGCAATTCCATTTCTAGGAACTGATTTTAAGGGGGGAAAATCAAATATATGGTAAAGGTGCATATACAAAAAAATGAATCACTCGCACTATCTCTTAAGTGTGGGCTGTGCAGAGTAGCTTCCTTCCAAAGAGTAGAATTTGGAAAGGGAGTGGGGAAGAGTAATTTTTCAGTGGAGAAACTTGAGAAATATTACCTCAGCCAGGTGATCAATGTCAATATCAATAATCATAAATCATATTGATAGTATGTACCCTTGATGTTATGTGCTGAGAATGGAACTTTACCCCTGTAATCTTCTGCCCAAGAATGTACAACCCCACTCTAATCATGAGAAAGACATCAGACATTTCACTAGAGGGACACATCTACAAAATACCTGAACAATACTCCTCAAACTGTCAAGGTCATCAAAAACAAGGAAAGTCTGAGAATCTATCATAGCTGAGGGCAGCCTAAGGATAAATTGATAACTAAATGTAATGTGGTATTCTGGATGGGATCTGGGAACAGAAAAAGGACATTAGAGAAAAACAGGAAATCTGAATAAAGTATGGATTTTAGTTAATAAAAATGTATCACTATTGGTTCACTAACTGTGAAAAATGTGCCACTCTAATGTAAGATAATAACATAATAATAATAACGTAATATTATTAATGTAAGATAATAGGGGAATATATGAATCATCTTCACAGTTTTTTCATAAATATAAAATTGTTCTAAAATAAAGTTTATTTAAGATTAATTACATCATTATTTATAATGGCAAAACTGGATAAATAAAAAGAGTAGCCCAAATGTATAAAAATCAAGAAGTGGTAGAATAAATGCTAGAATATCTATGTGATGGAATACCATGCAACCATTAAAAAGCCATTAATAAAACCATTAATATTATTGATTCAAGAAAACAACATATTGCTATGTACAAATTCTAGGTTACAGAATAGATTCTATAGTCTGATGCTTTTTTAAATCAAAAAAGTATGGACATATATGCAGAGGAAAAATAAAGACAGAGATAGTTGTAAACACTTGTTGTCTTAGGGCATTGAGATTATGGGCATTTATTTTCCTTTTGCGCTTTTCTGTGTTTCCCAAATTATCTTCACTGAACATATATTACTTTTGAAAATATTTTTTTTTAATCTTTTAAAAATATATCAAAATCAGGGCTTCCCTGGTGGTGCAGGGGTTGAGAGTCCGCCTGCCGATGCAGGGGACACGGGTTCGTGCCCCGGTCCGGGAAGATCCCACATGCCGCGGAGCGGCTGGGCCCGTGAGCCATGGCCACTGAGCCTGCGCGTCTGGAGCGTGTACTCCGCAACGGGAGAGGCCACAACAGTGAGAGGCCCGCGTACTGCAAAAAAATATATATATATATATGTGTATATATATATATATATCAAAATCAGTTTGGAAAAAAATAAGTCTCAACCCTACTTCATACCACATACAAAAGAAAACTCAAAATCGATCACAGACCATAAAAACCAGCTATAAGGCGGAAGATGGCGGAAGAGTAAGACGCGGAGATCACCTTCCTCCCCACAGATACACCAGAAATACATCTACACGTGGAACAACTCCTACAGAACACCTACTGAAGGCTGGCAGAAGACCTCAGACCTCCCAAAAGGCAAGAAACTCCCCACGTACCTGGGTAGGGCAAAAGAAAAAACAGAGACAAAAGAATAGGGACGGCACCTGCACCAGTGGGAGGGAGCGGTGAAGGAGGAAAATTTTCCACACACTAGGAAGCCCCTTCGCGGGCAGAGACTGCGGGAGGCGGAGGGGGGAGCTTCGAAGCTGCGGAGGAGAGCACAGCCACAGGGGTGCGGAGGGCAAAGCGGGGATATTCCCGCACAGAGGATCGGTGCCGACCGGCACTCACCAGCCCGAGAGGCTTGTCTGCTCACCCGCTGGGGCGGGCGGGGCTGTGAGCTGAGGCCGGAGCGCAGGGAGAGGACTGGGGTTGGCGGCTTGAACATAGCCTGAAGGGGTTAGTGCACCACAGCTAGCCGGGAGGGAGTCCGGGGAAAAGCCTGCACCTGCAGAAGAGGCAGGAGACTTTTCCTTCCCTCTTTGTTTCCTGGGGCGTGAGGAGAGGGGTTTAAGAACGCTGCCTAAAGGAACTCCAGAGACGGGCGCGAGCCGCGGCTAAAAGCGCGAACCCCAGAGACGGGCGCGAGCCGCGGCTGAAAGCGCGGACCCCAGAGACGGGCGCGAGCCGCGGCTGAAAGCGCGGAATTCAGAGACGGGCGCAAGCCGCGGCTAAAAGCGCGGACCCCAGAGGCGGGCGGGAGACGTTAAGGCTGCTGCTGCCGCCACCGAGGGGCCTGTGTGCGAGCACAGGTCACTCTCCACACCCCTCTTCCGCGGAGCCTGTGCAGCCCGCCACTGCCGGGTTCCCGGGATCCAGGGACCACTTCCCCGGGAGAGCGCACAGCGCGCCTCAGGCTGGTGCAAAGTCACGCCGGCCTTTGCCACCGCAGGCCCGCCCCGCACTCTGTGCCCCTCCGTCCCCGCCGGCCTGAGTGCGCCAGAGCCCCCAATCAGCGGCTCTTTTAACCCCATCCTGTCTGAGCAAAAAACAGACGCCCTCCAGCGATCTACACGCAGTGGCAGGGCCAAATCCAAAGCTTAGCCCTGGGAGCTGTGAGAACAAAGAAGAGAAAGGGAAATCTCTCCCAGCAGCCTCAGAAGCAGCGGATTAAAGCTCCACAATCAACTTGATGTACCCTGCATCTGTGGAATACCTGAATAGACAACCAATCATCCCAAATTAAGGAAGTGGACTTTAGGAGCAAGATCTATGATTTTTTCCCCTTTCCTCTTTTTGTGAATGTGTATGTGTATGCTTCTGTGTGAGATCTTGTCTGTATAGTCTTGCTTCCACCATTTGTCCTAGGGTTCTATCCGTCCATGTGGTTTTTTTTTAATTTTTTTCTTAATAATTAATTTTAATAACCTTATTATACTTTACCTTCGTTCTTTCTTTCTTTCTTTCCGTCCTTCCTTCCCTCCTTTAGACAACGAATCATCCCAAATTGAGGAGGTGGTCTCTGACAGCAAGATTTAGGGTTTTTCCCCATTTACCTCTTTTAGTGAGGGTGTATGTGTATGCTTCTGTGTAAGATTTTGTCTGTATAGCTTTGCTTCCAACATTTGTCCTAAGGTTCTTTCCGTCCCTTTTTTTTTTTTTCTAAATAAGAAGTTTTTAATTCAATAACTTTATTATACTTTATTTTATTTTTACTGTATCTTCTTTCTTTCTGTCTTTTTTCCTTCTTTCCCTCCTTCCTTCCTTCCTCCCTCCCTCCCTCCCTCCTTTCTTTCCTTCTTGCCTTCTTGCCTTCTTTGCTTCTTTCTTTCTTCCTTCCTTCCTTCCTACCCTCCTTTCCTTCTTTCTTTCCTCATACTTCTACTAATTCCCTCTACTTTTTCTCCCTTTTATCCTGAGCCTGTGGATGAAAAGCTTTTGGTGCTCCAGCCAGGAGGCAGGGCTCTGCCTCTGAGGTAGGACAGCCAACTTCAGGACACTGATCAACAAGAGACCTCCCAGCTCCACATAATATCAAACGGCGAAAATCTCCCAGAGACCTTCATCTTAACACCAGCACCCAGCTTCACTCAACGACCAGCAAGCCACAGTGCTGGAAAACCTATGCCAAACAACTAGCAAAACAGGAACACAACCCCACCCATTAGCAGAGAGGCTGCCTAAAATCATAATAAGGCCACAGACGCCCCCAAACACACCACCAGACGTGAACCTGCCCACTAGAGAGACAAGATCCAGCCTCATCCACCACAACACAGGCACTAGCCCCCTCCACCAGGAAGCCTACACAACCCACTGAACCAACCTTAGCCACTGGAGACAGACATCAAAAACAGGAGGAACTACAAACCTGCAGCCTGCAAAAAGGAGACCCCAAACACAGTAAGATAAGCAAAATGAGAAGACAGAAAAACACACAGCAGATAAAGGAGCAAGATAAAAACGCACCAGACCTAACAAATGAAGAGGAAATAGGCAGTCTACCTGAAAGAGAATTCAGAATAATGATAGTAAGGTTGATCCGAAATCTTGGAGATAGAATGGACAATAGATTGGACAAAATGCAAGAATCAGTTAACAAGGACCTAGAAGAACTAAAGATGAAACAAGCAACGATGAACAACACAATAAATGAAATTAAAAGTACTCTAGATGGGATCAATAGCAGAATAACTGAGGCAGAAGAACGGATAAGTGACCTGGAAGATAAAATAGTGGAAATAACTACTGCAGAGCAGAATAAAGAAAAAAGAATGAAAAGAACTGAGGACAGTCTCAGAGACCTCTGGGACAACATTAAACGCACCAACATTCGAATTATAGGGGTTCCAGAAGAAGAAGAGAAAAAGAAAGGGACTGAGAAAATATTTGAAGAGATTATAGTTGAAAACTTCCCTAATATGGGAAAGGAAATAGTTAATCAAGTCCAGGAAGCACAGAGAGTCCCATACAAGATAAATACAAGGAGAAATACGCCAAGACACATATTAATCAAACTGTCAAAAATTAAATACAAAGAAAGCATATTAAAAGCAGCAAGGGAAAAACAACAAATAACACATAAGGGAATCCCCATAAGGTTAACAGCTGATCTCTCAGCAGAAACCCTACAAGCCAGAAGGGAGTGGCAGGACATACTGAAAGTGATGAAGGAGAAAAACATGCAGCCAAGACTACTCTACCCAGCAAGGATCTCATTCAGATTTGATGGAGAAATTAAAACCTTTACAGACAAGCAAAAGCTGAGAGAGTTCAGCACCACAAAACCAGCTTTACAACAAATGCTAAAGGATCTTCTCTAGGCAAGAAACACAAGAGAAGGAAAAGACCTATAATAACGAACCCAAAACAATTTAGAAAATGGGAATAGGAACATACATATCGATAATTACCTTAAATGTAAATGGACTAAATGCTCCCACCAAAAGACACAGATTAGCTGAATGGATACAAAAACAAGACCCTTATATATGCTGTCTACAAGAGACCCACTTCAGACCTAGAGACACATACAGACTGAAAGTAAGGGGATGGAAAAAGATATTCCATGCAAATGGAAGCCAAAAGAAAGCTGGAGTAGCAATTCTCATATCAGACAAAATAGACTTTAAAATAAGGACTATTAAAAGAGACAAAGAAGGACACTACATAATGATCAAGGGATCGATCCAAGAAGAAGATATAACAATTGTAAATATTTATGCACCCAACATAGGAGCACCTCAATACATTAGGCAAATACTAACAGCCATAAAAGGGGAAATCGACAGTAACACATTCATAGTAGGGGACTTAAACACCCCACTTTCACCCATGGACAGATCATCCAAAATGAAAATCAATAAGGAAACACAAGCTTTAAATGATACATTAAACAAGATGGACTTAATTGATATTTATAGGACACTCCATCCAAAAACAACAGAATACACATTTTTCTCAAGTGCTCATGGAACATTCTCCAGGATAGATCATTTCTTAGGTCACAAATCAAGCCTTGGTAAATTTAAGAAAATTGAAATTGTATCAAGTATCTTTTCTGACCACAACGCCATGAGACTAGATATCAATTACAGGAAAAGATCTGTAAAAAATACAAACACATGGAGGCTAAACAATACACTACTTAATAATGAAGAGATCACTGAAGAAATCAAAGAGGAAATCAAAAAATACCTAGAAACAAATGACAATGGAGATACAACGACCCAAAACCTGTGGGATGCAGCAAAAGCAGTTCTAAGGGGGAAGTTTATAGCAATACAAGCCCACCTTAAGAAGCAGGAAACATCTCGAATAAACAACCTAACCTTGCACCTCAAGCAATTAGAGAAAGAAGAACAAAAAAACCCCAAAGCTAGCAGAAGGAAAGAAATCATAAAAATCAGATCAGAAATAAATGAAAAAGAAATGAAGGAAACAATAGCAAAGATCAATAAAACTAAAAGCTGGTTCTTTGAGAAGATAAACAAAATAGATAAACCACTAGCCAGACTCATCAAGAAAAAAAGGGAGAAGACTCAAATCAATAGAATTAGAAATGAAAAAGGAGAGGTAACAACTGACACTGCAGAGATAAAAGAGATCATGAGAGATTACTACAAGCAACTCTATGCCAATAAAATGGACAATCTGGAAGAAATGGACAAATTCTTAGAAATGCACAACCTGCCAAGACTGAATCAGGAAGAAATAGAAAATATGAACAGACCAATCACAAGCACTGAAATTGAAACTGTGATTAAAAATCTTCCAACAAAGAAAAGCCCAGGACCAGATGGCTTCACAGGCGAATTCTATCAAACATTTAGAGAAGAGCTAACACCTATCCTTCTCAAACTCTTGCAAAATATAGCAGAGGGAGGACCACTCCCTAACTCCTTCTACGAGGCCACCATCACCTTGATACCAAAACCAGACAAGGATGTCACAAAGAAAGAAAACTACAGGCCAATATCACTGATGAACATAGATGCAAAAATCCTCAACAAAATACTAGCAAACAGAATCCAACAGCACATTAAAAGGATCATACACCATGATCAAGTGGGGTTTATTCCAGGAATGCAAGGATTCTTCAATATACGCAAATCTATCAATGTGATAAACCATATTAACAAATTGAAGGAGAAAAACCATATGATCATCTCAATAGATGCAGAGAAAGCTTTTGACAAAATTCAACACCCATTTATGATAAAAACCCTGCAGAAAGTAGGCATAGAGGGAACTTTCCTCAACATAATAAAGGCCATATATGACAAGCCCACAGCAAACATCATCCTCAATGGTGAAAAACTGAAAGCATTTCCACTAAGATCAGGAACAAGACAAGGTTGCCCACTCTCACCACTATTATTCAACATTGTTTTGGAAGTTTTAGCCACAGCAATCAGAGAAGAAAAGGAAATAAAAGGAATCCAAATTGGAAAAGAAGAAGTAAAGCTGTCACTGTTTCCAGATGACATGATCCTATACATAGAGAACCCTAAAGATGCTACCAGAAAACTACTAGAGCTAATCAATGAATTTAGTAAAGTGGCAGGATACAAAATTAATGCACAGAAATCTCTGGCATTCCTATATACTAATGATGAAAAATCTGAACGTGAAATCAAGAAAACACTCCCATTTACCATTGCAACAAAAAGAATAAAATATCTAGGAATAAACCTACCTAAGGAGACAAAAGACCTGTATGCAGAAAATTATAAGACACTGATGAAAGAAATTAAAGATGATACAAATAGATGGAGAGATATACCATGTTCTTGGATTGGAAGAATCAACATTGTGAAAATGACTCTACTACCCAAAGCAATCTATAGATTCAATGCAATCCCTATCAAACTACCACTGGCATTTTTCACAGAACTAGAACAAAAAATTTCGCAATTTGTATGGAAACACAAAAGACCCCGAATAGCCAAAGCAATCTTGAGAACGAAAGAAGGAACTGGAGGAATCAGGCTCCCTGACTTCAGACTATACTACAAAGCTACAGTCATCAAGACGGTATGGTACTGGCACAAAAACAGAAAGATAGATCAATGGAACAGGATAGAAAGCCCAGAGATAAACCCATGCACATATGGACACCTTATCTTTGATAAAGGTGGCAGTAATGTACAATGGAGAAAGGACAGCCTCTTCAATAAGTGGTGCTGGGAAAACTGGACAGGTACATGTAAAAGTATGAGATTAGATCACTCCCTAACACCATACACAAAAATAAGCTCAAAATGGATTAAAGACCTAAATGTAAGGCCAGAAACTATCAAACTCTTAGAGGAAAACATAGGCAGAACACTCTATGACATGAATCAAAGCAAGATCCTTTCTGACCCACCTCCTAGAGTAATGGGAATAAAACCAAAAATAAACAAATGGGACCTAATGAAACTTCAAAGCTTTTGCACAGCAAAGGAAACCATAAACAAGACCAAAAGACAACCCTCAGAATGGGAGAAAATATTTGCAAATGAAGCAACCGACAAAGGATTAATCTCCAAAATTTACAAGCAGCTCATGCAGCTCAATAACAAGAAAACAAACAACCCAATCCAAAAATGGGCAGAAGACCTAAATAGACATTTCTCCAAAGAAGATATACAGACTGCCAACAAACACATGAAAGAATGCTCAACATCACTAATCATTAGAGAAATGCAAATCAAAACTACAATGAGATATCATCTCACACCAGTCAGAATGGCCATCATCAAAAAATCTAGAAACAATAAATGCTGGAGAGGGTGTGGAGAAAAGGGAACCCTCTTACACTGTTGGTGGGAATGTAAATTGATACAGCCACTGTGGAGAACAGTATGGAGGTTCCTTAAAAAGCTACAAATAGAACTACCATATGACCCAGCAATCCCACTACTGGGCATATACCCTGAGAAAACCATAATTCAAAGAGAGACATGTACCAAAATGTTCATTGCAGCTCTATTTACAATAGCCCGGAGATGGAAACAACCTAAATGCCCGTCATCGGATGAATGGATAAAGAAGATGTGGCACATATATACAATGGAATATTACTCAGCCATAAAAAGAAACGAAATTGAGCTATTTGTAATGAGGTGGATAGACCTAGAGTCTGTCATACAGAGTGAAGTAAGTCAGAAAGAGAAAGACAAATACCATATGCTAACACATATATATGGAATTTAAGAAAAAAAAATGTCATGAAAAACCTACGGGTAAAGCAGGAATAAAGACGCAGACCTCTTAGAGAACGGACTTGAGGTTATGGGGAGGGGGAAGGGTGAGCTGTGACAGGGCGAGAGAGAGTCATGGGCATATACACACTAACAAACGCAGTAAGGTAGATAGCTAGTGGGAAGCAGCTGCATGGCACAGGGATATTGGCTCGGTGCTTTGTGACCGCCTGGAGGGGTGGGATGGGGAGGGTGGGAGGGAGGGAGACGCAACAGGGAAGACATATGGGAACATATGTTTATGTATGACTGATTCACTTTGTTATAAAGCAGAAACTAACACACCATTGTAAAGCAATTATACCCCAATAAAGATGTAAAAAAATAAAAAAAAATAAAAAAAAAATAAAAAAAAATTTCACCCCTGACAACAGGTAAAAAAAAAAAAAAAAAAACCAGCTATAAATCCTCTAGAAGAAAGTATAGAAAAAAATCTTTGCAACTTTGGATTAGGCAAATGTTAGACAGGACATATACAGTACTAACCATAAAAGAAAAAAATAAGTAAATTTAATCAAAATTTTTAAACATTTACTATTTGAAAGACCTTGTTAGGAAAATGAAAACAGTAAACTGGGGGCAAGGTATGTGTACTATATATCTGACAAAGGATTTGTATCAGATTATATAAACTCGATAAAATATAGATAAACAATTAAAAACAGACCCTTCATCTAAACAAATATATGAATGTCCAATTAGTACATGAAAATATGTTGAGAATCTATTCATCTGTGGAATGTCAACTTAAAACCACAATGAAGTACTGATAAACATGACAAGAATGGATAAAATTATTTAAAATAAAATAAAACTGGCAATACCAAGTGTTGGCAAGGATATAGAGCAAACTAGAACTCTCATTCACAGCTGGTGGGAGTATGAAATGATAAAATCATGTTGGAAAATAGTTTTGACATTTGTTATAGAGTTAAATATGCACTTACCCTTTGACCTGGCAACTCTGCTTTTAGATATTTATTCAATAATGATGCAAATATATGTTCACAGAAAGACTTCTAAATGAATGTTTACAGCAGCTTTATTCATAATAGCCAAAGTCTGGAAACAACCAAATGTTCATCAATAGGAAAATAGAAAAATAAATGGTGGCATAGCCATATATAATGGTACACTATAGAGCAATAAAAAAGAATGAGCTACAAATACACGCAATAGCATGGATGATGCTCAAAAAACACTCTGCAGGGGCTTCCCTGGTGGCGCAGTGGTTGAGAGTCCGCCTGCCAGTGCAGGGGACACGGGTTCATGCCCCGGTCCGGGAAGATCCGACATGCCGCGGAGCGGCTGGGCCCGTGAGCCGTGGCCGCTGAGCCTGCGCATCCGGAGCCTGTGCTCTGCAACGGGAGAGGCCACAACAGTGAGAGGCCTGCATACCACAAAACAAAAAAAAAGAGGAGAAAAAAAAAAAAACACTATGCGAGTGAAAGAAGCTAGATGCCAGAGTACACATTGTATGATTCCCACTTATATTATGATCTTGAAGAAGTAAAACTAATCTAGAATGATACAAGGTAGCTATGTTGTTGCCTGGGGCAGGAGATGGGGGATTGATTACAAGGGATCTTGAGGGAAGCTTTAGAGGTGATGAAAATGTTCTCTATTATGACTGGGATGGTAGTTACATGGGTGAATACATTTGTCAAAACACATTAAACTATAAAATGTGTGCCATTTTATTGTGTGTAAATTATACCTCAGTAAAGTTGGTGTTTAAAGTAGTAGATGTAAATATACTACATCTTTTCTTGGGATTATGAAATCTAATTATTAAATCCAGGGAGACGGTGTTTATTCAATTCCTTGTTTCTAGTGGAGAGAAACAGCCGGCCAGGAACCCATAATTATTATGCAGTGACAGTCATTAAAATTAGAAACAAAGGAAGAACAATTTTACAGGGAAAGGTGGGTTTAGTTACTGGCACAGTCCTTTCATACTATAGCAAATGGGTCAAAAATCCTGCAGTAGCTATCTCTGGGAAAGAAGACACAAAGGAAGGAGCAATCTCGAAACCAGAAGTGGTCTCTCCCCTGCTCTTTGCCAACAGGGATCCTGCACTGACCTGGCTACACGCCCACTTAATAATCCTACAATTCAATAGGGAAGCTGCAGCACTGGCACCGTGTGTACCAAGGGACTGCTGAGTCATTCTCTGGTCAGAAGGCACAAGGCTATTGATTTTTACATTTAGATTTTCACTCTGGATCCTATAACCCTTATTTTGGTAAAATCTCATTATACAAGACATTGTTGCATGATTTTCTCATTAAAACTTAATGAAAAACAATTCTCAACACTGGAATTTGCCAATGGGCATCATTTGAAAAATCTGATCGATTACATTAATCTCTATAGTACTTATGTTAAAGATAAGATCCTGAAAAAAAATTAGGTTGTAAATATTAAATTCGACCTAACTAGAAATAAGGCTAAAATAGGGAACTCAAGGGAAGGTCGACTTGGTTATTATTCTCATGAAAGTGTTGCATTGTACAACAGTCTGGATCTGTTTCAAAGGGACTCTCTGAAGCTGACAATTCAAACAACAACAGAAAAACTACCACCAACAAAAAGACTCCAAAACCAGCTGCAAATGACCTTTGTTGGCCCTTGAACACCTCTAGCTTTTTGTTCTCAGATTTGATAAGCATATAACTATAACATGAGCACTATCTAATTTCATTTCCTGCACATTTAATTTTATTTTTCATTTTCACACGGTATGCTAAACATGTTACAATATTTTGCACATTGAAAACCTTTAAATAAACTGAAAGGAACAGGACAGTTACAGTGAAATAAAAAGAATGAGATTTCAGAGAGAGGGGTACAGAGGAAGGAGGGGGAAAGACTGCATCATATTTATAAGGATGAAAAAAGAATCCACATCTTTAGGATGCCAAATGGTGCAGTGCAGGCTGTATCAAAATAAAAGCTCTCACAGCAATGTTCACTTTCTGATCTGTTTATCCACCAAAAGCCCAGAAAATAAAAACAAAAGGAACAAAGACGATTGCTGAAACAAGGCCTAGCATGTTAATACAATGGCTTACATGAAACAAACTATAAATTTCAATCAAGAAAAAATATTTCCCTTCTTTATGTTTTCTCCTTTCTGCAGAAAAAAATGAATTAATTAAAAAGTCAAAAACATGCTTTCAGCTCATCCTAAAACATAAAGAGAAATCAAATGAATCATTTTACTTAGCTTGCCTGTTCCCCAACCCAGCCTCTCCTAATCCTAGCAGGAGGGTTTATTTTTCTTCTCAAGACAACTCAGTTCTACTTGAGCTCCTAGTTCAAAAGATCTCTAACTCAGCTTCAGGTCACTCTGGCTGCTGAATTCCTCAATCCCTGGTGAGCTTGACTCTCAGTCCTTTGTGCTTCTGCCTTTCAAGGGCTGCATTTTAGTATGTTAGGGCTGGATTTTTATCCTCTTCAGCTCAGCCTCTCAATGACTGAGTGCTAATCTCAGTGGATTCTAATTCTAGCTGACCTTGGGAATTCTTGGGGTCCTGTCTACCACTCCCTTTCTTCTCCCTGGCATTGTTAAATAATGTTTAGGGTGGGCTCTGCGAATCTATGTTTAAAGCTTCCCAAATAATTATGATTTGCAAAATGTTTTGGAAACACTGTCCCAAGGTAGCTCATCCCTCTTCAGCTGGGTCTCTGACACCTACCTCTGGAGTAGTAAGCTCTGCCCATTTACCTCTTTTCAAACTACCTGACTGGTACCTCTATGCCATCTCACTATTCACTTGGATCTTGACCTACCACTGTCTCTGTATCTTCTGTATAAAACTTCTGAACTCAAACTTGGCTCATTGGCATAGTTTTTCTCAATATGTGATCCCTGGAATAAATGCATTAGATAACATGAGGTGGGATGGTGGTTCTTGCTAAAATGCAGATTCCTAGAACCTCCCACAGATCTACTGAATCTGAATCTCTCCAGATGGGGCTCAGTAATTTGCATGTTAAACACCATACAAAACTATTATGCACACTAATGTTGAAGGACTACTAGCTTAGTCTTTCATGGCTTAGTAGAATGAGATCATATAGTAAAAACACCTGAGAACAAATTCCCTCCATCGGTTATCCTGAGGTGAGTTGCTTTTCTCTTTTCTTGGCTGAAAAATTGGTGATAATAATACCATATAGCATATAGTTCACAAGACAGTTGATGGCCATTTTAATCTGGACAATTTCAATAGATTCAGCCCATCCATTAAAAATGCAATCAGGAAAAACAACCACAACAGAAAGGTCTGATGGAGATCAATATCCCTCAGTCTTTAGTTTCCATCCCACTAACCTGTACCTCCCCAACTTCATCTCCCCTCAGTCACTGCATGCCAGGCACACTGCCCCTCCGTACTTTTGGTCAAATACCCCAAGAACACTATAGTAGCTTCAAAGCCTCTACATGTGTCTCTACATGGCTTGGAAGGTTTTACACACAGGTGTGATTCACCCTTTCACTTCATTCAGTTCTTCATTCAAATATTACCTCTTAGAAAGGCCATCCCTAACCACGCTATATAAAAGAGCACACCACTCTCTTTCATTCTATACCCCCTTACCCTGCTTTATTTCACTTTACAATATTTATCATTGTGATATATTTTATGTGGATGTGTATTTGCATTTTTATTGCCAATTTCACCTACTAATAATGCCCATGAGTTCAGAGACTTAGGTTGGTTCTTGTTTCTTAGAAGAGTGTCTGGCATCACTATTTATTGATGCCCAATAAATAGTTAACAAATGAAAACTAAATAAGTGAACTATCAATAATGCAAAGTTCTTTTGCTCACCACAATCTCTTCTTTGACTACATTAGAATTAAAGACATCTATACATCAAAATACACCATAAGCTAAGCTAAAAGAGAAGATACCGACTGGAAGATATCTGAAATTCATATAACTGACAAAAACAATAGTATCCATAACATGTAAAAACTACAAATCATAAAAGACAAACTACCCACAGAAAAATGAACAAAAAGTTCACAAAAGAGGAAATCATATTGGTCAGTACATGCCTTAAAGAGAAAGGCATTCTAACCCTAACCTCACTAGAAATCAGGGGAAAGAAATGGAGCCAGAGATTAGTTTACAGTTAGCAGATTGGCGAAAATGTAAAAAGACTGACGACACTAAGTGTTCATGTAGGAAAAGGGGAACATTGTTGATGGTATGGTAAATCGTTATGGCCACTTTGAAGGACATTTTGGCTGTATCTAATAAAGTTAAACATGTAACTTATGACCCGGCAAGTCCACTTCCAGATACATACACTAGAGAAAATTTATCAATTTGTACAAGGCCACATGAATGAGGATTTTCACTGCAACACTTTTTAATTTTTAACAGAAATAACTGGAATTCTATTAATAGGAAAATTGAGAAAAAAATGATGGTATACTAACTCATGCAATGGAATATTGTTTAGCAGTTAAAATGAATCAATTAGATCTCCATGTATCAACATGCACAATCTTTTAAAAGACATGACTTTGAGTGAAAAATGTGATTTTCAGAAGGATATGCACAGTGTGATACAATTTTTGTAAATTTTAAAAACATGTTCCTTTATATAATTTATGAATACATAAATATATAGGAAATGTATAAAAATACAGAAAGGATGGAAATCAACTTCAAGATGGTACTTACTGGGAAGAGAGTGTGTGGGAATAGTTTGGAGAATGCTGTTAATCTCTTTGGTTAAATGTTATTTCCTTTTTAAAAAAATTGATGTTATGGCAAATTGTTAATATTTGTGACAGCTGGGTGGTTGAGCATATGCATAACTGTAATATTATTCTCTATATTTTCCTATATGTTTAGAATATATTTCTTTCAAAATAAAGAAAAAAAGACCAAAAGGAAATATTTTTTAAGAAACATATCTCTGAGGAGTGGGACATGCTTTTTTTTCCTTTTATTTCTACGTACTTTACTTATGCTTAACAAATTTTCCACACTGACCCTGCAGATTACACTTATCATTAGGAAAACTATGTTCAAACCTGGGCAAAATGTGCAACATATTTCAACGTGTCCAAAGATTTTTGCCCATTTATCTTAAGTGCTTGTTGCATTTCTCCCCTATAGCATATAAATCTAAGTAAATGAAACATTAATTTTAAAAGGACAGCATGGAACACAGGCAAAACATGTCTATGTATATTAAAGGTAATAAAGATGTCATCAGGGAGATAGTTCAATTTTGCATTCCTTAACCAGGAAAAACACATTTGCCCAAACTTACATGCTCTATAACCACCTACAACAAAGGTTACTACTCCTGACAAATACAGGTTGCCATAATCCTCGTTCTTCACTGTTTCCCCACCACTGTTCTGCAACCTTCACTTTAAAATGTCTTCCATTTTGAAATTTTAGGCATATTTTTACATCACTTCCCTATTTCATATTACATTCATCTATCAGACTCTAGGATGCTCTTCCATCATCTTCAATGACATCAACATCTCATAATCTTCACACCAATCTATCCTTCTCTTAGCTGTGCAGTCACAGATTTCAACAGGTATAAAGATGACACCTTGGCTCCTCAACTTCCACGATCTCATCTATTATGATCAGTCGCCCAATAATGCCACTATGTAATTGCTCTCCTCATGATTAAATACTACTCCACTTTCAAAATTATAAATATTGAAATGCCCCTCTCTTATTACAAATTCCTGTCATACCTCTTCCATTCTCAAGAAAAAATTGGTTTCCATACTCACAGTAACCTACTATTAATTGACTCCTCCCACTTTCCCACAATTGCTCCAATTCACGATTAAATTGTTGTGATGACATGGGACAAGTAAAATCACCTTTTGCTTCTAATTATGCCGCCAATGGGTGGAAATTCCTTAAACTAACGTATTTGTAAAAAGGAAAAAAAATTAAAGGCTTTGGCCAAAATTTTCATAAACCTTTTTTCATTAGGAAATAAACTATGGAGTTTCCCCAGCCCCTCTTGATCTTTGTCTAATATTCCATATACCAAATCATTGGACACCTTTGCATTTTCCTGTGGTTTCTATTCTAAAAAGGAGCCAGGTTCCAACATTGCTGTGTTGATTATAAAAAAGAGTTTTGAAGTCAAGTGTAGCACTTCAAAAAGTAAGTATGTCTTCATTTCTGGAAATGGACATCAGTCCAGAAAAGTCTCAGTGGAAGAACTTACACCTAGTTGCAAAGTATAAGATGATGAGTTTTTGCTCATCTTAATTAATGTTACTAGACATATAATTTTGAGAGGTGAATCCTAAAGCACTCTATGTAAAGTCAGGAAAAAAATCATACACTTGGTCTGACTGAACTTAACTGCCATTTAAGGCTCTTCCATTCAGTTGAGGTCTGGCATGTCCTGTCCTAATACCTAGGTGTTTTTACAATTAGCTTCTGGGATTCACACAACAAAATGATTTAGCTCTACCTACAGATTCAGTCATCCCTAAATCCATCTAGTCTACTCTGACTGCTGATACCTGGGAAGCATATAAGACTAAATAATATTTTTTGTGATTCATATGTATTTTATAGCCCTGTTTAAAACTTTTATTTCCACTTAGGTAACAGGGCCTAAAATGAAACTATGTTATATTTATTACTTTTTAACACATAATACTGTCAGATTCATATCTGGCCTTATGGGTAAATTTTCTACGTACTGAAGGTAATCCATTCAAGTACAAAACCCTGTATTCATTCAAAAATCTTTTAGTATTTCTATAGGCATCTGTCTATATAACATTACAAAATAATTATGCATGTCCTTGCATTCTTATATAAAAGTTATTAAACATTATACACAACTTTCTTTTAGCTAACTCAGGTTTATCATAGATATTCAATATTGTATTCTACTATAGCACACAACCATATTCTGCATATACTTTTTCATTATACTATTTCACTATGAGCTGTTAAAACTCACTGCTCTCATGTTGCTTGCCTCCAACATTTCTCTGTATATTCTAAATTGGTTACTTCTAATCTAGTAGGAAAAGAGAAAATAGAATTTAGTTAAATTGTGGCTATTTTTTTTTATAAAGTAGGCATGAAATGACATCATGTCTGGACTTTTCTTTAAAATACTCCAGCAACACAAGCATGCCAACATAAAAAAGTAAATGAAGCAACACTGGTAAAACATTAATAACAGTTGAGGTTGTGTGATGAATACATGGGAGTTCATTGTATTATTCTATTTTGTTTATCTTTGTAAATTTCTTTAATAAGAAAGTTATTAAAAGAAAACTTTCTTTAAAGAAAAATGCTAGCTAATAAATATTAAAGGAAAAATATAATTAGATTATAACCACTTTGCCACTGTAACGTAATGACTAATTCAGGCAGGGATCATGCTAATGATCCTTTACGCATGCTAAAGCCATTGAGTGAAAAGGTGCTGGAGACCAAGATATTCAGGTGGTCTCAAAGTATCACCCTACAGTTTACTTATTGATTTCTTTCATGTCTGTGTGGTTGTTATTATCAATTTTCTTTTCTTTTTTTAACTGAGGTAGCATTGGTTTACAACATTACATAAGTTTCATGTGTACATTATATTTCTACTTCTATATACACTACAGCATGCTCACCACCAGAAATTGAGTTTCCTTTCATTACCATACAGTTGATCACCTTTACCCATTTAGCTCTCCTCCTCCCAGCCTCTTCCCCTCTGGTAACCACTACTCTGTTCTCTGTATCTATGTGTTTCTTCTTGTTTGCTTTGGTTTGTTCATTTATTTTTTTTGTTTTTTTGTTTTTTATATTCTGGAGATTCCTCAAAAATTAAGAATAGACCTACCATATGATCCAGCTATTCCACGTACGGACATTTATCCAAAGTAAATGAAAACACTTATTCAGAATGATGTATGCACCCCTATGCTCACCACAGCATGATTTACAATAGCCATGATATAAAAAGAACCTAAGTGCCCACCAATGGAAGAAGGGAAAAAGAAGATGTAGGATACACACACACATGCACGCACACACATGCACACAATAGAATACTAATTATTAATTCATAAAGGAAATGTACCTTTACAGAGGAGAAAAGTACCTTTTCAGGCAGACATTATCTAAGTGATCAGTCAAATTCAACATCATTGATAGTGGGTCCATGATGTCATTATTTACTTTCTGATGTTATGAAAATATACAATATCATCTATATAGTAATCTTACCAAAATTGTTTAATCTGAATTTAATAATGAAGAAACAATCAGAAAAATCTAGTTTGTATATTTTTTACAAAGTAACTGGTCTGAACTCCTTAAAATGTTAATGTTGTGGTTGAATATTGAATCAGTCAAAAGCAATAACTATAAAGCCCATTATTAGAATAATTAGGGATATTCAAATACGGTAGATAATATTTTTTACACATTTAAATTTCTTGGTTGTTGTAATAATTTTGTGGTTATGCAGGACAAACTTCATGTTCTTTGGGGACACATGCTGCTGAAGTACTAGGGATAAAGTTTCATGATATCAGCAACTTACTTTGTTTCTTTTAAATTAAATTTTATTGGAGTATAGTTGCTTTACAATGTTGTGTTACTTTCTACTGTATAGCAAAGTCAATCAGCTATACATATACATATATCCCCTCTTTTTGGAATTTCTGTCCCATTTAGGTCACCACACAGCACTGAGTTCCCTGAGCTATACAGTAATTTTTCAATAGTTACCTATTTTAGACATAGTATCAATATTGTATATATGTCAATCCCAGTCTCCCAATTCATCTGACCTGACCCCCCCCTTCCCCCTTGGTATCCATACGTCTGTTCTCTATGTCTGTGCCTTTATTTCTGTCTTGCAAATAAGATCATCTATACAATTTTTTTAGATTCCACATATATGCATTAGTATACAATATTTGTTTTTCTCTTTCCGACTTACTTCACTCTGTATGACAGTCTATAGGTCCATCCACATCTCTACAAATAACCCAATTTTGTTCCTTTATATGGCTGACTAATACTCTATTGTATATATGCACAATATCTTCTTAATCCATTCCTCTGTTGATGGACATTTAGGTTGCTCCCATGTCCACGCTATTGTAAATAGTGCTACAATGAATATTGGGGTGCATGTATCTTTCTGAATTATGGTTTTCTCAGGGTATAGGTCCAGTAGTGGGATTGCTGGGTCATATTGTAGTTCTATTTTTAGTTTTTTAAGGAAACTCCATACAGTTCTCCATAGTGACTGTATCCTTTTAGATTCCCACCAACAGTGCAAGAGGGTTCCCTTTACTCCACACCCTCTCCAGCATTTATTGTTTATAGATTTTTTAATGAGGGCTATTCTGATGGGTGTGAGGTGATACCTTATTGCAGTTTTGATTTGCATATCTCTAATAAGTAGTGATGTTGAGCATCTTTTCATGAGTTTGTTGGCCATCTGTATGTCTTCTTTGGAGAAATGTCTATTTAAGTCTTCTGCTCAATTTTTTATTGGGTGGTTTGTTTTTTTGATATTCAGTTGGATGAGCTGTTTGTGTATTTTGGAGATTAGTCATCAGTTGTATCATTTGCAAATATTCTCTCCCATTCTGAGGGTTGTCTTTTCGTCTTGTTTATGGTTTCTTTTGCTGTGCAAAAGCTTTTAAGTCTCATTAGGTCCCATGTGTTTATTTTTGTTTTTATTCCCATTACTCTAGGAGGTGGGTCAGAAAGGATCTTGCCACAATTTATGTCAAAGAGGGTTCTGCCTATATTTTCCTCTAAAAGTTTTATAGTGTCTGGCCTTACATTAAGGTCTTTAATCTATTTTGAGTTTATTTTTGTGTATGGTGTTACGGAGTATTCTAATTTCATTCTTTTACATGTAGCTGTCCAGTTTTCCCAGCACCACTTATTGAAGAGGCTGTCTTTATCCATTGTATATTCTTGCCTACTTTGTCATAGATTAGGTGACCATAGGTGCATGGGTTTATCTCTGGGCTCTCTATTCTGTTCCGTTGATCCATATGTCTGTTTTTGTGCCAATACCATACTGATTTGATGGCTGTAGCTTTGTAGTATAGTCTGAAGTTAGGAAGCTTGATTCCTCCAGCTCCGTTTTTTGTTCTCAAGATTGCTTTGGCTATTCGGGGTCTTCTGTGTTTCCATACAAACTGTAAAAATTTTTATTACAATTCTGTGAAAAATGTCATTGGTAGTTTGATAGGGATTGCATTGAATCTGTGGATTGCTTTAGGTAGTATGGTCATTTTCACAATATTGATTCTTCCAATCCAAGAACATGGTATATCTCTCTATCTGTTTGTGTCATCTTTGATTTCTTTCATCAGCATCTTACAGTTTTTCTGCATACAGGTCTTTTGCCTCCTTAGGTAGGTTTATTCCTAGGTATTTTACTCCTTTTGTTGCAGTGGTAAATGGGATTGTGTTGTTAATTTCTCTTTCTGATCTTTCATTGTCAGTGTATAGTGATGGAAGATTTCTGCGTATAAATTTTGTATCCTGCAACTTTACTAAATTCATTGATTAGCTCTAGTAGTTTTCTGGTGGCATCTTTAGGATTCTCTATGTATAGGGTCATGTCATCTGCAAACAGTGACAGTTTTACTTCTTCTTTTCCAATTTGGATTTCTTTTGTTTCTTATTCTTCCCTGATTGCTGTGGCTAGAACTTCCAAGACTATGCTGAATAAGAGTGGCAAGAGTGGACACCGTTGTCTTTTTTCTGATCTTAGAAGAAATACTTTCAGTTTTTCACCATTGCGAATGATGTCTTCTGTGGGTTTGTCATATATGGCTTTTATTATGTTGAGCTAGGTTCCCTCTATGCCCACTTTCTGGAGTGTTTTTTATCATAAATATGTGTTGAGTTTTTCAAAAGCTTTTTCTGCATCTATTGAAATTATCATATGTTTTTTGTTCTTCAGTTTGTTAATATGGTGTATGACATTGATTAATTTGCATATATTGAAGAATACGTGCATCCCTGGAATAAATCCCACTTGATCACAGTGTATGATGCTTTTAATGTGTTGTTGGATTCGGTCTGCTAGTATTTTGTTAATGATTTTTGTGTCTATGTTCATCAGTGACGTTGGCCTGTAATTTCTTTTTTTGTGATAGCCTTGTCTGATTTTGGTATCAGGGTGATGCTGGCCTCACAGAATGAGTTTGGGAGTGTTCCTCCCTCTGTAATTATTTGGAAGAGTTTGAGAAGGATGGGTGTTAGCTCTTCTCTAAATGTTTGATAGAATTCACCTGTGAAGCCATCTGGTCCTGGACTTTCGTTTGTTGGAAGAATTTTAATCACAGTTTCGATTTCATTACTTGTGATTGGTCTGTTTATATTTTCTATTTCTTCCTGGTTCCATCTTGGAAGGTTGTACTTTTCTAAGAATTTGTCCATTTCTTCCAGGTTGTCCATTTTATTGGCATAGAGTTGCTTGTAGTAGTCTCTTATGTTCTTTGTATTTCTGCGGTGTCAGTTGTAACTTCTCCTTTTTCATTTCTAATTTTATTGATTTGAGTCCTCTCCTTTTTTTTCTTGATGAGTCTGACTAAAGGTTTATCAATTTTGTTTATCTTCTCAGAGAACCAGCTTTTAGTTTTATTGATCTTTGCTATTGTTTTCTTCATCTCTATTTCATTTATTTCTGTTCTGATCTTTATGATTTCTTTCCTTCTACTAACTTTAGGTTTTGTTTTTTTCTTCTTTCTCTAGTTTCTTTAGGTGTAAGGTTAGGTTGTTTATTTGAAAGTTTTCATGTTTCTTTAGGTAGGATTGTATTGCTATAAACTTCCCTCTTAGAACTGCTTTTGCTGCATCCCATAGGTTTTGGGTCATTGTGTTTTCATTGTCATTTGTTTCTAGGTATTTTTTGATTTCCTCTTTGATTTCTTCAGTTATCTCTTGGTTGTTTAGTAGCAAATTGTTTAGCCTCCATTTGTTTGTGTTTTTTACAGTTTTTTTTCTGTAATTGATTTCTAATCGCATAGCATTTTGATTAGAAAATATGCTTGATATTATTTCAATTTTCTTAAATGTACTGAGGCTTGATTTGTGACCCAAGATATGATCCATCCGCAAGTATGTTCTGTGTGTGCTTGAGAAGAAAGTGTATTCTGCTGCTTTTGGATAGAATTTCCTATACATATCAATTAAGTCTATCTTGTCTAATATGTCATTTAAGGCTTGTGTTTCCTTATTAAGTTTCTGTCTGGATGATCTGTCCATTGGTGTAAGTGGGGTCTTAAAGACCCCCACTATTACTGTGTTACTGTTGATTGCCCCCTTTATGGCTGCTAGCACTTGCCTTATGTATTGAGGTGCTCCTGTGTTGGATGCATAAATATTTATAATTGTTATATCTTCTTCTTGGATTGATCCCTTGATCATTATGTAGTCTCCTTCCTTGTCTCTTGTAAGAGTACTTATTTTAAAATATATTTTGTCTGATATGAGTATTTCTACTACAGCTTTCTTTTGATTTCCATTCACATGGAATATTTTTTTTCTATCCCCTCATTTTCAGTCTGTGTGTGTCCCTAGGTCTGAAGTGGGTCTCTTGTAGACAGCATATATATGGGTTTGTTTCTGTATCCATTCAGCCAGTCTGTGTCTTTTGGTTGGAGCATTTAATCCATTTACATTTAAGGTAATTATCGATATGTATGTTCCTATTACCATTTTCTTAATTGCTTTGTGTTTGTTTTTGTAAGTCTTTTTTCTTCTCTTGTGTTTCTCACCTAGAAAAGTTCCTTTAGCATTTGTTGTAAAGCTGGTTTGGTGGTGCTGAATTCTCTAACTTTTGCTTGTCTGTAAAGCTTTTGATTTCTCCATTGAATCTGAATGATATCCTTGCTGGATAACGTAACCTTGGTTGTAGGTCTTTCCCTTTCATCACTTTAAATATGTCCTGCCACTCCCTTCTGGCCTGCAGAGTTTCTGCTGAAAAGTCAGCTGATAACCTTATGGGGATTCTCTTGAATATTTTTTATTGCTTTTCCCTTGCTGCTTTTAATATTTTGTCTTTGTGTTTATATTTTTAGTTTGATTAATATGTGTCTCAGTGTGTTTCTCCTTGGGTTTATCCTGTGTGGGACTCTCTGTGCTTCCTGGACTTAGGTGGCTATTTCCTTTCCCATGTTAGGGAAGTTTTCAAGTATAAGCTCTTCAAATATTTTCTCAGACCCTTTCTCTTTCTCTTCTTCTTCTGGGACTCTTATAATTCAAATATTAGTGCATTTAAGTGGTCTCTGAGACTGTCCTCATTTCTTTTCATTCTTTTTTCTTTATTCTGCTCTGTGGCAGTTATTTCCATCAATTTATCTTCCAGCTCACTTATCCGTTTTTCTGCCTCAATTTTTCTGCCATTGATTCCTTCTAGTGTATTTTTCATTTCAGTTTTTGTATTGTTCATCTCTGTTTGTTTGTTCTTTAATTCTTGTAGGTCTTTGTTAGACATTTCTTGCATCTTCTCGATCCTTGCCTCCATTCTTTTTCCGATGTCCTGGATCATCTTTACTATCATTACTCTGAATAGTTTTTCAGATAGATTGGCCTATTTCTTCTTCATCTATTTGTTCTTGTGTGTTTTTACTTTGCTGCTTTGTCTGCAATATATTTCTCTTTCTTCTCATCTTGTCTAACTTATTGTGTTTGAGGTCTCCTTTCCACAGCCTGCAGGGTCATTGTTCTTCTTGCTTCAGGTGTCTTCCCCCAGTGGGTGAGGTTGGTCCAGTGGCTTGTGTAGGCTTCCTGGTAGAAGGGACTGGTGCCTGTGCTCTGGTGGGTGGAGATGGATCTTGTCTTTCTGATGGGCAGGGCCACTTCAGGTAGTGTGTTTTGGGGTGTCTGTAAGCTTAGCATGACCTTAGGCAGCCTTTCTGCTAATGGGTGGGGTTGTGTTCCTGTCTTGCTTGTTGTTTGGAGTGAGGTGTCCAGCACTGGAGACTGTAGGCAGTTAAGGGGCCGGGTCTTGGAATCGAGATGGAGACTTCCTGGAGAGCTCTCGCCAATTAATATTCCCTGGAGCCAAGAATTCTCTGGCAATCCAACATCCTGGACTTGACACTCCCACCCCAGAGGCTCAGGCCCGACCCCTGGCTGGGGAACTAAGATGCCACAAGCCACATGGTGTGGAGAAAAAAAGAAAAAAAGAGGAGGGAAGAAAACAAAGAGACTAACAGAACTCAAGACAAATAGCGATGACAAAAACAAACAAACAGTAACAGCAACAGTTTAAAAAAAGAAATAAACAGACAAATAAAACCCAAGACAAATGGTAAAAGCAAAACCAAACAAACAAAAACTAAGAAACACACACATACGAAAAAAGAAACAAAAACAAAGATAACAAAAAACAAGAGAACAACCAGACAAATAAATGAACCCAAAAATGAAACCAAACAATTAAAAACAAAACTAACAAAAGCAAACAACATAACAAATGCAGAATGCAAACTAAAAAAAAGCAAAGAAAACATAAAACAGGCACAGAAAAATCAAAAAAATTAAAAAACACAGCAAAACAAGGAGAAAACACAAAACAATGAAAAGTAAAGTAAAAATAGAAAAATTTAAAAAATGAAAAATATATTAAATTTTTAAAATTTTTAAATAAATAATTTTATTTTTAAATATAATGAAACAACAAGAAAACAAAACATAAAAAAATAGTAATAAGAATATTTTTCTGGGGCCTCCTCTGTCAGTGTCCTTGCCCCCACCGTGAGTCATGGCCAACCTCTGCCTCCCCAAGAGGCCCTCCAATACCTCTAGGTAGGTCTCTGGAACTGCTGTGGGCACTGTGGGGGCAGGTCAGCCTGTGACCTGTACCAACTCTTGTGTGTACTTTCCCCTACAGAACCGTCTCAGTTATGGGAACACTTGTCCATTCAGATATTCCGTATACACAAGGTTTACCAAGCTGATAACAGGAATTTAATCTGCAGCTTGTGCAGCTGCATGAAAGATTTTTGTTCCTCTTCTTTAGTTGCCCTGCCCCTGGGGCTCAGCTGTGGTTCTAGCCCCACCTCTGCATGTGGGCCACCCACAGGGGTCTGCTCCTGAGGCTGTCCTGGAGCACTCGGGTCTGCCTCAGTGAGGACAGGGCGCAGAGGTGGCACAGCTGCCAGGGTCCCAGGAGCCCTGGCGGTGACAGGTGCATAGTGGGGGTCCACAGCCACGAGAGATCTGGTCCCACTGGTGAAAAGGTGTGCGGGGAAGCTGGCAGCCACAGGTGAGAGATGCAGCCCTAGCAGGAGCCTTTCTTAGCACGGCCCTGGTGGTGGCCTTTCATAGTGCCTGGCAACAGGCACAAGAAGGTCAGCCCCAGTAGGGGTTGTTCCTGGCACCCAGCAGCAGGCACATGTGTGCCAGTCTTGGCGGGGCCCTTTCCTAGCACCTGGGGTGGCAGGGGCCAGTGAGTGGGGAGAGGGAAGCTTCAATGGTGCCTCCACCTCTTGCACATCACTCAACAGCATTGCCTTGCTTCTGTGGCAGCCCGGGCCTCCTGCATAAGTATTCCTGGTTGTGGATTACCTCCCTCCCAACCCTTCAGGCTGTCTGCTTGCAGCCAATGGCAGTCTTTGCCCTGGGTTTGCTCTCCAATACCCACATTCCAGCTCCCAGCCCCTGTGCACACCGATGGACACACATCCCAGTCTGGGACACACAAGGGTGTGGCACAGACCATTTGTGTAGGTCTCACTCTGTCTTATCTGCCACAGACCGGCTGTTTCACCCTCCTCCAACAGCCTCAGATGTTACCCTTCTGTCCCAACTGATTTCCCCTTCAGTGAGGGAGCTTCCCTGGATGCAGGAACCTTTTCTCTTCCTCAGCTCCCCATACAGGGGCACAGATCCCATCCCACTTCCTCTCCTCTTCTTTTTCCCTTCCTCTTTCTTTTGTCCTACCCAGTTATGCAGGGATCTTTCCAGTCATTTCCAGTGTCCAAGGTCTTCTGCTAGTGTTCAGCTGGTGCTCTGTGAGAATTGTCCCATCTGTAGCTGTATTCTTGATGCATTTGTGGAGAGAGATGGACTCCACATCCTCCTATTCCTCCACCATCTTGAAAAACCCCAGCAATTTATTTTGAAAGGGTTCCAAATGTGTGTGTGTGTGTGTGTGTGTATGTGTGTGTGTGTGTGTATGTGTCTGTCTGTCTCTATTTAAAGAAAAGGAGAAACCAAATATGGCAAAATGTTAACAATTGGTGAATCTAGGTGAGGCATATTATATGGGTACTCATTATTCTATTCTTTCAACTTTTCAGCAGGTTTGGATTTTTTTCAAATTAAAAGGTTTGTGAAATGTATAAAAAGGAGAAATAGTAAAAAAAATAAGTAGGTTTATGAGAGCATAGTATCTCCTTTAAGAACAAAGTGTATGGAGACCATTTTTTTGTAACAAAAGTTAAAAAACTCTATCCTAGAGAAATTACTGAAAATAAATGAGAATCACTATATCTAAAAACTATGGCAAATTTTATTTAAACGTCAGTAACAAAAATATCTAATTTCCTTTAACTACCTCATAAAATTAAATTTGATAATTCCAAGCTACTAAAGTCATAATTCTAATAATAAAGATAGTCAATTGCTTTGCTATCTGATATCCATATTATACTTTTATTATTTTGCTTAAAATATCATGTGTATAAGTACCATAGAAATTAATCACCTAATCATCCTCTTTGATGTTTCAGATTAGGGAACAAAAATCTAGAAATGTAAAATGATTTGCCTAAACTCACCCAGATCTCCTTAGTCTCACTTTTTTCTGTTACAACACACTACCCATTAGCATTTTAGTATTATTTGTACATTAAATCAAGGTCAACTTTTTCTTTAAGAGGAACATTTATGATCACAAATCAACTCATTTTAAATCTATTAAGAATAAAAATGTTAAATCTAATCTTGGAAGTCATTTCTTGACCCTGTATCTGTATTACATATTATCTATATTGCCTGTATAATTGGAATCTGCATTATAATGTATCTGCATTAGTTGTTTAAGAAATAAATGGTTTGTCTTCAAGGACAGGCACATAATTACTCTGTATATTAATATCAGCAGGACACATGAGTTCATATGACATCTGAGGAAATTACATTTCATTTGTTCAGGGGGTGAAGCAAAACAGAAATGGCAATTCATTTGATATATTTGAGAATGTGTTCCTTTGAGATTAAAAATAGAGTCATATAAGCATTAAGAAAAAGTAAAAGTTATTGAATATTTATTGGAAGTAAGGAAACAATTGACAAACAAAAATCTAATGCATACTTGGAATGAAATTCAGTTTCTTACTGAGCAGGCAAAGAACTAACTAATAATTTGTTTAAACGAATTAGTACTTGAGTCCTCAGGAAGGAAATTATACATGTATATGGTAGATAGCCCTCAAACCAATATTTAATCTGAAAAATTCTCCAGGTAATTTACTTCAGGGACTATTGCCTAAGTCAGAGATTCAAGTCACACATTTAATGAGAAAATCTGAAGTGTAACAGGTTTGTTATGTAAAAGCTGTGGGAGCACATTGGCGAAAACAGACGGAAAGTAAAAGTGAAGATGTGTGCAGTTAGAATCAGAAAATATTAAAATGGCCCTCATTTGGCACTGATTCTCTTTCATTGATTTGATTTCATTCTAAATATTGGGTTTTCTCTGCCATTTAGTAGTATAAAAATATTTTTTCTACTTAATAGTGTTAAGAGAGATTGAAAAATTGGCCTAAATTATAACTGTAACTTAATTCATTTATGCATTAGATTCTAATGTAATAAATATTCTGAAATGAGATTTCAACATTCCTGATGATATATTACACATAGAAGAATTATTGAATTTCATAGAGCTGAAGATATGTTAAGATAAATGATATGATTTTCATTCTGAACAGTTGAAACAAGAACTAAAAAGGGGCCAGATTCTTATAGAGTAAGGACATTTTCAAAGCTACATTTGTTGAGGATTAGTACAAAGTAACATTTGCTCTAATGAGAACTGTGGAGTTTGATTCTTCCCACATTTGAAGGTGTGTGTGATCAAGGCCACTGGGTTATAGAGACAAAAATGTGATTTACACTAAAATGTAGTGACTAGCAGGTGCTATATCACCACTGCCTCAGGCAGTCTTATGTTGATAAATTTTACACCTATCAGAATAAGGAGAAAAGAAGCACACTCTCCATGACACATTTTAGTTTCAAACTGATAAACCCAGTAGAACCAAAGAATTGTCACAAAGCATTTTGATAACCTTTCTTCATAAAACATTTTACCCATTTGGGAAATAAGGAGCTGCTTTTTGAGTTGGTATAATAGTTTATTTCTGATAGAAGTTGAAAGTATTTAAATGCCTCCACTTTTGGTATTCAGAGATGAGCAAATAAGCTAAAGAATAAAGATAGGCAACCAACCTCATTTTTTAAAAGCGAATATGTCTAAATTTGGTCTCAAATTCTGAATATTTCATGATTCCACTGTGAAGCCTTTGCAGTAATGTAACAGAACTTCCAAATTATATACAAAGTATAACCAGAAAATACTTATTTCAAAATATGCATACATTGCTATAAATATATATACATATCTATATCAGTAGGAATACTTACTGGAAAATGTAGGCATTCTGTAAATTGTACTTGCTCTTATTCAGATTATTTGTATTTATTATAATAACTTTGTATTTTAATTGTTCTCAAGTTTTTTGTAAACACAAGTAATTATGTCTCTAGGTGGATATCCATATACCCAAAAGCACTAAAAAGTCACTGCAATAAATAAGATGGAGGTTTAGGTGGAATCAAATAATAAATTAATAGAATTTTTTCTTTGCTTTTGACTTGTTCTAGAATCATTATCAACACATCCCTAATGTAGTAAGTGTTAGAAAATGTGGTAGAAAATAAGCTAAATAATCTAATATGTTTGAAAAACACTTGATATATTGTCTCAGCTTGTGTCCCTAAGGGAGCTCTAATTTAATCACTTGAACTAAAATCACTATGTGCAACTAGCTCAGCTGCTAGTTGTTCAAAGGAAATAAACTGTTTTTTTTAGAGTAGACCTTTCTAAATGCTGAAGTGGTTTGATTTAGTTGTTAGTTCTAAGCTGCAAATTGTGGAGACCTAAGTATGTAGCCGAGGGATGGTAAAGTACTTGCTACAGAACAGAGATAAATGTTAAGTTGGCAAATAAGTAGTCCAGCTGGCTTGTCTTTTTGCAGAGAATAACATTTCATCTTCAACGAAGACATTCTGAATTGTTAATTGTCAAATCCACAAGTTCCAATATTTATTTCATTTCCAAAACTGTTTGGTGTGGTGGTGACATGGTAGACAGTCTCCACATTTGGAGGAGAGGATGAAATGAGAAGTGTGAAGATATATATATATATATATATATATATATATATATATATATATTCCTGAGCATTATATAGAGTTTGAACTTTTCTTTTCTTTTTTTTTTTTTTTTTTTTGCGGTACACGGGCCTCTCACTGTCGTGGCCTCTCCCGTTGCAGAGCACAGGCTCCGGACATGCAGGCTCAGCGGCCATGGCTCACGGGCCTAGCCGCTCCGCGGCATGTGGGATCTTCCCGGACCGGGGCACGAACCCGTGTCCCCTGCATCGGCAGGCGGACTCTCAACCACTGCGCCACCAGGGAAGCCCGAACTTTTCTACTTTTTGTGTCGAGCACTATGCTAGACATGTTACATGCTTTATTTCATTAAATCCTCACAGGAACCTTTGAAAGACTGGGTTCTGAGCCTCAGAGAGTTTGAGTTTAGGAAAAATCATACAGCTAGTTATTTGTAGAGTTGAGACAAGAAAACAGGTGTACCCAAAGTGTCTAGTAAACAGTGGATCTAGTATCTGAACCCAGGTTCCTTTTAGGAACCTCATCAAGTCAAGAGAGCAGAGATTTTGGATACTATCAGAGGAGAAATTTCCAAGTAACTTGTTAATGGCAAAACCGACCTTAGAACCCTAAGCTCTGTACTCATTATTCTAGATAGTAACAGATACAAATTTAGTTAAGGAAAATAAGAAATTCTAGATAGAATATAGGTATTTGTCTTAAAGTTTACAATGGATGGTCAGTAACCTTGATTTACAGTTCCTTAGCTCTCCTAACTTGAGAAAGTAACCTAATGGCTCCAAACTTTAGATACCATGTTTTTAAAAATGAAGATAATAACTAATTGGCACATATTCTTAAGCAAGTTGTTTTAATGATCATATTAGAAAAATGAAAACATTTGGAAAACTGTCAGTTCCAGTAAAGTTTAAACATAGTTATCATATAACCCAGCAATTCCAGTCCTAGATATATACCCAAGGAAAGTGAAAACATAGGTTTACACAAAAATGTGTACACGGATATTCATTGCAGCATTATTCATAATAGCCAAAAAGTGAAAACAACCCAAATGTCCATCAAATAATGAATGGATAAACTGTGGTATATCCAAACAATGGAGTACTGTTCGATAATAAAAAGGAATAAAGTATTGATACATGTTGTAATATGAATGAACCCTGAAAACATTATGTGAGGTGAAAGAAGCCAATCACAAAAGGCCACATATTGTATGATTCTATTAATATAAAATGTCCAGAATAGGCAAATACACAGAGACAAAAAGTAAATTAGTATTTGTCAAGGAATGGTGAGAGGGGAGATTGGGAGGTACAGGCTTTGTTTTGGGGGTGATGTAAATATTCTGGAAGTAGATAGTGGCAACAATTGCACAACTCTGTGAATATAATTAAAAACCATTGAACTGTAAACTTTAAAAGGTTAAATTGTATAGCGTGTGAATTACATCTCAACAAAGCTGTTAAAAAAAGAAAAGTCAAGACATTCTGTGAACTAGAAATAGCTGTAAATTTCAAGTATCATTACAACTACTAGAGCAATGGTAGAAGAGTAGATGGTTTATAACGTCAAACTATCTCTGCTCTTCTAATGGCATCTGGATTTTAACCTGCCTAATATATCCACTGCTAATACTAGCAATGGAAACAAGCCTCCCTAAATACGTTTTACCAGCTGAAGCTCATCCTGCAAATCACTGTTGAGAATATATTTCTTATTTACTACTGCTCAGTAAAGAAACTGATTGCAACAAAGCACATAGATGACTTGTAGGCATGGCTCCACTACCAAGGAGGCAACTGATTAATAATGAATCTAAGTGGTTATGTACCTAAGCAAAATAGACACATTTCAAAACATATCAATTTGATAGGAGGAAAAGTTAAAAGGTATAGATTGTATAATCAGCTTCTCCAAAACCAAGGGAAATCGGGCTGAGTGTTAAATATAGCAGTGTTCCTAGAATGTTGATTAGGGTTTGATCATGTGTGTGAAGTAGGAACTTAAAATCCATTCACTCAGCCAAGCCAAAATACTCAGGGTTAGGTGGGTTGCTTCTAGTGCTTTCAGTTTGCCGGACAAGGAACAGCTAGCCCACAGGTTGGATTACAGCCTCTCAGGGCTAGTAAACCAGACATGCATAATCAGACATTAACTGCAGTGCTAATGTGTTCCTCTGGGCTGAAAATAATAAAATTCATTTTTGTACAGCAGTTAATCAAAAGGTATTAGAGAAATAATCAGGGGCTGGTATGCTTTTAATTGACCAGAATGTTTCTCAGTAGCAACATGTTCCCTCTTTACCAAATTATAATTTTCTGACTCTTCATGTGGCCATTCTTTGCCGGTTTTATTGATATTATTCCCTCATACCAAATTCACCAGCCCTTCTGATCTCAACATTAAAAGGTTTCATCTCGGAGATAAACATCAAATGATCCCCAATTGCAGTTAATTGCAACAAAGTCATACTTTCCTTACTCAAGGAGAAAAAAACCCTTTTGAATATGAATGTTAGTATTCATGAAGCCATTGAAGCAGTGTGTCCAGCTAAGCATAACCAAAATATATTATGCATTCAGGCCCTTTTATTTCCAAAGGCAGAGTAAAATTTAAAAAGGAAATCAACACCACAGTCTTCTAAAAGGATACCAAATAACTGCAAAATTCAACTTATTGTGACAAGCACGAAAATACAAAACTTTAAAAATTGTCGACATAAATGTATTTTCTAAGGTCAGAGTGATGATAATGACAACAAAGTGCTATAAAAGTATTTTACCGCTTCTGCATCTCTGTGTTATATGAAGAATTAAGAAACACAGCTCATAAACCCACAAAGCCCCTCAAAATGAAAAAAGAAATGTTACACAGTTCAGCAGCTCAATCATTTAGTTTCTTAGATGAATCTTAGAGAGACTGTATTTTACTAAATTAAAATAACATAATAATTACAATGCTTATTACTGACACATGCCAAGCATTGTTTTCAATGTCTTAGATGAATTAATGTAATCTTTACAACAACCTCATGAGGTAAATAGTAGTTTAAAAATGAGGAAATTGATGCATAGAGAGGTAACTAGCTTACCAAAGTCACACAGCCAGAGAATCATAATTCAAATCTGGACAACCTGGCTCCAGAGTCTTCATACTTGACTATTACGCTACACTGCCACTATATCACTAGATAACTACCTGACAAATGCTGTTTTCTATCTCTACTGTATCATTGTTACTCTGAAATTTAAAAATGTTCCAATGGTATATGGCAGCTTTTGATTGTATATGGATGGTAGTCAAGAATGGAATCTGTGCCATCAGTGATTGCTGGTTAAGCTATAAATGTGATGTTTAGGTGACATATGAGACAATTCCCTGAGCTCACCATGCCATGATTTGGTTGACTTTATTCTCTTCTTCCTAATGGAATGTTATACCATTCATATCCTACTTATATGTCACCTAGATTCAATAGGCTTCACTGGAAAATATAATGAGACTATGGATCACACACCCACTGCCAACCATGTTTTTTTTTAGATTCAATAAATCATGTGCTATCTCAAGAATGCTAGAATAATTCCTTTCTTTTCAGTACACCGTTAGTATGGATTTTTAAAAGAATGCTCATTGGAACATCAGCAGGTATAGGTTTATCATACTGGCACTAAAAGCAGAGTCCAGGCAAGTTTGTTAGGGTGGTGACTGAGCTGGCTCTTCTTTAACTCTATCTAAATTCTGGCTTATATCAGTAATATAGTAGGGGCTCAGCAGATATGTTGGTGATGTGAGATTTGGAATATTTGATTACAACACTTTACTCTGCATAGTTTGTAAATAATAACACTGAATTGGAAAGCATAGTTGGCTAATTCAGTGAAAAGCATTAGTATGCTTCTCAGACAACATATGAAAATCACTGAGGCCTGATATATTCTATTATACTTCGATCTCGCTTCCTCCCATGCTCCCTCATGTATATAACAAGTAGTATAGCACATGAATAAAGGCATAGTTTATGGAATCAGCCTATCCAACTTCAAACTCTGACTCTGCTACTTAACAGCTTTGTGACTTTGAACAAGCCACTTAATCTATTTGTATCTCCATTTCTTGAAATGCTAATGACAATATTATATGTCGCATTCCTGGGGTTGTGAGCATTAAATAATATTTCAAAAATTCTTAATAGAGTGCCTGGTGCATGCTAAGGGTTCAATTAATATTAGCTACTGGGCTTCCCTGGTGGCGCAGTGGTTGGGAGTCCGCCTGCCGATGCAGGGGACATGGGTTCGTGCCCCGGTCTGGGAGGATCCCACGTGCCGCGGAACGGCTGGGCCTATGAGCCATGGCCGCTGAGCCTGCGCGTCCGGAGCCTGTGCTCCGCAACGGGAGAGGCCACGGCAGTGAGAGGCCCGTGTACCGCAAAAAAAAAAAAAAAAAAAAAAAATTAGCTACTATTATTACTTTTATGTGTGATCAGGGATGGTTTATATGAACATGCACAAGGGTGACCTAAACTTCCTACCCTTGTTAACCCATCAGAAAAGATACATCACTAAGGTTCTCAAAGACATGTCATGCATGATACACTCAGGGAGATATACAGCACCAAATGTAGACATTTGTGACTAGAAATGAGGGAATACACAGAGATGTTGGTTGCTGCATTCTTGACCATCCCTAAAAAAGAAAACATAATGCAGTAGAAAATAGCATGAGCAGACTCGTGTCAAAATCCAAGGTCTGAAACCCACAGAGCAGTATGATGATCAAATAGCAAATTAGTTAAGCCTCAGTTAATGGAAGATAGAAATATCTAATTCACAAAAACATTCTGAGAATGATATAGTATATATAAAATGCCTAGTACCATCCTCAGAATTCAGCAGCACTCAGGAAATGTTTGATCACTTTTCCTAATTTCATAGATAGCTATGGTCTGACTACAAAGATGTTTTTCTCCAGCCTGTTAGAAGCTAGGGTTATTGATTCCATAAGTGGTATGCCTTCTCTTCCTCGCTCTTTGCCGATATATCCCATCTCCCGGAACGAAAATATCCTTGAAGTAGAAACTGGAAACTCAGTGAGTGATTTCCTTACCCACATAAGAAGTGAGAAAAGCATAACTCTAGCTCATCATGAAGGCTGAACAACTGTAATTCCACAGCTGCTTATGAATTAAAGATATTTCTTAATCTCCTACTGCTACCAATTCCCCAATCTTGGTACACCTTCCACTCAGAGGCTAAGAAAAAAGAAAGATTAAAAAGAAAACTTTTTTTCCTTTTGACCAGCAAATAACAGGGCAGCAGCCTAAAAGAAATAAACTGTTCTTTCACTCTATGAAAAGAAAAACAAAAGACTCTTATACTATGATGGACCAAAATGTCAAATAAAATTAGACCAAACTGTAGAGTTAAACCCAAAAGGAAACTTTTCTACTAAATTACTGCATTTCCCTCTAGCTATCAGAGACTATTTCCATGGCCATTGCTAATGACCTGAATCAAAAGAAAGCACTTTGAAAGCACATTGGAAAGAAGTATGTGTGTGTGCGTGTGCTTTTGTGTGTGTGTGTTTGAAATCTCAGTACATCTTAGGTATTAGGTTCTAGGGGGAAAAAAGGTTTCATGTATTACAAAGCAAGTCTTTAAAGAAAGTGAAAGGAGAAATGTTGCCTTTATGGTAGAGAAGGTTACCTTTTCATCTCAAGATAGTCAAAGAAACATTTTGTCCTTTTTAAGGGATATTTAGACACTTTCATCCTTTTGGCAAAAGAACTTCTGAACTACTGGAATTTAAAGTTAAAGTTAAGGTACAGGTTTAATGGAAACTCTTTGAGTGATATGGTTTGGAGTTGATATTACTTTATGCAGGCAGTTGTGCCAATAGCCTAGAAAAAAACATATGTTCATAGAATTCTTTCACAAAGATATGTTTATGGTGTTCTCCAAAATTATATGGCATCACTGACATTTAAAATTCTAGAACCAAAGAATAAAGTAGCTTCTAACCTACCTTTCCCACCCCTCACTGAGTATACCCTCCCTTCTTCCAATTTTATGGATTCACTGTGCTTTCAGGAAATAATCTTAAGATTAAAAAATTTCACCAGAGTGAACTTTGACATTCCAGAAGGCTACAGAGAGAAATGTTCCATTCACAGGGAAAACTACACTAGGTTCACCAATATGGATGGTGGTGGAGAAGTAGGTTCCTAGGATCAAATAGGCCAAGTTTCTGGGGGTACCACATTCTACAACCTAACTAACTCCACAAAGATTTGGAAGGGTGTTTTCACTGAAAGACAAAGGGTTGCTGAGGGCAAGTAGTTTCCATATAACTTTCCTCCTAAATCATCCCTTCTTTAAAATCATGACTTATTGATGATGACTTATTGCACTTGAAACACATCCCTATGTGATCTGTCCACTGCCTCTTTTTCAAACTTCATATCGTTTCATTCTCCCCCTTGCCCACTATACCCCAGTCACACTGCTCTTCTGTTTCATGAAGACATCAAACTGATCTCTGCCTCAGAGCCTTTGTGCTTACTGCACCATCTACCTGTAATTCTCTCCCCACTTTTGCATCATTCAGAGCTCAGGTCAAATATCATCTCTTCCAAGAGGTTGTCTCAAACCATCCTATATAAAATACTCCCAGGTCCTATCCCCACCCCCACCATTCTCTGCCCCATTACCTTGCTTTGTTTTCTTCCTAACAGAAGATTTTCAACAAATATTTGTGTAATAAAGGAACACCTCATACAGTAATTCTTCACTTCCAGGTAACTGGGTGAAGGTCTCAGACTAATGCAGAATTGACACCAGGATAAGAAGGACCAAGGCCAGGCAATAATTTTTATGTTCCCAAATCTCAGTATACATAGTATCAAAAAGAAAAATATCCAGGTCACAAGTTGTTTTTTTTTGTTTTTTCACTTTCATCTAATAGATATGATGGCAAAAACTCTGTCAGGATTCTTACCAAGAACTGTCTTCCTTTGGGAGTAGGAGAGGGAGAGGAAATGAAATCAAGCATCCTCCCTTGAGGAACGCCTTACCTGTCAGATCTTGCATCTGCTTGGCACTTACAAGTTGAATTACACCGAATGGACAGAGGACATAGGTTCTGCCACTAAAGGGCTGGGTGAACTTGAACAAATCACTTTAGTGTTTTTATCTGTTACATGGGAGTGAGAGTTTCTGTCAAGTCTAACTCACGGGTCTGTTTTGAAGTTCAAATTAAATAATGCTTATGAAAGCACTTTATGCTGTCAAGCACCATGTAAATGTAAAGTAAGGTTTTTACAAAAGTTTTATATTTCCTCAAAAGGAGAAACAGAATATTTTTACATAATATTCAAGTATTTCTAGAAAACATGTGTCTTGGTTGGCTATTAATATTCAAACCCAGTCAAGATTCCAGCCTTCCATGTCTTTAAGACCCTCTCTAGATCCATACAGACTTATAAAAGTACTTTTTTGCAGTAGTAAGAACAAATAGGAACTGCTTCCCGTGTGTCCAGCAGACCATAAATTCCCCTGCTAAGATTAAAGATTATGCTGGATTCATGGGCTAAAAGACAGGACTAGCAATGAAAGACACCAAGTAGTTGAAAAGAGCCAGTCTTATAACAGGGGCTACGTAGTATGATTGAGGAAGCAATGTATACCATTACCGGACTACCACATTGCCTTAAATTTCCACCATTAGAAGAAACACTTTTCATGAATCTGAGTACTTTTTTTTTGCGGTACGCGGGCCTCTCACTGCTGTGGCCTCTCCCGTTGCGCAGCACAGGCTCCGGACGCGCAGGCTCAGAGGCCATGGCTCATGGGTCCAGCCACTCCGCGGCATGTGGGATCTTCCCGGACCGGGGCATGAACCCGTGTCCCCCGCATCGGCAGGCGGACTCTCAACCACTGCGCCACCAGGGAAGCCCCTGAGTACATTTTAATTTGGTCAAGGCATTCATTATCTTCTTTGAATGGGACAGCCCACCAGCTCATTACACTGTAACAGGGACTAATTTATCTGATTAATCCACTCCTACCCACTGCCATTTAGTCAAAAACTCTAATGGAATCTCTAAGGAAACCAGAAGCAGAAGATCAGGTAAATTTTGCTTGGGTAAAGAGGCCAGAGGCATGGTGTCCTTATTTGAACATTTGAAGCTTTCAAATGGGCCCCAAGCAGCCAAGAGACAGCAAGTAGGGTATCTGAAGGAGACAGGAAAAGTCAATTTGGCCATGCAACTGGCAGAAATTCAAAAACTGCAGTCACTCAACCCAAACTACCATGTAGTTGGGCTTCAATTCAACTAAAGCTAAAAAGGTTCTTGAGACTCTTCTGCTTTATCAAGTTTTAGTCCTATTTACACATGGACTGTTTTTTTTTAAATTATCTTAACTAGATCTTCACCAAAACAAACCAAAAATTTGTCCCTTGTACTTGATAGTTACAAGTACATCTTTGTTTTTGATAAAGAAAGTATTTTTGATAATGTCTACTTCCATGAATCATGGATAATTCCAATTTAATAAAGAAGAAAAGTTACAGTATGAGTCCAAATGATCCAAATGTCCTTTAACCATTAGAGAAATGAGCCAAACATTATTCCTTTATAAATAATCTGACTCTAATTTCATCCCAGTTATTGTTTTATCAAAAAGGATCTTATTGACCATTTTTGGTCTGTGTTTTAAAAGGAATTTTTTTCCACATAAACTAACTTTAAGGTGGTCTACTTATTATTAAAAAATAAATCTTGAAGGTCTAATGAGGCTATAATTCCCCAAAACTTCATGATCTTCTGGCAAGAATATTACAAAAGGCAAAGGTCTTTCTCGACATCTAATGTAAAAAGCTGGTGTAACACTATGGCACTTCCCTGGATGACTATAATTTGCTTATTATTCATCAATATTTCAAATATTTTCTGCCATAAACTATCACTACTGTTTCATTGTTGGCTTACTTGCTGTAGTAATAAATATGGATGATTATGAACCAAGGTAGTCATTAAACAAATCTAAAATCATTATTATAAAATGGAGAGCATTCTCTAAGGGTTTTCTTTAATACCAGGAGTGAATGTTAGAAGAGCAGGGTGGAGAGAGAGAATAGTTTAGGGTGGGAAAGGGAGACATTTGTGTGTGGCACACTTAGTGCTCAGAAATGGTTCGTATGGAAAGCTCATTTCCAGGGCGGCAGCAACAGGCAACTGACTGATATATAACAATTTTTGAAATGGCAAGTGGATGTTTTATAGAAATGACAATGCAATCATGATAGAGAGGACCTAGATGAAGGGCAAAACTGTTTTCCTGGTGGTACTGCCTAAAAAACAAGTCATTTCCCATCCAAATCATAAGATTTCTGCCGTGTAGAATCAGGTTCCAAAAATAAAAACCCTAAGTATGGAGATAACAGAGAGTACTTGAATGCAAGTGCCCAGACTGTGAGGAATATTCAGTAATAAAATAGAAAACACAGCAAATTAGTAGTGAACATGGAGATGGACAGTGTAGAGAGAGCACACAGTGTACACAGCAGAAGAAGTGAAGATAATGTGAGACACATAAAAAAAATAAGGCCCCCCAAAATGGGGGGAAATGGACTAAGATGAAGATCAGTTAATTACTTACTACCAAATATTTTTTAAGAAGAGATTATAATTAATTGAGTACATTCAAAATGTTTTTATTAAATTGTTAAAAGATTTGTCAAAATACCATCATAAAAGGTTAAAAACAAACTAGGAAAACATTTACAAATATAAGACAAAGATTTTCTATCCATATACGTACTAAATTACTACAGATCTATGAGGAAAGGATGACTCTCCATTTATGCCCATGTTCAAATGGCATAAATGTGCAGTACAAGAAGGGAAACCCAAATGACAATAAATACATGGAAATGTATTCTACCTCAATGATAATAAAAATAAATTGGTAAGATTGAGAGAAATTCCCCAGGACAAACAACCTAGTTTCTTTTTTAATCTAATTAAAAATAGGCAAAAGATTTAAACAGGCACTTCAAAAAAGAAAATATATTAGTAACTGATGAGCACATGGAAAGATGTCCAACATCGCTAGTCATCTGAAAATGCAAATTAAAACCCCAATGAGATATATTATATTTACCCACTTACTAGAATGCCTAAAATTAAAGACTGAAAATACCAACCTTTGGCAAAGATGTGGAGAAGCTGGAACTTTCATGTGTTACTGCTGGAAATGGAAAATTCTACAATCACTATGGAAAATAGTATGGCACACCTTATAAAGTTAAGCATACTAACTCCAAGCAATTCCATTCCTTGGTGTTTACCAAGGCAAATGAAAACTATGTCCATACAACAACCTGAATATGAATGTTCATAGCAGCATTATTCACAATAGCCAAAAAGTGGAAGTTACCCAAATGAACCTCAACTAGTGAATAGATAAACAAATTGTGGTATATTCATACCATGGAATACTACTCAGTAACAAAAAAAATTGAAATGTCAGTAGTAGAAACAACATTGATGAATCTCAAAATCAATACAAAGTGAAAGAAGTCAAACACAAGAGAATATGATTCCATTTATATGAAATCCTATAGAGGGCTAAATTTTGTGACAGGAAACAAGTCAATAGTTACCTGGGGTGGGGGTGTGGGAGGATGTAGCAGAATTGGATGTAGAAGTTAAAACAGACACCTGGAAACTTCTTAGGGTGAAGGAAAAGTTCTATAGCCTAATCATCATGGTAGTTACATATTTGCATACAATTACCAAAATTCATCAAATTATGCGTTTAAAATTAGTGAATTGTATTGTAGGTAAATAATAACTTAATAAATCATAAAAGAACAAAAACAAAAGTTAGAGGTAGTTTCCCAAACTCTTCCTGCTAGTGGAGGTGAAGGAAGCAAAGGTAAAAATCCCAGAATAAATCCTGTGTCCCTTTCTAATTCAGGCTGTAAAAGACAATCAACTCTCTAGTCCTCCTTTCCCCCAGCATCAAAATCTTCTGGTGAAGTTGTATGCTATTATTTGGCTAAAAGCAATTTTTAAAAAGGATAATTTCTCTAAATATATGATGCTCTCTGAATTTGTAGCATCCAGGCTTGTTTCACAACATAGAAAAGGAAAAAAATAAAAGAACTTTTGAATTTGTGGAAAACAGAGTAAGTTAGCCTGGTGGTTCACTACAAAACTGGAGGCATTCCAAGGATATTTCAGCTAAGTTATAAGATTAAAATTTTGATTTATGTGGCCTGACAGAGCAAATCAAAGTCACTTGATGTTAACTCTATAAGAACAGACTCCCGACTATTGACAAAGTATCTTATAAGGATGCAGATCAAAGGGAGTTATTTCTAGACGTGGTCCATCAAAATAATCTTCACACATCTATGAAATCTTATCAATGGTATATTTTAGCATTGGAACTGTTCTAGGTAGTTAAAACATCACAGAAAGAAACCAAAAAGTGAATAAACAAGTTCCTTAAAAAGCAGCAAGTTTGGAGACTAAAGATGAGCTTCTATTTTGAAAGATTCTTGGTAATCTAATTAGAGTAGCCCCAAAGGCTACAAAAGAAATGCCTGGGACAATCTACTGTTTGAAAGTCACAGTCAACACCACTTAGAGTTATTAAAAATTAGAACTGCTGGGGCTTCCCTGGTGGCGCAGTGGTTGAGAGTCCGCCTGCTGATGCAGGGGACACGGGTTCGTGCCCCGGTCTGGGAAGATCCCACATGCCGCGGAGCGGCTGGGCCCATGAGCCATGGCCGCTGAGCCCGTGTGTCCGGAGCCTGTGCTCCACAACGGGAGAGGCCACAGCAGTGAGAGGCCCGCGTACCGCAAAAAAAAAAAAAAATTAGAACTGCTTCAGATATGGACAAAGATTATTCAGAGGAGAATGTTGTATGATCAAATCTTAGTAGTAAGACAGACCCCCTCCCCCCACTGGAAAGTATTGAAAGAGCAGCAGAGAGAAACAGCAGGGTCTGAAACATACTGAAGAAAAGACTTCAGACCTTAGTGGTCCTCATTCTTTTCTGGTAGCAGGACTACAACAGGGGAACTCTTTTCTGAAAATTCTAACCAAGGTATAACTGGTATTTCTAGCCAGATCCCCTCTGCTCACTCCTCCACAAATATGGTAAGGGTTTCACTCTAAGCCAGCCACTTTCCATGTTTATAAACAAAGCCAAACAAACGTATAACCAGGATCACACTGAGTGGAATAAGCCAGGGACCCCTTTCTGCTCACCTACAGCAACGACTTCAAGACTGGTTTTGGAAATGCCAGCTTTATGAAGGCTATTTTACAGTCTCTGTTTTCATTTTAGTCATGTAGTCATGTACTAATGATTTACCTAAGCAAGATATTTCATAGAAGAAAATCCCATTCAGTGCTTTTACCAGGCTTTTGCACTCTTGCTTATTAAGAAGGATGTCTGTAGCTCTGAAACTAAGAAAGGTTTACTCCAGAAGATTAAACATACTGTTTCAGCTGCTGCCAGAGATTCTCTGGTTATATGCAGAATAATGCTTAAGTTTTTAAAACTTTTATTATGGAAATTTTCAAACATACATAGAAGTAGAGCCAAGATTACAATGAACCACCTCGTATCCAACACTCAGCCTCAACATTTATCAACTCCTGTCCAATCTTGTTACTTCTATGCTCCCCTTTTTCTTTTGCTGACTTATTTAAAGCCAATCCTAGATATTGCATCATTTATCTATAAATACCTCGATGTTCATGAGTTTTTTATTCAGTTTTTAGAACAACTTAAAGGGGACACAAAAATAAATAAAATTTGAAATATTAAACCCATAACTGGTAGAAAGCTCAACAGATATTTCTAGTACCTGAGAATACTTATATCACTAACTTGGAATTTGAGGTTCACTACTATATCATATGTAAAGCAAGTGGACAGACCATTTCCCAGGTAGGACAATTTAATGAGCTCTACCCTGACATTCCCCATTGTCTCCTTGGTAAACGTAAGTTCCTCTGACTTTTCTTTTGGGCAAAAGAACTGGAATATTCCTAAAAGAAGTGGATTGAGAAGTGTTTTTGCCATGCATAAATTTAACTGACTTTGCAGCATTCTTACTCTTCATCTAAAAAGTTATAGCTTAAACGTGGCTCTCTCACTTTACAGAGTTTGGCCGGAAAGTCACCATTCCAAGATATCCAACTCCAACATTTCACTGCATTGAAAATATAAGGCTGCCTTTTATCCTTGGGAGCACACATACTTCAGGTTCTTGATCACTGAAAGCCTCTCACACAGTGAATACCTTCACTATTACCCTTATACATGGTCAAGGAAATCTAACTTCAAATCCCAGAGTTGCATGGCTTTATGGATTGATCGAAAGAGTCAGAATTAGTGGCCCTTAGCCAGTCTATGTAAAATGTCAAATGGAGCAGCAGCAGAAAAACTTCAGGAAAAGTTTTTAACATAATGAATAGAGTTCTGATAAATTCACATTAGAAAACTTAGTATTGAAGGGAATGAGCAAGGATGAAAATGCAACAGCTGTTTAAGAGATAACAGAGGGACCGGTCTCACTGTTTGGGCTGTGACGATGATGATGAACCTGCTAGCAGCCCAGATACAAGATTTGCAGAGGCTTATTTTCAAGTAATGCCAGAAACCTATGGAACTGAGGAGCCCTAAGCAGTCACTGAGCCAGATCCGACAGTCTGAATGAGATAAAGATTTTGATAAGGATAAAGTAAAAAAGGGCATCAGGGAGAGGTTGACTGGCACAGGAGGAAGTCTTAAAACAAGGGAAAATAGGGTAAGCACTTCAGGAAGTACTTGGCTCAAAGCCCTCAGGAGCAAGAAAGAAGATGATGACATCAAAATTGCTACAGAATATGCCTACAAGTATGTTCAACAACTCACTTCTGAGTGCTTTGGGTTCTGGTGAGAGCTCTGGATATTTATCGTTAGATATAGTGCACTAAGACTGAAGCTGAAGAACAGAAATACAATCTGAAACGCCATGTTTTCCTTATTCCTATTGGCTTCTCAGTGCTGTCAGCCATTGATTCGTCCTCTTCAGGTCATTACACAAGTGATGCATATAACATTTAGAAGCAGACATGGTTCAATTACAATGATCTAGAAGTATCTAACATTCAAGAGGGCTCAGTGAAGAGTAGTTAAGATTGGAGTGGTTATAATTTCTTTTATGTGCACAAGGAGATATTGATATACTGCTGGAAATAAAATCATTCATCACTTATAAAGTAAGTGGGTAAATCTAATCATTAGGCCTTGTGACAAACAAAATATTGGGCTGTGTGCACCCTGAAATCTCTCTCCTATTCTTCCCCACCCTCAAGACACACACACACATACACACACATACACACACACACACACACACACACACACCCATTTCCTCTATCCACTGAATTCTACCCGATACAGGAATAATCATCAAATCACTACAAACAAAAGAATAAAACTACAATCATCAACAACCCTTATTTTGGGCTCACACTTAAAGTTCATTGGTCTCCTTTCGTCCTGTGTGACCAGAGTGGCATGTTGTATTGTTCTGGAACTGTGTGGGTGTATGTAGTGTTAGATGTTGGTGTAGACAGATAAGATAGATAGATAGATAGACAGATAGATAGATAGATAATAGATACATAGATATGTAGATACATAGATACTTAGATAGATAAGGGGAAAACAGAAACAGTATTCGGAATATGCATGCACAAAGACTAAAAGCACAGCAGTATGGAGAATAAATGAAATAAGGGAGAGTAAGATAAAGCCCATTCATCAAGGAAATGTGTGAAGATTCAAAATCATTTGGCTTTCTGCCTTTATGCTTCTCAAACAGTTTAAGTAATACTCGAATTATTCTTATAAATTTTCTTGTGTGTTTTTCATCAATAGAGTTTATTGGAACACCACTCTCCATGTTACATTAATGGCAGTTTGGCTTACTTAACAGAGAATATTTTTTGGTCACTTAAGGAGTTTAAATTACTTTTCCATGACTTGTTAAGTCTTTCATTGCTTATATATAATCCAAATGAATGCATATGGGTACTTTGTGAGAGTGAAGAGAGACTAAGGAAAATATATATGTGCTGATAGGAAAGTATCTCCACAATGATGATGGATAATATTACTAATTTTAAAAAGTAAGGTACATAATAGTAGGTTTGCCATTATCCCATTCTTGTGAATAATGTATGCATGTATTTGGGTGTATATGCTGATACTTATATATAAAAAATTTTTCATATGTTTAAAATTATTAATGGCTATATCTGCAGAGTAAGCCTAGGTAGACTTCTAATTTTCATTTTATATCTTACCATACTATTTGAATTTTTAATTATGGGTACATATGACTTCTATTTTTTAATTTAAAAACCAAAAACCGTTTCAGAACAATATGAAAAGGATAATGCCTTTTTTGAAAAAAAAAACCTAATTATATTTCCATAAGAAATGTCGGGAAAGATATTCTCAATATGCAGCCAGTAGTCATCTTGTGGTAGAGGCTTTTTATGCGATTTTAACTTAATATTTTATTATTGCTTATTTTTATTTCCTATATTTTTACATTAAATATATGTATTACTTGTGTAAAATAATTTGGTAAAATATGGTTGTAATTTTATCCATACTATGACAACTGGATTATGCTCAAAGAACTCTCATTTTGATTTAAAATCCTAATTGTAATTCTAAATTAATATTGTTTTTATTAGAATTACCTGAATATGGGTGAACATAAACAATGATCTAGTTACTACAGAGGTGTTTAGAGAGGGAGAGACTTTCTCTCATTGGTCATACCTTTACCCCTAGTAGATAGTGGGAAGGATGGTGGGAGGACTTCGGATTTATCTTCTAAAGATCAATTGTTTTATTTTGGTTTTGTTTTTCTTAATTTTTTTATTGAAAAGTTAAGAAATTACAATGTAATTAAGAATTACAACATTGCACTAATAAAGATCAATTGTTTTAAATATGACATATTACAGATGGGATGGATAATGGACTAATCCAACATTTGAACATGGAAAAGACATTAAGGTTAACTAATGGTTTATGGTTTATAACCTCATGTATTATTGTCAGACATTAGTAATGTCTCAGTATTCAACAGTCACAACTGCTTTTTCGCTTCCCCAAAGATTTTTTCTGTTATGACGCAAATAATCTTCCAAATGTAAGATGAGGTACAGAGACCAGAAACCCACATGAGGAAACCAGTTCAAACATTCTCATGAACCCACATTATCGAATGCACTGCATGACTTGCTGATTATCAAGGATTAAATGATCACTTCATTTGTACAATAATCAGTGCTATTTTCTTGCATCACTTGCTTTTTTGGCCTCTAAACTATTCTAAAATGATGAGCCTGGGAGAAGAAAAAAGTATCAGTAAAATGAGATAGATCAGTTTCCTTTTACTGACTATGGTAATTTTTGCTGAAAATGAAAGTTGAAAATAGTGTTTAAAAACAAGAGTTTGAATTGATCATTCATGGATTTCACTATTGCATGTTCTTTTTTTCCAAAATATTTTGAGTTGAGAAATTAATTTAAAGCCTCAGAATTTTAATCTGCTTTGGGCTTTGTATCTTTTATGGAATTTTCCCAAACCACTTATATTAGAAGACTGATCATGCAAGAAGTAATAGGAGTCTATTCTCTGAAATGAAAATTAAATGGCCATTTAATGATCAGACTTGTCCATATTTGATATCAATTTCAATTGCTTCCAGTATTCCAGAGCAACCAGTATGAAAGATTGCCTTTTGGCATGAATGAGTGAGTGTGTGGTAGAGGCAGGGGGAGAGGACAGTGAGAGGAGTACTAAAAGGGGTCATAGGCCTGAGGTTTCCTCATTGAGCTTTTGGTTATTCTCTGGATATGTTTCAGGTAGTCTCTAGAAATCTTTTGCCTTTCAGATGTTCTCCTTGGTGTATTCTCAGTATCCCAGGCCTGGGTCATTTCTCAAAAATAGCTCTCTTGCATCCTTGGAGAAAATAGTGATTTAAGGCCAAAAATATACAAAATGAGTCTGAAACATCATTTTGACAAGGAAACAAGGAAAGCATAAAGGACTCCTGGGATCTTTCAAAAGCCAACTTGAAGGGGCCCTCACTAACCAAACTGGGACAAGTTGAGCATTAACACTATTATCTATGGTGAATTGAAACACATCAAATATGTTAAAAGTCCATGATTTCATAATTATATAGTTTTTTTAAACTGACTTTAAATTCTAACCAAGATCAAAGAATAGGGACTGGATTTATCCTCCTGCCTGAAATAACAAAAACACAAAAGACACTGGATATCAGGCAATGGTAGTGATTACTGCAAGACAGAAAACAAACAAGGTGATCCTTACAAATGTCCAAGCTTACTGGCATCAATGAGTTTCCAGGCCATGTACAGTGAAGTAGACCTGAGGTGGATTCTGATGGCTTTCCTGAGTTGAGTCAATGGAGTTTAGTAACCAGGACACCAAGATGGCTAATTTCCACCAAAATGTGTAAATTCCAGTGAATAAAGTACAGGAGAGGAGAGAGCTGCATAGAGAAAGAACACCAAACATAAGTAGGGGCCCCCCTCCCTTGAGTATCTAGATGCATACTGATCATGCATACCCAAGAAATTACTCAAGTCCAGGGAAAGAACCACCTGATTAGAGGGAACAGTGCCTAACATTCAAACATGGCAAGAAACAGTTCCTGTTCCCACTAGCTAGATTGCAAAAACCTCAAGATTTAAGTGCGCAGGGTAGAGTATTGGATGAGTCTTACCATAGTAGTGGGGAACAATTAGCCTAGACAAGGGGTCCCCAACCAGTTGGCCACAGACCAGTACTGGTCCATGGCCTGTTAGGAACTGGGCCGCACAGCAGGAGGTGAGTGGCAGGTGAGCAAACGAAGCTTCATCTGTATTTATAGCCGCTCCCCATCACTCGCATTACCACCTGAGCTCCACCTCCTGTCAGATCAGCGGTGGCATTAGATTCTTATAGGAGCCTGAACCCTACTGTGAACTGTGCATGCGAGGGATCTACGTTTCACGCTCCTTATGAGAATCTAATGCCTGATGATCTGAGATGGAGCTAAGGTGGTGATGCTAGCACTGGGGAGCAGCTGCAAATACAGATTATCTTTAGCAGAGAGGTTTGACTGCACAGAGACCATAATGACTCAATTGCTTGCAGACTCATATCAAACTCCTATCAGTGAGTGGCAAGGGACAATTAAGCTGCATCAGGTGGCGGGCTTTACAGTGGCAAGTGAGTTGATTTGCTTCAATTGTACAGCTGCATCTGGTGGCAGGCTTTAAGTCAGAATCCGACACTTATTTTAATCCGCTCAAGGCCTGACCATTATTTTATTTACCACTTCCAACTGTGCCTCTTTTCTGCACTCCGCACTTGTCTCAGTCACAGTTTTGGTAAGCCCACAAGCTAACCCTAGCCAAAATGAGTAAAAAATAAACGTCGTCGGAGAGCTTCTTTGAAAACGGGGTAAGACCCAATGATGAGACAGCAGATGACTCTAAGACTGCCAACAAAAAGAAAGCTGCAATTAAAAGAAAATACCAAGAGGCCTACTTAAATTACAGGTTCATTGCAACAGGTGATTCACATTCTCCAAGCCTGCTTTGTATAATATGTGGTGACCAGCTATCCAACAAAGTCATGAAACCTTCAAAACTGCTTCCTCACTTGGAGACCAAGCACCCTGCATTAAAAGATAAGCCTTTGAAATTTTTCAAAAGAATAAAATGTGAACACAAAGGACAGAAGCAATTATTGAAGGCCACCACTTCACTAAATGTGTCTAAACTGAGAGCATCAGTCTTAGTGGCTAACCACATTGCTAAGGCTAAGAAGCCCTTTACTATTGGTGAAGAGTTGATTCTGCCTGCTGCTAAGGACATTTGTTGTGAACTTTTAGGAGAGGCTGCAGTTCAAAAGGTGGCACATGTTCCTCTTTCGGCTAGCACCATAACTAGACGAATGATGAAATAGCAGAGGATATTGAGACACAATTTTTAGAGAGGATTAATGAGTCACCATGGTACACAATCCAGGCTGATGAGTCTACAGATGTTGACAACAAGGCAACAATGCTTGTTTTTGTGTGATATATTTTTCAGGAGGATGTGCATGAGGATATGTTATGTGCACTTTTGTTGCCAACCAACACCACAGCTGCAGAACTATTCAAGTCTTTGAATGATTATATATCAGGAAAACCGAATTGGTCATTTTGTGTCAGTATATGCATGGATGGAGGGGCTGCCATGACCAGACAGCTTTCTGGTTTCACTACTTGGGTCAAAGAGGTTGCTTCTGAATGTGAGTCGATGCACTGTGTCATCCATAGAGAAATGCTGGCTAGCCAAAATATGTCTCCTGAACTTAACAACGTCTTGTAGGATGTGATTAAAATTACCAACCACATTAAATTACATGCCCTTAACTCACGTCTGTTTGCACGGCTCTGTGAGAAGATGGATGCAGAGCACACACATCTTTTGTACACAGAAGTGAGATGGTTTTCTAAAGGTAGATCACTGGCCAGGGTTTTTGAGTTACAAGAGTCACTCCAGAGATTTCTTTTAGAAAAACATTCACCACTGGCAGCACGTTTCAGTGACACAGAATGGGTTGCAAAACTTGCATACTTGTGTGACATATTCAACCTGCTCAACGAACTCAATCTGTCACTTCAGGGGAGAACGACAACTGTGTTCAAGTCGGCAGATAAAGTGGCTGCATTCAAAGCCAAACTGGAATTATGGGGGTGATGAGTGAACATTGAGATTTTTGACATGTTTCAACCATTAGCAGGGATTTTGAAAAAGACTGAGCCAGGGCCTTCTTTCCCCCAGCTGGTGCATGATCACCTATCTCAGCTTTCAAAAGAGTTGAGCATTACTTCCCAAATACAAAAGACCCCTGAACTAAGAAGAAATGGATCCGTGACCCATTTGTGAATAAGCCAGGTGAAATCGACTTTGTCCATGCTAGAAGAGGATCTACTGCTTGAGATCGCAAATGATGGCGGCCTTAAAAGTATGTTTGAGACAACTTGAAATCTCCATGCATTCTGGATTAAAGTCAAGGCAGAATATCCTGAGATTGCCACAAAAGTCCTGAAACGCCTGCTTAAATTTCCAACATCCTATCTTTGTGAAGCAGTGTTTTCTGCAGTAACAGCAACCAAAATGAGATTATGGAGTAGACTGGACATAAACAACACACTTCAGGTGTCACTGTCTCCCATCACCCCCAGATGGGACAATCTAGTTGCAGGAAAACAAGCTCAGGGCTCTCACTGATTCTGCATTATAGTGAGTTGTATAATTGTTTCATTATATCATACAATGTAATAATAAGAGAAATAAAGTACACAATAAATGTAATGTGCTTGAATCATCCTGAAACCATCCCACCATCCCCCACTACAATCCATGGAAAAATTGTCTTCCACGAAACCAGTCCCTGGTGCCAAAAATGTTGGGGACCGCTGGCCTAGACTAAGCATTACTTTGGTCTGACCTAACAAATTTTAAAAGCAAAATATGAAAGGATCAAACTATTTCCAAGTAAATTAACTGTGTTCCAGAACAAAGCTGAAGAATATTTGTAGGAATACAAAAAAAAAAAAAGTCCAGCACATAACAGGGTAAACTTCAAAATGTCTGGCATTTGATCAAAGATTATCAAGCATGAAAAAAGCAAGAAAATACGACACATAATGAGGATAAAAATCAATCAATTGAAACTGACCAAAACCCAACCCACATCTTAGAATTAGTGGCAAGGGCATAAAAACAAGTTGTTATAACTGTATTCTATATACTGAAGTCATAGCAGATGTAAAAAGACCTAAATCAAACATCTAAAGTGAAAGACTACAATGTCAGACAAAAATTACACTAGATGGGATTAATAGTAGATTAGATATTGTGAAAGAGAATATTAGAGAACTTGAAGACATAGCAATATAAACTATCTGAAATAAAACAGAAAGAAAGAATAAATAATCAGTGAGCTGTGGAACAACTTCAGGTAATCGGAGTCTCCAAAGGAAAGGGGTGGGGGACAGAAAAACTATTTAAAGAAATAATGGCTGAAGATTTTCTAAATTAGATGAAAATTATAAATCAGTAGATCCAGAATCTCAGTGAAATTCAAACACAAGAAACAGGAAGAATGCCACATCATAACCACATTGTTCATATTAGCAATAAAAAGAAAAATCCTTTTAAAACAGCCAGAGGAAAAAGAGACACATATGTACAGAGGACCAAAGATGAGGGCAATAGAAGATTTTTCACTGTACACAATACAAGTGAGAAGACACTGGAGCAATATCTTTAAAGTATTAAAGATAAAAAAAAAGTCAAGCTAGAATTCTGTACCCAGTGAAAAATTTTTTCAAACGTTAAGGCAAACTAAAGACATTTTCAGAAACACAAAAACTGAAAGAATGCATCACCAGCAGACATGTACTACAAGAAATGATAAAGGAAGTCCTTCAGGTAGAAGGCAAATAATACCAGAGGGCAACTGTGTCTACAAGGAGGAATGAAAAAAAATGGAAATGGTAACTACGTGGGTAAAAATATGAGGTTTTTAAATAATTACCTTTTAAAAACTTAGTGATCATCTTTCAGTGATGCAAGAAAATTAATTCATTATTCTAAAGACTGGTGAAAAAAGAGGAAGCAAGCATTTATCCTGACTTTCTTTGATAAATTGTATATCAAGTAACCAAATAGTTGATAGGAAAATTTCTCCTCAAAAGAAGTTCTGAAAAAAATTTTTTTAAAGAATGCCAGTTAATAAATGAAGTAATCATAGACTCAGAATATCACCAATTTGACTCTCCTAATAAAATAATGAAAAGCTGATGGAAATTTTTATAATGCAGGGATCAACAAACAACAACCTGATTTCAATGATCAATCCTAACATGACTAAAGGAGAGATAATCAGACATTATACACTTTCTAATGTGATAACAATAAGAAGTTTAAAATACCACTCATTAAGTTTTGTTAACAAACAAACAAAGCCAAATAATCCTGAATCTGATGCAGCTTCTAGATTAAACTCTCAATTTACAGGCAATATAGGGGATGGAGGGACACATTTTGTTTTGTTTTGTTTTGTTTTTCAAATACCACAGGGATGCAATTAGTAAAATTCAGAATGTCAGGAACTCTACAAGACAAAAAAATCTGATTTCTTCAAAAAAAAAACAACAAGGGGAAAAATGGAAAGGGAATTTTACAGACTAAAAGATTTAAAAGACATGAAACAAATGTAATGTTTTGACAGACTAGTTTGGATATGGATTCAAACAAGTAACCATAAAAATGTCTAAAAGATTTGGGTAAATTCGAACATCAATTGCATATTTGATAAATATTTACTGATTTTTGTTTTAGCTGTAATAATGGTATCATTTTTTTTTACAAAAATAGTTCCTTTGTTAAAAGATACATACTGAAAATTTTATGGATAAATTAATATGATGGTTGAGATTTGCCTCAAAATAATCCAGGGAGGGGAAGAGAGGAATTCAGGTGACACATGATTGGCTATTAGTTAATAATGAATGGTTGAAGCTGGGTAAGGTGTACACATGGTTCATTATACTACACTCTCTACTTTTGCAAAAGGTTAAAATTTTCCATAATTAAAAAATACTGTGTTTAGTTTCAGCACCAGATTATAGGCTTCAGAAGGCAGTGAGTATAAGAAAATGAGCAGCAGAATGACTAGTGTTCTAAAAGAAAGTTTACTTCACTTATAAACAATAGAGAGAATTATAAGAAATTCAAGCACAATGGCTTTAGGAGGTAGATTAGCTTATTTTGAACAATTATGTGATGCATATTCTATAAGGAATTAAACTTTAAAACAGCAAGGCTTTGAAAATAAACACAAGTTTACTTATGTAGAAATCACTACCTTAGCCAATTCAGTTCTGAAAGTCCAGGAACAATACTTCTAAGGTTTAGGAATTTCAATAGTCAGATAATGTTATTTGATCTACTAAAGTCTATGATAAAAACAGAAGGTAAGCTTATATCTTTTACCACAGTATAATAAATTGGAAATCAATGAAAATTGGATTGTTTTGAGCTAAATGTATGCCTTTTGCTATACTGCTTTATTCCTTTTTTGTCTTAATTACTTCTTTTTTCTCTGATTATTTCATTACAGATCTGGAATGTAGTGCAGAAATTATGCAGGCCATGACCTCAAAAGATAACACAAGAAGCAATGTGTTAGAAAACTAAAATCAATGAGGGAAATATTAGTTAAATTTTAGCTCACTTACCAAAGTCAATCTTTTCCAAAGCTCTTTCCATTCGATTTTCCTGATGCAAGTTTGTATTTGGTGAAACTACAAAACAGAAAAAAACAGGAAATAGCTGTCAGTGCCTAAGCTATCTTAAATTAGGCTTAGTTAGCAGTCTGGATATACAGTCTAGACAAGAGCAGTGGTTAGATTTTGTCTCAGGGAGGGGAGGAAAGAAGAGCACTAAAGCAGATGAGGGCAGTATACATAAAGGCTGCCTTCAATCTAGCCACAGTGCCAAATGAACACATGAAAATCTCAGTTTGTTCTCACATTGAAAAACATTCAAGGATTTCAAAGTCTTTGCACTTTTCACTTTGCAGGAAGACAATAGGTTTACTCAGCTCTAACAATATGATTCTATAGATAAGTCCATGAGCCTATGATTTCAGGTGGTTTGTTTAGCTGTCATGACATGTACATAAGTGAGAGTTTTTATCACCAGAAATGCCTTGTGCCCAAGATTATCTTTTTTTAATAGATCTTTATTGGATTAAAATTGCTTCACAATACTGTGTTAGTTTCTGTTGTACACCAAAGTGAATCAGCCATATGCATACGTATGTCCCCATATCCCCTCCCTCTTGAGCCTCCCTCCCATCTCCTTATCTCACCCCTCTAGGTCATCGCAAAGCACCAAGCTGATCTCCCGGGGCTATGCTGCTGCTTCCCACTAGCTAACTATTTCACATTTGGTAGTGTATATATGTCCATGCTACTCTTACTTTGCCCCAGCTTCCCCCTCCCACCCCGTGTCCTCAAGTCCACTCTCTATGTCTACATCTTTATTCCTTCCCTGCAACTATGTTCATCAGTACCATTTTTTTTTAGATTCCATATATATGTGTTAGAATACGGTATTTGTTTTTCTCTTTCTGACTTACTTCACTCTGTATGACAGACTCTATGTCCATCCACCTCACTACAAATAACTCAATTTCGTTTCTTTCTGTGGCTGAGTAATATTCCATTGTATACATGTGCCACATCTTCTTTATCCACTCATCTGTCAATGGACATTTAGGTTGGTTTCATGTCCTGGCTATTGTATATACTGCTGCAATGAACATTGTGGTACACGTCTCTTTTTGAATTATTGTTTTCTCAAGGTACATACCCAATAGTGGGACTGCTGGGTCCTATGGTAGTTCTATTTTTAATTTTTAAAGGAACCTCCATACTGTTTTCCATAATGGTTGTATCAATTTACATTCCCACCAATGGTGCAGGAGGGTTCCCTTTTCACCACACTCTTTCCAGCATTTATTGTTTCTAGATTTTTTGATAATAGCCATTCTGACCGGTGTGAGGTGATACCTCATTGTAGTTTTGATTTGCATTTCTCTAATAGTTAGTGATGTTGAGCATCTTTTCATGTGCCTCTTGGCCATCTATATGTCTTCCTTGGTGAAATGTCTATTTAGGTCTTCTGCCCATTTTTTAATTGGATTGTTTGTTTTTTTGATATTGAGCTCCATGAGATGTTTGTATATTTTGGAGATTAATCCTTTGTATGTTGTTTCATTTGCAAATATTTTCTCCCATTCTGAGGGTTATCTTTTTGTCTTGTTTATGGTTTCCTTTGCTGTGCAAAAGCTTCTAAGTTTAATTAAGTCCCATCTGTTTATTTTTGTTTTTATTTCCATTACTCTAGGAGGGGGATCAAAAAAGATCTTGCTGTGGTTTATGTCAAAGTGTGTTTTTCAGATGTTTTCCTCCAAGAGTTTTAGAGTGTCTGACATTTAAGTCTTTAATCCATTTTGAGTTTATTTTTGTGTATGGTGTTAGGTGGTGTTCTAATTTCATTCTTTTACAGAAGCTGCCCAGATTTCCCAGCACCACTTATTGAAGGGGCTGTCCTTTCTCCATTGTATGTTCTTGCCTCCCTTGTCATAAATTAGGTGACCATATGTGTGTGGGTTTATCTGTGGGTATTCTATCCTGTATCATTGATCTATATTTCTGTTTTTATGCCAGTACCATACTGTCTTGATTACTGTAGCTTTGTGGTATAGTTTGTAGTTGGGGAGCCTGAGTCCTCCAACTCCTTTTTTCTTTCTCAAGATTGCTTTGGCTATTCGGGGTCTTTTATGTTTCCATATGAATTGTAATTTCTTTTTCTATTTCTGTGAAGGATGCCATTAGTAGTTTGATAGGGATTGCATTGAATCTGTAGATTGCTTTGGGTAATATAGTCATTTTCACAATATTTATTCTTCCAATTGAAGAACATCGTGTATTTCCCCATCTGTTTATGTCATCTTTGATTTCTTTCATCAGTGTTTTATAGTTTTCTGCATACAGGTCTTTTCTTTCCTTAGGCAGGTTTATTCCTAGGTTTTTTATTATTTTTGTTGCGATGGTAAATAAGATTGTTTCCTTAATTTCTCTTTCTGAGTTTTTGTTGTTGGTGTATAGGAATGCCAGAGATTTCTGTGAATTACTTTTGTATCCTGCAACCTTATCAAATTCATTAATTAGTTCTAGTAGTTTTCTGGTGGTATTTTTTCGGATTTTCTTTGTATAGTTTCATGTTGTCTGCAAACAGTGACAGTTTTACTTCTTCTTTTCCAAATTGTATTCCTTTTATTTCTTTTTCTTCTCTGATTGCCATGGCTAGAACTTCCAAAACTATGTTGAATAAGAGTGACAAGAGTGGACATCCTTGTCTTGTTCCTGATCTTAGTGGATATGCTTTCAGTTTTTCACCATTGAGTATGATGCTTGCTGTGGGTTTGTCATATATGGCTTTTATTATGTTGAGGTAAGTTCCCTCTATTCCTGTTCTCTGCAGAGTCATGATTATCTTTTGAAATCAGTGGAGGTTAGCAAGATTTTACAGTGAAGTAAATGGCCTCTGTTTTGAAAATAGATATCCAGAACATGGAGCAAGAGAAAGAACACTGAAACGTCACTCAAGACACTTTGGAATTTTTCTGTAATTCTGGCACTTACTAGCTGTGTGATGATGGGCAAGTCACTTCACCTCTTGACCCCAGTTAACACATTCTTAAAATAAACCAGTTGAATTAGATTATCTGCATGGTAATTTCCAGCTCTAATTTGTTCATTCAACACACATTTATTAATTGCCTACTATAAGGGTACAACATATTTGTAAATAATGTGACCGACGAGGACTTAATTTCTAAAATATACAACTCAATAACAAAAAAACAAACAACCCAATAAAAAAATGGGCAGAAGACCTAAATAGACATTTTTTTTCAAAAAAGACATACAGATGGCCAATAGGCACATGAAAAGATGCTCAACATCGCTAATTATTAGAGAAATGCAATCAAAACTACATAGAGGTATAATCTCATACTGGTTAGAATGGCCATCATTTAAAAGTCTACAGATAACAAATGCTGGAGAGGGTGCTGAGAAAAGGGAAGCCTCTTACACTGTTGGTGGGAATGTAAATTGGTACAGCTATTATGGAGAAAGGTATGGAGGTTCCTCAGAAAACAGACATAGAGTTACCATATGATCCAGCAATCCCACTCCTGGGCATATAACGGGAAAAAAACATAATTCGAAAAGTTACATGCACCTCAATGTTCATTGTAGCACTATTTACAATAGCCAAGACATGGAAGCAACATAAATGTCCATCAACAGCTGAACAGATAAAGGAGATGTGGTATATATATACAATGGAATACTACTCAACCATAAAAAATAATGCTGTTTACAGCAACATGGATGGACTTAGAAATTATCATAGTACGTGAAGTAAGTCAGAAAGAGAAAGACAAATACCATATGATGCCACTTATATATGGAATCTAAAATATGATACAAATGAATTTATTTACAAAACAGACTCACAGACATAGAAAACAAACTTATGTTTACCAAAGGGGAAGAGGGATGGGGGAGGGATAAATTAGGAGTTCGGGATTATCGGATGCAAACTACTATATATAAAATATATATATATATATATATATATATGTCCTACTGCATAGCACAGGGGTAAAGATCCAATATCCTGTGATAAACGAGGATGGAAAAGAATATCAACAGAATATGTATAACTGAGTCACTTTGCTATACAGCAGAAGTTAGAACTACATTGTAAATCAACTATACTTCAATAAAATTAATTTTAAAGATGTCCCTTGTGCTTAGAAGATCCCACATGCCGTGGAGCAACTAAGCCCATGTGCCACAACTACTGAGCCCATGTGCCACAACTACTGAAGCCCACACGCCTAGAGCCTGTGCTCCCAACAGGAAAAGCCACCACAATGAGAAGCCCGCACACCGCAATGAAGAGTAGCCCCCACTTGCCACAGCTAGAGAAAGCCCGTGCGCAACAACAAAGACCCAATGCAGCCAAAAATAAATAAAATAAATAAATTTTTTAAAATTACATTAAAAAAAATGTATGGAACAAGGGACTTCCCTGGCGGTACCGTGGTTAGACCTTGCCTTCCAATGCAGGGGGTGAGGGTTCGATCCCTGGTCTATCCCACAGGCCTCACGGCCAAAAAACTAAAACATAAACAGAAGCAATATTGTAACAAATTCAATAAAGACTTTAAAAATGGTCAACATAAAAAAAAAGTCCCATGAGCTTTGTATCAAAACTTACCATTTTTGATATTATAAAGGGAATTAAAAAGCAATGACTAAGTGGGAAAAGATATTTGTAGCACATATATCTGTCCTAGGACTCATCCAGAGTATATAAAGAAAAGAATATACAACCCAATAGAAAAATGAGCAAAGACTTGGCCAACAGTTACCTCATTAAGAAGCTATCCAAATAGCCAATTAACATACAACAAGTGCTCAACTTCATTAGTCATTGGGAATATAAATTAAAGCCAGAATGCAATACCACTACACATCCATGAGAATGGCTAAAAAGAAAAAAATTAAGGGTCGACAAGGTTGTGGAGAATCTTGGACTTTTATATCAATACATTGTTTGTGGGAATGTAAATTTGTACAAACATTTTGCCAATATCTCTTAAATCTAAGCATATGCCTATTTTATGATCCTGCTACTGCACTCCTAGATATATATGAAATAGAAATGTGGACATATGTTCACTAAAAGATATCTACTAGAATGTTCCTGGCAACACTATGTTTAATAGTTAAAAATCTGAAAATCTGAGTGCCCATCAAAGGTAGAATAGATAAATAAATCATAGTATATTCACACAGTTGGAGGCTGTAGAGAAATGACAATGAGTGATCTACAACTAAGCCCCAAAATATGGATTCTCACAAACATAATACTAAGTAGAAAAATGCAGACACACACACAAATTATATGATTCCACTTATATAAAATATAAAGCTGAAAAAAATATTCTGTAGTGAAGGTTACTCTGAAGGAGAGAGTAATGACTTGAAGGGAATGCATGGGTGGCTACTAGGTTGGTAATATTCTGTCACCTGATAAGAGTGCTGGTAAAGGAACCTAGGAATCATACTTGAGTCTTCTTATTTTAAAGTGGTTTGGCAATGTCTGTTATATGGAAACTGAACTGACATTCTTCTCACAGACCTTTCACAATTAAGAGAAGAGATGATCAATTCCGAGAATTGCATGAATTTGCACTTCCCTCTCCCTTATGAATCTAGAATGATGATGTTTTCAAATCCAGAATCATAATTAAAAGGCAGTAAAATATTGAGGGACCATTGACCATGTGTATAATTTGCAATAATGAAACTAATACTGCAAGGTGGCAGCTGACATGCCAGGTGTTGTAAATGATAGGTTGACCATTTTCATTATGAATATAATTTTATATTCTATACATCTACTAATTATATTCACTCATGAAAGCATTAATATTAGTGATATTATCCTCTTTGTGACAATCAACTTATGGTCTTTGGAATACGAGTACTGTATCCAATTACTGGATTCCTCACTCCTCATCATGCTCCCATCCTTATGTACCTCCCCACCCCAGTTTACCCAATCTCGGGTAGGGATGGAGTCTCCTCATTCTCCATGGGGTAAATTAAAGAATTATGGCAGATCTACTTTACTTAGCTTTGGGAGGATAAGGCTCTTGGAAAAGCTTTTGTAGTTCATAAATTTTCACCTAAATTAAGAGACCAATGTAGTACACTGAATAATAATTACCCAAAGATACCCAAGGAACCTAAGGATCTTGACATAGTAATATTATTCTGGATTATCCAGATGGGCCCTAAATCTAATCATGAGTCTTTATATAAGAGTGAGGCAAAGGTTAGTGGGTTAGAGAAACAAACAAGAGAAGGCCACGTAGGCAGAGATTAGAATGATGTGGCCACAAGGAAAAGAACACCAAGGAATGTCAGCACCCACAAGAAGCTGGAATTGGCAAGAAATGGATTCTCCCCTAGAATCTGCAGAAGTGCAGCCCTGCCAACACCTTGATTTCAGTTTAGTGAAACTTATTTGGACTTATGAACTCCAAAACCGTGAGAAAATAAATTTCTGTTGTTTTAAGCCACCACATTTGTGGTAATTTGTTACAGCAGCCACAGGAAACTAATACACCAATCCTCTCATAAAAGGAAAGTATATATATATATATATATATATATATATATATATATATATATATATATGGAATATGTGTGCATATTTCTACCCTTTAATTAAGCTGTTAGCTGACCACAGAAATGAAGATGTTCTGTACACCACTCACCTCCCTGATTCCCAATGCCCAGCACTGTGCCAGGTATACACCAAAGTTTGTTTGGGAGTAAATGAATGATAAAAATAGTATTGTGCATTTCTCTGACATCTTTAGGCACATTCATCTTTAAGGTGAAAATTCCAACATATTAAAAATTTAGAGATAAACGAACAAAAATATGACCTTGCTAATCAAAGTGTGACCTGATAATCAGCAACATTGGCATCATGTGGGAGCTTGTCAGAAACATAGAATCTCAGGTTCCACCCTAGATCTACTGAATCAGAATCTGCCTTTTAAGAAGATCCCCAATGATTCCTGTACACATTAATGTTTGAGAAGCACTTATCTGTGAGATAATCAAGAAATATGAATGATTATTTGATAATATTATGAATCACTTAAGTTTTTTAGGTGTGTATAATGACTTTGTGTTAAAGGAGTCCTTTTAGAGATACATACTAAATATTTATGAATGAAATTATATGATGTCTGGGATTTACTTCAAATCATTCTGGAAGTGGGGATGGGAAGTAGATGGGGGTTTACAAAGGAAAAATTTGGCCATAAAATGATAATTATTTGGAAGGAAAGAGGTAAAATTGTCATTGTATGCAGATGACATGATACTATATATAGAAAACCCTAAAGACTCCACACAAAAACAATTAGAACTGATAAATGAATATTGCAAGGTAGCAGGATATAAGATCAACATACAGAAATCTGTTGCATTTCTTTACACTAACAATGAAATATCAGCAAAAGAAAGTTTAAAAAATCCCTTTTAAAATCACATAAAAAATAAAATACCTAGGAATAAGCCTGACTGAGGAAGTAAAAGACTTATATGCTGAGAAATATAAAACGTTGATGAAGGAAATTGAAGATGATTCAAAGAAATGGAAAGATATCCCATGCTCTTGGATTGGAAGAATTAATATTGTTAAAAAGGCCATACTACCCAAAGCAATCTACAGCTTTATTGTGATCCCTTATCAAATTACCCATGACATTTTTCACAGAACTAGAACAAATAATCCTAAAATTCATATGGAATTACAAAAGACCAAGGATTGACAAAGCAATCTTGAGGAAAAATAACAAAGCTGGAGGCATAACCCTCCCAGACTTCAGACAATACTACAAAGCTATAGTAATCAAAACAGTGTGGTATTGGCACAAAAACAGACATATGGATCAACAGGACAGAATAAAGAGGCCAGAAATAAACCCACATGACTAGGGTCAATTAATCTTTAACAAAGGATGCAAGAATATACAGTGGAGGAAAGACAGTCTCTTTAGCCAGTGGTGTTGGGAAAGCTGGACAGTCACATGTAAAGCAATGAAGTTAGAACACACCATCTCACCATACACAACTCAAATGGCCTAAAGACTTAAATATAAGACAGGACACCATAAAATTCCTAGAACATAGGCAAAAATTTATCTGACATAAATCACAGCAATATTCTCTTAGATAGCTTTCCCAATGCAAAAGAAAAGCAAAAATAAATAAATGGGACCTAATCAAACTTATAAGCTTTTGCACAGCTAGACAAAATGAAAAGACAACCTATGGAATTAGAGAAAATATTCACAAACGATGCCACTGACAAGAGCTTGATTTCCAAAATATATAAACAACTCATAGAGCTCAATATCAGAAGAAACAAACAATCCAAGCAAAAAATGGGCAGAGACCTAAATAGACATTTCTCCAAAGAACACATACAGATGGCCAATAGGCACATGAAAAGATGCTCAACATCACTAATTATTAGAGAAGTGCAAATCAAAACTACAATGAGGTATCACCTCACACCAGTCAGAATGGCCATCATCAAAATATCTGCAGACAGGGCTTCCCTGGTGGTGCAGTGGTTGAGAGTCTGCCTGATGATGCAGGGGACATGGGTTCGTGCCCCGGTCTGGGAGGAACCCACATGCTGTGGAGTGGCTGGGCCCGTGAGCCATGGCCACTGAGCCTGCGCATCCGGAGCCTGTGCTCCGCAACAGGAGAGGCCACAACAGTGAGAGGCCCGTGTACCGCAAAAAAAAAAAAAAAAAAAAAAAAAAATCTGCAAACAATAAATGCTGGAGAGGGCGTGGAGAAAAGGGAACTCTCTCATACTGCTTGTAGGACTGTAAATTGGTACAGCCACTATGGAGGACAGTATGGAGGTTCCTTAAAAAACTAAAAATAGAGCTACCATATAATCCTGCAATCCCACTCCTGGGCATATATCCAGAGAAAACCATAATTCGAGAAGATACATGCACCTCAATATTCATTGCAGCTCTATTTACAATAGCCAGGACATAGAAGCAACCTAAATGTCCATCGACATATGAATGGATAAAGAAGATGTGATAATATGTATACAATGGAATACTACTCAGCCATTCAAAGGAATGAAATTGGTCATTTATAGAGACATGGATGGAACTAGAGATTGTCATACTGAGTGAAGTAAATCAGAAAGAGAAAGGCAGATATCATATGTTATCACTTATATGTGGAATCTTAAAAAATGATACAAATGATCTTATTTACAAAACAGAAACTGACTCACAGACATAGAAAACAAGTTTGTCATTACCAAAGGGGAAGGGGGGAGGGATAAATTAGGAGGTTGGGATTAATGGATACACACTACTATACATAAACTAGGTAAACAACAAGACCCTAAGACCCTACTGTAGAGTACAGGGAACTATATTCAATAACTTGTAATAGCCTATAATGGAAAAGAATATATATATATATATATATATATATACACATAAATAAATATATATATATATGAATCACTTTGCTGTACACCAGAAACTAATACATTATAAATCAACTATACTTAAATACTTTTTTAAAAAAATGATAATTATTGAGGCTGAGTGATGTATACATGGAGGTTCATTATATTATATTATAGTATTCCCTCTACTTTTGGATATGTTTGAAATATTCTATAATAGAATGTTTAGGTGTAGGGTGAGTAATTTTCTCCCTCATAGATCTTGTGTCTATTCACTAGCATCCTTTCCTAATAGAAACTACCCAATAACTGAACTATAATTTAGATACAATTGATTCAGGAAAAAATATACTGTAGTGATCTCATATTTCTCTCTACTCCTACTGTAGCCTATTATCTGGGATGGAGAGTTTGGGAGCAGGGGAAGATACAAATGACCTTGGAGAATGTGTTCATATAGGATTCTGGAGAATTATGTGGCCTTTCCAGGCCTGGGTACAGAGCCTTTTCAATGCCCAAAACACATAATCTGAGCAGACAGTATCCAGACACTGTATACAACAAGAATGCTTGATTAGGGAGTGAGAATTCTAGCTGGACAATCTTTAAGGAATGGATGTTACGGTGGAAGGACAAGGAAAGGGATTTTCTGGTGTCTCTTTAAGGACAGTGAGTGTGGAATCAAGCTAAATAATAGCAAAAGGGATCCATTTTGCTGGCATCGGCTTAGCATTATCACAGAGAAAGTATTTGGTTTAGTGATAAATATTGTACGTCTACTACCTCACATGCAAGAGTCTGAAAATGTGTGTCAAGTATCTTATTTAGCTCCATTCTGCTCTTTGGGGATTTTCAACAGTGATTACTATTTATCTCTTTTACTCATGTGCATCTGTTGCTACTTTGGGAAAGAAGCAGCCTCATCAAGTCCTGCAGTGATTGGTCGCCAGGTGTGCTGAATTTCTATCCAGCTGCAGCAACATGTTAAGCCTCCCTTTTGCTAGGCAACAATACTGTCATCATTACTGAAGCTTCAGTTCATCTTTCCAGTTATAATTGGAAAATTAATTCAATTAAAACAGTTTGCCTACAGAAAACCAGAAGATTTTATCCCTTTCCCCACCTCATTTTCCTGAATCCCTCAGACTTATGGAGAAGGTTGTAAATATTACCATTCTTTAAAAAGGATGTTCAGTTCTTCTGTCTGCTCAGGACTCCCTATTCTTGATAAATAATCAAGTCACTTCCAATTGGAAGTCTAAAAGAGCTGACTGATAAATTGGATTGAACAACATCACTGTGACAGATTTACCTCCATCCAACTGCTTTAGGAGCTTAGGAGTTGTGGGGGTGTTAGGGAGGGAGGAACTTGGGGGTTTCTATACCAATGTAAGTATACCATGTACATCTTTCAATTAAATTACATTCATTTTTGTTTTTTTAATTTTTTTTATTGGACTATAGTTGCTTTACAATGTGTTAGTTTCTACTGCACAGCAAAGTTAATTAGCTATATGTATACATATATCCCCTCTTTTTTAGATTTCCTTCCCGTTTAGGTCACCGTAGAGCACTGAGTAGAGTTCCCTGTGCTATACAGTAGGTTCTCATTAGTTATCTATTTTATACATAGTATCAATAGTGTATATATGTCAATCCCAATCTCCCAATTCATCCCACCTCCCCTTCCCCGTTGGTATCCATACATTTGTTTTCTACATCTGAGTCTCTAGTTCTGCTTTGCAAATAAGATCATCTATACATTTTTTTACATTCCACATTTATGTGTTAGTATATGATATTTGTTTTTCTTTCTCTGACTTCCTTCACTCTGTATGACAGTCTCTATGTCCATCCACATCTCTACAAATGACCCAGTTTCATTTCTTTTAATGGCTGAGTAGTATTCCATTGTATATATGTACCACATCTTCTTTTTCCACTCCTCTGTTGATCGACATTTGGGTTGTTCCATGTCCTGGCTATTGTAAATAGTGCGGCAATGAACACTGGGGTTCATGTGCCTTTTTGAAGTACAGTTTTCTCTGGGTATATGCACAGTAGTGGGATTGCTGGGTTATATGGTAGCTCTATTTTCAGGTTTTTAAGGAACCTCCATACTGTTCTCCATAGTGGCTGTATCAATTTACATTCCCTCCAACAGTGCAAGAGGGTTCCCTTTTATCCACACCCTCTCTAACATTTATTGTTTGTAGATTTTTTTAATTAATTAATTTATTTATTTATTTTTGGCTGAGTTGGTCTTTGTCACTGTGCATGGGCTTTCTCTAGTTGCAGAGAGCAGGGACTACTTTGTTATGATGCATGGGCTTCTGGTTGTGGTGGCTTCTCTTGTTGCAGAGCACAGGCTCTAGGTATGCGGGCTTCAGTAGTTGTGGCTCTCGGGTTCTAGAGCACAGGTTCAGTAGTTGTGGTGCACAGGCTTAGTTGCTCCACAGTATGTGGGATCTTCCCAGACCAGGGCTCAAACCCATGTCCTCTGCATTGGCAGGCAGATTCTTAACCACTGCACCACCAGGGAAGCCCTATTTTTTGTAGATTTTTTGATGATGGCCATTCTGACTGGTGTGAGGTGATACGTCATTGTAGTTTTGGTTTGCATTTCTCTAATAATTACTGACATTGAGCATCTTTTCATATGCCTATTGGCCATCTGTATGTCTTCTTGGGAGAAATGTCTATTTAGGTCTCTGCACATTTTTTGATTGACTTGTTTGTTTTTTTTATATTGAGCTGCAATAAGCTGTTTTTTATATTTTGGAGATTAATCCTTTGTCAGTTGCTTTGTTTGCAAATATTTTCTCCCATTCTGAGGGTTGTCTTTTCATCTTGTTTTGGTTTCTTTTGGTGTGCAAAAGCTTCTAAGTTTCATTAGGTCCCATTTGTTTATTTTTGTTTTTAGTCTCATTACTCTAGGAGGTGGGTCAAAAACGATCTTGCTGCAATTTACGGCAAAGAGTGTTCTGCCTACGTTTTCCTCTAAGAGTTCTATAGTGTCTGGCCTTACATTTAGGTCTTTAATCCACTTTGTGTTTATTTTTGTGTATGGTGTTAGGGAGTGTTCTAATTTCATTCTTTTACATGTAGCTGTCCAGTTTTCCCAGCACCACTTATTGAAGAGGCTATCTTTTCTTCATTGTATATTCTTTCCTCCTTTATCAAAGATAAGGTGACCATATGTGTGTGGGTTAATCTCTGGGCATTCTATCCTGTTCCATTGATCTATATTTCTGTTTTTGTGCCAATACCATACTGTGTTGATTACTGTAGCTTTGTAGTATAGTCTGAAGTCAGGGAGTCTTATTCCTCCAGCTGTGTTTTTTTGTTTTTTTCCTCAAGATTGCTTTGTCTACTCAGGGTCTTTTGTGTCTCCATACAAATTTTAAATTTTTTGTTCTAGTTCTGTGAAAAATGCCATTGGTAATTTGATAGGGATTGCATTAAATCTGTAGATTGCTTTGGGTAGTATAGTCATTTTCACAATATTGATTCTTCCAATCCAAGAACATGGTATTTCTCTCCATCTGTTTGTGTCATCTTTGATTTCTTTCACCAGTGTCTTATAGTTTTCTGCATACATGCATTCATTTTTGAAATCAAATTAATAAAATTTGTTTTGAAGTCTTTTGAATGTGAAATTCCTTTATCTCTTAACACAATAGGTCCTATTCTTTGGGCTCAGCCTATAGGTTCTTCAAGTTCCAAGTAGATCTTTATTATCAGAATTTAGCTAAAGATAGAAATCAATTATTGCAGAAAGAGATCTGTGGATCCTAACTCTCATCCCAGGCAAGATCCCAGGCAGATATTTTATGATGTGGAAGAGTCATATTGAAGCTAAATGAAACCTCTTGTCCAGAAGTTCTGTATTATCACTTGCTGACTGGTTTCTAAAAGGGCAGATACTGGAAGTATTTTCAATCCTCTCCTCACAATCCTTGGACTCTCCAATCCCCACAACAAAAGCATAAGGTAGATACTATTGTGCTCATTTTGTAGATCAGGAAATTAAAGCCCAAAGACCAAGTGAACAAAACACCTTTTGAAACTTCTTTTCTAATCCACTGTGTTAGGTACTCCACAAAATTCAGCCCAGTTTTTTTTCAAAATGGAGTATGTACACTCCTGATAATACATGAAAACTTTCCAAGGAGTGCAGAGGCATGGGTTATTTTTTAAAAATCTTTTTCAAAATCTCAGCTTCTGTATGTATTTTTTCTGTCTTAATATTGATCATTTCCTTAATTCCCTTTCACAATTACCCTTCTCTTATTTGACAGAAGAAAAATATACCTCATACCCATCCAAAACCTGATTTATTGATGATTGTCTCAGATGGTATGCTACAATATGGAGGAAACTCCAAAAGCATTTTGCTCAGTTAAAGAAGTCTGACACAAAGTACTACTTATTGTATGATTATGTTTATATAAAAGTTCCAGAAAAAGTAAATCTATATAGCCAGAAAGCAAAACAGTGGTTGCTTGGGCCTGGGGTTAGGAGCAATGATTGAAGGCACAAAGATATGAGTGAAAATTTGGGGCATGATGGAAATGTTCTAAAACTATATTGTGATGTTGGTTGCACAACTCTATAAACTTACTAAAAATCATTGTATTGTACACTGACAGTGGCTGAATTTTTGATATGTAAATTATGCCTCAGTAAAGCTGTTGGGGGAAAAAACCTCCAAGGAAACAAAGGGACAATTAAGAAATATTGGTGTCTAGTTGGACTGTGATGTTGGGAACAAATCCATTTGCAATCCAGGTGGTTTCCAATTCTTTGTTTTCAACAAAATTGAGAGAGTAAGAGTATTAAATCCAATTATCAGCTGGTAGGTCATTAAAAATTATTCTTTATGATAGATCACTGTTATTTTTGGCATAAAATGACGAAGGAAGTCAAAGAAGAGAGTGATATTGCTGTAATATATCTTGTATTCACATCTACTGAGTAAATTTCTTCATTACTTACATTTACAAAGACAACAAAAGAGATATAGGTTTGATGACAAACTGTCTCACTATACCAATAAGTAATATTAATACATATATATAAATTAATGAAAAAATCCATTACATTTAAAAATGCATTTCAAATTGCATATTCAGTTTAATGGTTAACAATTATTAATCAAAAATTATATATTTTAGGGACTTCCCTGGTGGTAAAGTGGTAAAGAATCTGCCTTCCAATGGAGGGGACGTGGTTTTGATCCCTGGTCTGGGAACTAAGATCCCACATGCTGCAGGGCAACTAAGACCGCGTGCCACAGCTACTGAGATTGTGCACCTCAATGACAGAGCTTGCATGTCGCAAAACTACAGAGCCCATGTGCTCTGGAGCCCACACGCCACAACTAGAGAGAGAAAATTTGCATTCCACAACTAGAGAGAAGCCCATGCACCACAACTAAAGATCCCACATGCCTCGAAGATCCCATGTGCCGCAATTAAGACTCAATGCAGCCAAAAAAATAAAGAAAATAAATATATAAAATAAGTAGTAAAAAAAGTAGAAAAGAAATGTAAAAATAAAAACAGGAAAAAAATTAATTATATATTTTAGGTTGCTTTGATCAATGTTCTATGACCAATAATGATGATAATAACCCAATGTAGAAAAACTGTTTTAACCCAGAACCTTATGAGAGGATATATAAAAAATTAAATGGTAACAAATTAACATATTTTTGTTGCACAGAAGTATGATAGGGTATTCAATGTACAATGTAATAACATGTGAATAAAATTCTGTAGGGGTAAGAGTATGTAAGCAGAGGTTCAAGGAGAAAAAGAAATTATGTAGAATTTTCAACAATTAAAAAAGAACTTTTTCATGAATTTTAAATGCATAATAATGGGTTTCATTCCAGTATTTAGCTTCCATTTGGTACATCTACAATATAATATTGACACATTGTTTGCTTATACACTGTTGTACACATAGTTCAAGAATAGCCAAAACTAATCATTTGTGATAAAAGTCAAAATAGTGGTTATCTCTGGAGTGTTCTGACTGAGCGGCACATGAGAGAGCCTTCAAAGAGTATGGAAATATCGTGAATAAGTGGATCTGCAGGACTGAACAGCAGTATGCATGTTCACCCAGCTGTCCATTCAAGGTCTCTGGACTTCATTGTATTTACTTATACCTCAACAAATGAATTAAAAGACAATAGTGTATTTACACAAACCTAGAAATCTTATCCTTCCCAATTATTTAAACTCATGATGAAAAAAACAATCAATAGGTCATCTTGAAAACGTGCAAAGGGGTATAGAGTTTTTCACAGTTCTTTTAGGAAGCATATGACCAAAAAGTGTGAGGACCATTGAACTGGCCTTCCTGACCAGAAGAGCTGTAGCCACCTCCTCCACTGTGCAGGTGCAGCTCTTTGTAGTTTTACTCCTACCTCCAAAGCTGCCCCCACCTCCACCTCTAACCTGGGCCTCTCCAGCAGTCGGTAGCTCACTGTCCACCTTCATTCCAGGACTACACTTCCCAGCAATGCAACCTGGCTCCTGGTGGAAGTTTACATTTCTCACATTGCATTCTGGACTGTGAAGTCATAAATTCAATAGCAGGAAGGGGAGAACCGATCTGGGAGCTTTGCTCTCTGGGAGTTGTAGTTTTCTGTGCACTCATTCTGGCTGGGAAAGAACTACATACCCTTTCAAATCTGCAGGAGGGAAAAAAAAAAAGCCGATCTCTTAAGAGAGAAGCAGGCACAGCAGGTAAAAATGTTGAGTAAATATCGGTAGAACCTAGCAATTTGGCTAAGCACTGTGAATGGCACCTGGCATCAACAGATTTAAAACTAGGCAGAGGACTTCCCTGGTGGCACAGTGGTTGAGAGTCCGCCTGCCGACGCAGGGGACACGGGTTCGTGCCCCGGTCCGGGAAGATCCCACATGCCGCAGAGTGGCTGGGCCCGTGAGCCATGGCCGCTGAGCCTGCGCGTCTGGAACCTGTGCTCCGCAACAGGAGAGGCCACAACAGTGAGAGGTCCGCGTACCGCAAAAAAAAAAAAAAAAAAAAAAAAACTAGGCAGAATTTTAAAAAATAATTGTACCGGTTTTTCTGGTTTTAAAGGAAATGATTACTCATGGTAGAAAATATTGTAAAGTATGCCTATAAATATTAAAATCACAGGCAATCATAGCACCCAGAGACATACATTTATATACATACAGTGGAGTCTGTTTTGCCAAGTTCTAACAAATGCAATTAAATTCTGCATAACTATTGAAATGGAGAAGTAGCGCTGTTGCAAATGAAGAGACAAAAATTGTTTGCAGATATTGTCATGTATACCTAGAAAATCCACAAACATCAAATGAAAAACAATCAGACCTAATAAGAGAGTTTAACAAGGTGGCTGCATATGAAATGCAAAATAAGCAAACAGAAAAGTAGCTTTCTTATTTGCCATGAATAGGCATTTAAAAATTATAATGGTGAGGAAGGATTCCATTCATAAAATTCTAGAATTTAAACAACAAATATATAGGTCTTATATGAAGATGCAACATAATTAACTGAACGTCATTAGTGGGGAAAAATGCTATGTTACTGAATGAAAATTTTGAAATTATAAAATGTCAATTGTTACCAAAATATGATTGGTTAAATATCTTACTGTGCTTTGGGGAGTCTCACCACCAATTTAACTCTTATACCATTTGGTATCTGGTCCTAATAAACACAGTAATGCTTTTTAAAATTTTTATTTTATTCTTCCGATTTCTTCCTTTCCTTTAACCTTTGGGAAGGAGGTGTATTGCAGAAAGAGGAGAGAGAAAATTAGATTAATATTTGTTGGACTTCTTCTATGTATATACTAGGCACACTCAGGAAATTTATGTACTTTGCCTACATTAATCTTGACACCAATCCTATAAAATAGATAACAGCTCCATTTTATAAATGAGAAATTTAAAGCTAAGAGAAATTAAGTGTTACCCAAGGTCTCATCACTAATAAGTGGTAGAGGCAAGATTCAAACCTAGCTCTTAGAATAAATCCATGCTCTTTCTACTGAGGCCTGGTCTTTTCACATGCTAGCTTCATAGGGTTGGATATGTCACTTAAGTGTCTCAGTTTCCTCACCTTTGGAAGGAAGATAAGAGTACTATACCTTAAGGTATACTATACCTTACCCCAAAGGGTTTTTTGAGGCTGGGGTGATCTGATCCATGTAATAAGTGCCTGGGACTTAATTAATGTTCAGTACATGATTGCTATTATTATTATATTTATTACTACCAAAAACATGTTGGGAGAATGAAGTCCATTTGTTTTCTTCAGATATTTGTCAGTGCTACAGAAGTGGGGTGGTTTGTAACTATTTTGTTTAATAAGTATGAATTGAGCATTTTCTTTGTACCAACATTGTTCTAGGCATTTTTATATATACTATTGACAAAATATAGAAATGAAAAGAAGTGGGGCTAGATATAATTTATATAACCTGATGATTACTGTATACCAGTAAATTATTGAAACTACATGATGTTTCACCCTATTCACACGATCATGTGTCTAAATAGCACAGAAACTCAAAATTCCTATGTTTTCAATTCCAGTTGGTAGCAATCATTTTATTCATTTATCTGAAACATTTCAGAATCTGTCTTCTAAGGAAGTGTTCATCTAACTACATAAAATTTTCATATGGAAAACTGAGATTGTTTTTAAATGTTTTCCCATAAAAGAAATAATCTGTAATTAGCTTCATTGTGTTTTCCCTGCTTGCTTCATGAAGTGGCTTAGGATAATATATCTTCTATGCATGAGCAATATCCTGGCATGTACTTGAATTTTAATTAAAAACATTTATTAATAAAGTGGTAAGGGAAGAAGTCACACAATTGGTTTGATGCAAACAGTTCATAAACAACAAATAAATCTATAATAAGATGCAAAAAGAGTGAGTTCAACATACAGAATTAGAAATCCAGTCACCTGTGAGTAATAAAAAAGTGGTACCTAAGCAAGTCTTGAATATCCACTATCCCAGAATCTGATTTCAGTGCTCCCTTTTGATCAATTTTAAGAAACATCTATTAGAGGAGCATCAAAATATATTGTTTATGGTATAATATTATTCCTTTACAATTCTATAAATTGTAAACTGTTTTTAAAAATTTCATCTTCTGAAAAGTGCCCTATATGAATTGACTTGACTGTTCAGAAATCTCTTAGTTATCTAGTTTTAAATAGTTTTATCACCCTCTACAAGTGAAAAGCTAATTATCTAGTTTATTTTTTGCTTGCTTGATTACTGTTTGCAAACACCCTCCATGTCCCAGACTAGCCTTCATGAAAGCAGGGTCTTTCTTGTGTTCACTAATGTACAGTAAGTCCCCTACATACAAACGAGTTCTGTTCTGAGGGCACATTCGTAAGTCCTATTTGCTCGTAAGTCCAACAAAGTTATCCTAGGTACCCAACTAACACAATCAGCTATACAGTACTGTACCGTAATAGGTTTATAATACTTTTCACACAAACAATATATAAAAAACAAACAAAAAATAAAGAAAACATTTTTAATCTTACAGTGCAGTACCTTGAAAAGTACAGTAGTACAATACAACAGCTGACATACAGGGGCTGGCATCAAGTGAACAGGCAAGAAGAGTTACTGACTGGAGGAGGGAGAGGGGGTGGGAGATGGTAGAATCGTCAGCAACAGGAGATGGAGGGCAAGCTGCAATTTCGCTCATGCCTGATGTTGATGGCACAGGTTCTGGTTCTTTGCTGAATTCAATTCTATCTACCCTCTTGAAAACATGATCCAGTGATGTCTGGGTAGTAGCTCTTTTTTTCTTGTCATAGATGACATGTAGCACTGGACTGCATTCTGAACAGCTGCTGCAACCCTCGTGTACCGTTCTACGTTCAGGTCCTGTGCCTCAAAAACTAACAGTGCCTCCTCAATATAGAAAATCCCATTGCCATTTCCTGCGTCATGAATCTCTTCGGTTCTCCAGTTACTTCTTCTTCCTCTTGTCTCTCTTCGTCCTTTGGGCCTCCAATTCCTGGCACTTCTTAGCAGTACCAGCTACATCATCGCTGCTTTTACGCTTGCTTCCAGACATCCTGGGCTTGAAATAAAGATACTGTACTACTGTACTCCATAAAGTACTGTGCAGTAAAGTACACAAAAGCGCAACCACTTGTAGAGGAGGCACACACGTGACAATGTACGCCAAACACATGAACTAACTTATGAGATTGGACATGCGAATGCATGTCTGCATCTTGGAAAGTTTGCAACTTGAAGGTTCATATGTAGGGGACTTAATGTATCATCTGAGGCTGGAATAGGGCCTAGCAACAGTAGGAGCTCAATTCCTATTTGTTGAAGGAATTAATCCAACACCAACATACTAGAAATGTTTCACTTTCTAAGATACAGTATTTCACCAACACTTGTACTAAATACCAATACTCAATTATTCCATTATCAGCCTGCATATCATAACATTTCAAAATGCTTGGGCATCTTAGATTTTCCTTTGTGACTTGCCATTGACAGTTTTGTATGAGAAGATCTAGTAAAAGTCTCATCTTAGGGGGCTTCCCTGGTGGCGCAGTGGTTGAGAATCTGCCTGCCGATTCAGGGGACACAGGTTCGAGTCCTGGTCTGGGAAGTTCCCACATGCCGCGGAGCAACTAGCCCCGTGAGCCACAATTACTGAGCCTGCGCGTCTAGAGCGTGTGCTCCGCAACAAGAGAGGCCGCGATAGTGAGAGGCCCGCGCACTGCGATGAAGAGTGGCCCCCGCTTGCCACAACTAGAGAAAGCCCTCGCACAGAAACGAGGAGCCAACACAGCCATAAATAAATAAATAAACAAATAAATAAAATTTGAAAAAAAAAGAAAAAAGGCAAAAGTCTCATCTTAAAGATATTGGAAAGAATACAGGATGGGGAGTTCCCAGATTGTGATTTCAGTTCTGATTCCACTCACTACATGACCTTAGGCAAGTCATTAGCATCCGTATGTGGCAGCATTGTATCTGACACACAATAGGCACTTAAAAATCTCTTCCTTCCTCATATATAGGATGGATAAACAACAAGGTCCTACCTTATAGCGCAGGGAAATATATTCAATATCCTGTGATAAACCATAATGGAAAAGAATATGAAAAAGAATATACACTGTTCATTTTATGAATTTGCAGTGAGTTGTACACCTATGCTAACTTCTCTGTTCTATATTATTTGTCATTAAAAAGCTAAAGAAATGAAAAAAAAGAAATAAAAAGAATATATATGTATAACTGAATCACTTTACTGTGCAACAGAAATTAACACAACATTGTAAATCAACTATACTTCAATAATTTTTTTAAAAAAATTATCTCCCATCCTTCTCCACCTTTCCTTCCTATGTAAAATAATATTAGCTTTCAGTGCAACATTATAAATATGTTGATTTTTAATTACAGTTTGCAATAACCCAGCAAGGTTTGTGGCCCATTTCTAAGCCATCAAACTGTCATTATCCATAGATATAAACCTTTTTTATTTTTATGCAAATTTAGAGAAGGAGGATAAAATACATGCTTACTCCCTCCTTTGGAGCCATAACAATACTGGTTTCAGGTCTACAACAAATAAAATAAAGCCTTGATGACATTATCCTTCTTATATCCACAATCAAATAGCCTTTAGAAATGTGGTATAGTATAGTGAAAATAAGTACTACACTGGGATTTAAATAATCTTAATTTGACTTTAGTCTGCCATTTACTGACCCTATGACTGGACAAATCTGTTAACCTCTCTGCAAAATGGAGATGATATAATGTGTCTAGCTAGCCTCTCTCAGAAGAGAGATCACAAGCTAATGTATGTGAAATCATTATCATGCCATATAGGTGGAAGCTGTTAAAAATTTGAATATATCTCTGTTCAACAGTGAATTTATGATATATTTCTCTTACTAATATTTCTTTTCTTTTTTTTTTTTTACATTCATGGCTATGGTTTATTACAATGAAAGGCTACCAATTTAAATCCACAAAGCTAAAAGATGCATAAGTCAAAGTCCAGGAGAGAACAAGGATGAGCTTCCAGTTGTCCTCTCTCAGTGGAGTTGTATGACCAGTGCTTAATTCTCCCATCAAGATGTGTGATAACCAGACAAGCTCGCCTGAACCTTGGCGCCTGGGATTTTACTGGAGGTCAGTCATGTAGGCATGGTACACCTGGGTGGCTAACCTTAGTTACTCAGTCTCCAGCCTGTGCAGAGGTCAAACTAATGCCGCAAGGATCAAGGCTCCACTATAAACCATACTCTTAATATAAACCATCTGTTGACCCAAAGCCCCTGGTGAACAAAGAGACTCTAATCAAGCATGATATGCCAAGGGCTTAGAGGTTATCTCCCAGGATTTTGTCAAGAGATGGACCTTTCTTTGGAATGTGCAGACATTTTTCGGAATGCACAGAGTTTGAACACCCCTAACCTGCGGAGTCAAGTCTTCTACTGCACAGTCATAATTCCAACCTAACACTTGATCTGAAAGGAGTGATTCAAAGATTCAATGATGGAATTCATTGCCGTATCTGTGATGGTGGGAGCAGGAACCGCAAGAAAATCCAGTTTCTAGGCACAGCATTGGTAGCAGTGCCAAGGGCAGCGTCCAGTATACAGTGTTCAGTGGTGACACTAGTAGTATCCAACGAGCTAATATTTATGGCATGATTTTTGAAATACAGCTGGGTCAGCTGCTCTTAGCAAATTATTTCATTAATTCTACTACTTTAACATACTTAAGAATTTTTTAAAATTAATTATAGATACACTGAAAATTGCAAAGATAGTACAGAGAGGTCCTATGCACGCTTTAGCTGCTTCCGCCAGTGGGCACATCTATGTAAGTATAATACAATATCAAAACCAAGAAACTGACATTGGTATCACATGTGTGTATAGTTCTATGTCACTTTATCACATGTGGAGGTTTTCACAGTAATCACCACAACAATCAAAATACAGAACTGTTCCATCACCACAAAGATTTCCCTGTACTACCCCTTTATAGTCACACTTACCTCCATTCCCTCCACTATCCCTAACCCTTGGAAGCCATTAATATGTTCTCCATCTCTGTAATTTTAACATTTCAAGAAGTTTATAAAATTGGAATCATACATCATGTTACATTTTGAGTGACTTTTTTCACTCAGCATAATGTCTGTGAGATACATCCAAGTTGTGTGTTTTTTTCCTTTTTTTTGCTGAGTACTATTCAATGGTATAGATGTGCCACAGTTGGTTTAACCATTCCCCCACTGAAGTACATCTGAGTGGTTTCCAGTCTGGGCTATTAGAATAAAGCTGCTATAAACATTTCTGTACATTTTTTTCTGTGAACATAAGTTCTCATTTCTCTGTCCAATATTTTAAAATTTAATAAAGGTCATTAGAACAGATAAAAGCAAAATTCCAAAAAGTTGAGTTCAAAAATCAACTTCACTTTGTTTAATGAGTCCATATTTATCTATTATGGCAATTCTCCTCATTTAAATTGTAGGTGTATTTCATTTTTAATGTCGCTTTATAAATTGCTAAGCTTTATTTGTAAATCAATGAGCATTACTATCACTGTCTATGAATTAAAAAAAAAAACACCTGGAATCTGAAATACTGGTTTTCAGTCTTTCGTTTTTAGCGAAATAATTATGCAAATGTTGCCATATATTTCTAATATAGTGAATAAAATTCTCATGATAAGTAATTCCACAAAGATCTATTAATATAATTTGGATTTCAGAGAGATTTTAAGAAATATATGGAGGAGCTATGGAATTATTTTACTGTAGAAAGTAACCGGCACATAGCACCTCCCCACAACTCAAAATCACTACTTTTATATTTCAGCATCTATTATGGAATTATTTGCTTGTTTGCTGGAGAATGTAAGAGACACTCAATTATTAATAATGATTTCCTTAGTTGAAAAATCTAAAATAAATGATTGAAACATTTGGCAGAGTTCTTAAATAAGAGTTTGCATATTATTGATTCACACTGTCCTAACACTTTAATGACACAGACACAATTAATATGCAAAGCATGGTTAATTATAATTATACTTCACAGATGTTCAGGAAAAATTAAGAACTGTAGTGATTTGGGGTTGAATTGCTATGCAGAAATTCTAATCCTTTGACTCTTTATTGTTCTCTTAAAAATAAATATCTAGTTTAGTAGTTAGATGTTCAAATGCTTGGGTAATATGAAATCTTGCCTAAATTCTAAATATATAAATAGCATAGATAGACTTATTAAAATTTGACTGTAAACATACAGAAAGTGTAATATGTCAAACACCCATTTAATTAATTTCTACTATTAATTACTAACTATAGCAGTACTTGTCATACAGTAATGTACATATGAATTAACTGGATCTTGTTAAATTGCAGACTCTGTTTCAGTCCAGGGTGGGGCCTGGGATTCTGCATTTCTAACAAGTTCCCAAGTCATGCAGATGATGCTCATCCCGACTACACTTTGATAACGGACTAATGGGTACTATCAAGTGTTGTGAAGGCAAATATAGGCCATCACACATCTGGACAAAAAGTGAGCCAATGATCCATATACTCACTATATTTTGCATCATAGATAACACAGAGGTGGGCTTGCTTCCAAGAGGATTGGATGTTTTGGTTTCATGCCTTTCTTCTAGGAGATTAATGAAATTCAATCTCAATTTAATTTAATTTAATTTAATTCAAATTCAATTTAATTTAATTTAATTCAAATTCAATTGAACTTGAATTTAGATTCAAATTCAATCTAAAACAAGATGGATGAACCAAGGCCTCCCAAGAGGACATTCAGGTATAGGAAAATGTGTGGGAGGTTTGGAACCCAGAGGACCTGGTTTATAATTCCAGTTCTGGTTACTAGACAGGTGGCTTTGGGCAAGCCACATATGTTTTCTGAACCTCTGATTTTTATCTCTAAAGTGGAGATAATAATGCTACTGAGTACTTCTAGGTTCCAGGTACATATCTAACTGTTTTAAATGTATTACCTCATTTCATCTAAACAACTGTATGTGGTAGGTACTACTATAATCTCCATTTTATAAATTAAGAAATTTAAGGACAGAGAAGTGAAGAAAATGCTCAAAATCACAATGCTAGTATGTGGTATATGTGGCATTCAAAGTCTAGCAGTTTAATTCCATGGCCCACTCTTAACCACTGTGCCATGTTGCCCTTGCAGGGTTGCTGTCAGCATCAGAACTAATTAAGAAATAGAGGCAGAGAGTTGCTGCAGATGGACGTCAAAAGATCCCCTCTATAACTTATAAAATTGATGTTGGAGAGTATGGCTTCCATGAGAGGAAAAGTATGGTTCTTAACACAATCCCTGAATTAGGTAGGCTTATCTGCCTAGGTAACAGGCAGCCACAGAATGCTAGACCTTGCACCCAGGGACTTGGCCTTTACTGCAAAGCAGATGCAGACAGAATCCAAAGAGGATGCATGAGTTAATCACTGAGCCACAGAAGCTCAGTTCCTTTTCCCAAACTCATCATTCATAAAAGTCACTAATGGAGCTCTCTTCACATGGAAGAAAGCAAAGGGGGTAGAGAATAAATGTTCTCTCCCCAAAATAAGATTCTGCTTTTAATCTCTAGCTAAAAATCACATAAATAACATTTATTATACATCTATCTTATTAAATATTTGAGAATGTCCAAAAGGACCTGCCACACTCCTTTCTGCTACTAATTAGTCAGCCATTAATCATAAACAATCAAGAGATATAACTGATCCTGGCAGGGTACAAAATGCTAGCAAGAAAAGAAATTTGTCTACTGTTATATATAATAAAATAATCTGCTCAATTTTAAAATTTAGAAAGGAAGATCTATTAGTAAAGTCTTTTACACTTAGGGACTATTAAAAGTGACATTTAATATCTTTAATTAACATTACTAAAACAAGTTTGTAAGCTTTTATAAATAGCTATGAATTTGAGAAAAAAATTCATATTAACAGCATCATGTAAATATTTATCCAGGTAGAAAATAGTAAAAATACATGAGTTGGTAAATATGAGTCTCTAAATAATATGAAGAAACCAAGAAAGTATAAGGTAACATAATACTAACTTGTATGTTTTGTAAGTCAAGTTTATTTAACAATTGGTTGCCATACCTTAGACCATATCGTTGTTCAGGACTGCCTCACTGGAAACCAACCTGCCAATGTCACTTTCCATGTTCTTATTTCTTTATTTCCACTATACTTGTTCTTTGAGCTTATCTAGCTCTTGTCGACTGAAAAAAAAAAACGCACAATCTAAAAGTTGAGAATTGTATTTTATTTAGTGGAATTTCTGAGAACTTAATCCTGGAAGACAGCCTTTCAGATAGCTCTGGGGGACTGCTCTAAAGAGGTAAGGGAGGAGCCAGGATATGTAGTTTTGCAACAAAAACCAGGTAGTCAGAACATCAAAAGATTGCTGTTAATTAAAGAAAACCAGATAATCCCAAGTTAATGAATTTAGTGGTTTTCTATGTATGGGAAAATGCAAGAATCTGGGCTCACTGAAATCATTCCTTTGATATGCACCTCAGCTCTCTGAGGCCAGTAGCCTGTTCTTTTCCCTTCTGAGTCCCCTCAGGCTGTACCCTTGGGGGTGGCTGCAGTGGCTGAGGGCTTGGCAGTAGGCAGCCCATTTGTCATCATCCTGAATTCCCTCAGGGCTCACCGGTTGGGGCAGAAGTTGCTGATGGCTTGATGGATGCAGAATCCTTTGTTAGCTGATATGGCAGGCAACATTTTTCATTCACACTCTTTAGTTCCTTTATTCTTTTTCCTTTTTCCTCAAGTCATCAGCCCACTTCTAATCTCATTTTCCTCTTTATTCAACTCTTACCCTATGACCAATCTCTGCAGTTATTCTTGTGTTAGTATCCTTCACTCCCTTGCACTGTTATTGACCTGCAAATTCCAAAACATGGACCAAGCCAACCTACTAACTCCCTCACTCCCAATTTAGGTCACTGAGATTGGCCATCTCCCCATAATTATGAATATTGGTAAAACCACAAATGTATGGATTCCAACCACAGCTGAGCTCTCAGAAAAGCAAGGTAATTTATTCAAGTGTCCCTGGGAAGATCCTTCTTCCATTTCTGACATCCTCTATTCTTCACAATTCTCTACTCATCTCAGAAAACAGAAAAGCAAAAACTACTGCAATTTCCTGTCCCCAACCTGCAAACTTATCTATATCTATATATAACCTTATTTCTATTGGTTCAGTCTCTTTCTTTCTAAGATGAATGTTTCTGCCTGTGCTCTGGGTTACATCCTTTACTGTCTCCTCTGAAATCTTGCTCTAACACTAGTTTTTCCCTTTACTATATCTTCAATCTATCCTTCTCTATTTTCTGGCTGGTTTACTTTGGTCTATAAATATTTTAAAACCCCACATACATTAAAAATAGTAAGCCCTTGACCCCTCTACGTCCCCTTCTAGCTACTAGTCCCTCTCTTCACTTTAACTATTAACCTTAAAAGAGTTTTCTGTACTTAGACTATTTCCATTCCCTCATCTTCCATTTGCTCCACATTTCCATCTAGTCTAGCTTTTGTTAGCGACCACAAGTCTGTGTGCCTGATGCACAGTGATGCCAAACAAACCGAAAAGTTGGAATTTGGAGCACAGAAATGTTTATTGCAGGGCCATGCAAGGAGAACGGGTGGCTCCTACTCAAAAACCTGAACTCCCTGAAGGGTTTCAGCAAAGCATTTTTAAAAGCCTGGTGAAGGAGGGGGATTGCAGGGTATGTGATCAGCTCCTGCACAGTTCTCTGATTGGTTGATGATGAGGTAGCAGGGCGGTGTCACAGAGGCTAACATTATCAATCCTCCGGCTCCAGTAGGCCTGGGGGCTATGCAGTCATTGTCATCAAGTAGTTAATGTCTTCCATTTGGTGGGAGATTTCACATCTGTAAAACAACTCAGGAAATGTGCATCAGATTCTGTTATCTAGGTACTTTAGGGTGGAGCTAAAGCAGAGGATGTGGGGGAAGGACCTGCCCTGAAGGCCCCATAGGGTCCTGCTAGGTTACACTTTATCCCCACTACTACACTGAAACTCTTCCAACCATCCCCAAGTATCAGTAGGGACACCAGCAGGAAAGAGATAGACTCCTTGCTTGGCACTCTGCAATGAATGCTGCACTTTCTTTCTCCACAACCTGCTGTCTGTAGATTGGCTTTACCGCATGCATAGAAGAGGTGACCAAGTTTGGTTTGGTAACAGGAGCAAGGTGAATAAATATCCAAACCTCACTTTCCTCCTTCACACAGACCTACAAGGGTTCCCCAACATTTGAGCCTGAATCAAAGTCTATTGATGAAGTTCATACACATCAACTGCCTAGGCACAGAGCAGAGTATAGTGGAGAAGGGTGAAAAGTGGATCTGGAGAGGCCTCCAGGAGATAGGCAGCATGTCCATCTTCTCAGAGCCAATGACCACCTTGCAATTCTTAACTTGTTTGATCTCTGCAATATTTGACACTCTGGGTCCCTCTGATCATCATACCCACTCCAATGATTTATGCATTTTTGCCCTTTAATATTTCTCTGACTTTCCTGATTGCTCTTTCTTGAATTTTTTGTCACATTCTCTTCCTCTCCCTACCTACCTCATACATGTGGGTGTGCCCCAGGATTTTGCCCTCAGCCAAACTGTCTCAAAATGTGGTCCTTAGTTTGATTCCAATCACATTTAATATTTGAACCTGTGTGCTGACAAACCCCAAATCTATTTCTTCCGGCCATATTTTTTTCCAAGGCAACAACCTATATATTTTCAATTGTCCCACAGATAACTCCATTTCAACACATCCAAAATATAACTCATTTTTATCCAAGTAAAGCTATTCCTTTACAAGCCTACTCCTCTTCCTGTGTTTCCTATTTCAGCCATTGAAAACAATTATCCTACTATCTATCCAAGCCAGAAATCTGGGTCATATCTTTGTTAGTCCCACCTCCCTTATCCCACATATCCAAGCAATCCTTAGGACATTTCAACATGACTGTGTTAAAATAATTCATATCTATTTTCTTATCTCTGTCTACAGCTACTCTCTTACCTTAAGTCTTTATTTCTCCCCTGGACTATTGTTGTAGTATCCTAACTGATTTTCTTGGCCTCAAAGGTCAGCCTCCACTTACTGTGCTGCAGAATTATCTTTTAAAATTCTTTTTTTTTTGCTGTTCCACGTGGCATACAAGATCTTAGTTCCCTGACCAGGGATCAAACCTGTGTCCCCTGCAGTGGAAGCATAGAATCTTAACCACTGGACCACCAGGGAAGTCAATTTATCTTTTTAAAAGGCAAATATATTCATAAGATTCCTTTTTGGGAGCAAAGTGGACAAGATCTTTTCTGATTTGGCCATTGCCTATCTATATAAGCTTATCACTATTCTCTATGCTGATGTTAGTAAAGATGTATGTAATAAATATATAAAGGACTGCATTCAGTTGCTTATAATAACTGTTATCATGTATAGAGGAATTACTCGGTGTTAGACACTGTGCAAAATGTTTTAAGTGTGAGATTTATTTCACTTAAGCCTTAGACAATGCTGTGATCCAGGTATTGTTTTCCCTGTTTTCCAGATGAGGAAATGCAGCTCGATAAGGTTATCTGCCTAAAGTAACAAGGCTGGTGATTGACGGAAGCTGCATTTTAATCCAGAGCTGTCTGAACCCAAAGCTTATGTATCTGGCAGTCCACACATGGCTTTAGACCTGGAGCTCTGGAATCAGATTCCCTAAATTTGGTTCTCCATTAAGAAACTCACTAAGAGTTATGATGATTAAGAGAAACTATCTATGCTGAACAGTTACAAAAGTGCCTGACACTTGGTAAGTACACCAAAAGTGTAGCTGAATTCAGCCTCTGTACACTGGTACTGAATTGAATCTTAGAGACACAGTTTTGTGTGAAGTAGAAAAGAAGAGCTTTATTGCTTTGCCAGGCAAAGGGGGCCACAGTGGGCTAATGCCCTTAGGACTGTGTCCCGGGAGGAGGGAGTGAGGAGTCTTATAGTGTTCAAGGAGCAGGGCGTGATCAGCTCATGGACATTCTTCTGATTGGTTGGTGGTGAGGTAAATTGTCGTCAGCATCATCAGCCTTCTGGTTCCAACCAGTCTGGGGTCTATGTGCTTGTGGGCAGCATACAGTTAACTTCTTCCACCTGGTGGGGGCTTCAGTATCTGCAAAACAGCTCAAAGATATTGTTATGTATATCCCTTGAGGGGGAACCAGGACCCTATCCCAAGGCTGCACTACGGTTTCTTGACTGTTCCTCCCTTCTCTCTGAATCCCCTCCCTTCCCTAATTAGCAACTGTTTGAACCTGCCCTTTGGAACTCAGGGGAGGTCATGGAGGCTGAATGAAACCTATATCCTGCAAGCAAAAAATGGGGAACACAAAAGAGCTTTTGTGCCCAGGAGTCCCACAGGGTCCTGCTCAGTTTCAAAAGCTACTGTCATCAGACATTAGGCTTTAAGGCTTTCTGGGACCTGAAAGTGTTAATTGCTTTCTAAACGCCTTAACATTGATTGCTCTTCTTCCCTCACCTTCAATTGCTTTTCTGTAGGGAACTTGAACAAGAAATGGTACTGATCCTCATTTTGCATACAAGGCAGGTTTTGCCTGAAAAAGGACTGCAGTATTTTCTCATTAGGAATTCAAGACCATATCCTCCTGCAGCCTCACAGTGAGAACTCATCTTTTTGAGCAATCACTTTGCAACACAACTTGAAAGGCACAGGTCCAGACATAGTTACTCATTTTGTAGGTATGAGGGAGAGGGATTGTTGCAGTTTTTTGTTTATCTATTTGTTTTTGGGAGAAAGGTAAAGGAGGACCAAACTGCCTTTATGAATGTTTGGGGAAAAGTAAAACACATCCATGTTAACCCAGTGTGTGTGGGTGGTATTGGTTTTATGGCAAACACACACACACAATCTCCTCCTAGCCCACTCTCTGTCCATACAGCATGAGCGAATCATCCAGCATCATTGTGACTGTGTACACAATAAATAATGGTACAGCCTGTGTCCCTTCCGTCACTGCCAGCAACCCTGGACCCAAGTGCTCTCTTGGCCTGCCACCTGCTGAGAAGGCAGCACAGCTGAATGACCCTGACATTTGCTTTTTACCATAAGTGCATGTTCCGTTTCAACATCTTGTCCCAGAGTCTCTTGGAAAACAGTGCACTTCAGCTTGTACTGATGAAATAAATTAGCCATGCATACTTCTCCTTCTCTGTTTTGTTTTTTTGTTTTTGTTTTTCTTTTGTGGGGGCGGGGAACACTTAAGAATTAAAATAGTCCTCTTTTCCCTGACAGTTTTCCAGTAAAAGCTACTTCCCTGGCCATAACTTATTTTTTAGATATGATCATTCCCTTTTATCCCTTTCTCCATCTGTAAGCTCATATAAAGCAATTGAAGCAGTTAACTCGAAAACATTTCTTGCTCCCTTCCACTGTGCCAGACACTGCACTGAGCACTGAGCATTCAGAGAGGGATCAGATCTACTCCCTGCCCTGAAGGAGTTTATACTTCAGGAAAATGGGTTGCCATTACTTAGGTAGCTTAATACCATGGCATCAGTGAAATTGGTCATCTTGAAGTCATTTAGAGAGAGGGACACCCAGAAGAACACATCAGAATGCTTTACTTATAATTCAGGAGATAAGCACCAACTCGATCCAATAATATCATACAATTTTCACAAATTGAATCAGTATTGTTACAGTAAGATAAGCCAGAAACAGCCAAAGTTTTTGTTTGACTAGAATTTCAAAGAATTCTTATTCCATGTCAGTAATGGTTATTTTCATTTATCTCAAATAAAGAGTGAAAGAGAGTGATGTTATAATACATATTGGGGTGTCATCAGAAAATTTTGACCCAACTCACTGTTTAATTATTAGGAAGCTTGTTTTCCCCCTGTAATGGAAATGTGTTCATTTTCACAGGTAGGTAGATAGATAGATAGATATAGAGATAGAGATAGATATTATAGATGGTTCAGAGTATTTCCAGTTGGATGAATGGGTTAGAGGTTGCATAGAGGTACATGGATACGCTACTCTTGCCCAATTCCCCTTGTAATCAAAAACAGATATTTTTGTTTAAAGATAGCTGGTTGGTATGACTATGAGTCACAGCAAAGATCACTAGGTCATCAGGAAAATAAATGGAACAGCCTCTAGAACTGGTTCTGTATAAAAAAATAAATTATGTGATAGTGACCTTTGATACATCCCATCTTTTAAAATATTTGCCAGATTTTAAAATTTCTCTTATCTCTTAGATATCAAGTGCCTTCCTGCTACACTTACTGCTCTTCCATTCCAGAAAAAGAAAGCATCAAATATACTAATAATTACCAATAAAGTTCTCTATATCAAATACTCTTTTGTAGCCTCCTCAGAAATAATTCCATTTCAAAAGAAGACTTTTGAGGGGGAACAATGTTTAGCCTGTTCCTTTCATACCACATAATGCAGTCGGCCATTCATCCTTAGGTTAGTCCTTGTAAGCACATTAGCTCTGGGTTTTGACCAACGGCTACTTAGGAAGTGCTGAAAAAGGCATACTGGTTCCTAGTTAGCTAGGCCCAACTAAGATACAAATGAGTTGGTGGATGTAAGTCCTCCTTGCCTTATTAGTTCCTCATGGAGGCACACCATATATTTCATGGTCATGCAGAATGCAGACCTGGCCATGTCAGAGGAGTCTGAGACACAGACACTCTGCCTTTTATCCCATTAGGTTTAGGAGAAACCATATCAACACCCAAATATCTATTGCTATATAAGGCACTGGCATTCAAGCTTTCAAGTTTTTTTTTAATTGAAATCTATTATAAAAAAATATATTTTATATCTTGAATCATTACACACACACATGCACACACATAGGTATGCATTTCCACTACATATGGAATGTATATTGTATGTATATACATGGAATATATATTATATAATATATAATATATATATGTTGCTGAATTTTGGCCTCTATACACTGATGCCAGATTAAATCTCCAAGACAGAGTTTTGGGTAAAGTAGAAAGAAATAGCTTTATTGCTTTGCCAGGCAAAGGGGGCCATAGTGGGCTAATGCCCTCAAGACTGTGTGTCCCACCCTGGAGGGGGTAGTGAGGAGTCTTATAGTGTTCAAGGTGTAGGGTATGATCAGCTCGTGGACATTCTCCTGATTGGTTGGTGGTGAGTAATTGGGACTCAGCATCACCAACCTTCTGGTTCCAACCGGCCTGGGGTCTACATGCTTGTGGGCAGCAGACGTTAACTTCTTCCACCAGGTGGGGGTTTCAGTATCTGCAAAACAGCTCAAAGGACATGGCTCAGAATATTATCTATTGTCCTTGAGGAAGAACTAAACGTCCTTGACTTTGTTTCATGGCTAAAGTATTATTATTTTTTCTTGCTTGACTGTTTTCATTTCTTTCTGCATTTTCTCATTTCTCTGATTAAATTTATTCTTTGACTAAAGTTTTTCTACAGACGAAGGCAGGCGGAGGATGTGGGTGGAGGTCTATTCTGGGAAGGCTTCTTAGGGTCCTGCTCAGTTACATATATACATGTATTATATATGTGTGTGTATATATACACACATGTATAAACACACACATACACACACATAAAAACCAAAAGTTAAACAGAGCAATACTTATTACTTGAGATGTAATCTTATATCTTCAATTGTCCTTTATTCTATTTAAAAAATAAAAACAAATTGTCATGACCTACTAAACTGATTCATAAGCAACTAGTAACCCCAAACCACATTTAAAAAAAAACAACACTATTACTGATATAAGGTAATTCCACCTCATACAAATATCCTTGCTCTCTTTCTTACTGAGTCATGAAATCTAGAACTGCTCACTGCCTACCAAATATCCTAACTGGAAATTAGAGGTGCCTCCTTAACTACCTGACTTATTAATAGGGAATGAGAAGAACAAAAGACGGGTTGTTCATTATAAGGTTTACTCCACCCCACATTCTATAGCATTATTAGGGACTATGGTTAATTTTTTACAGATTATCTTAGATAGTAAGAAAATACACAATTCACAGCTGTTGTCTATCTTTTTAATTTTTGAGGTATAATTTATATAAAATAAAATTTTCCCCTTAAAAATGCACATTTCAATGGGTTTTGAAAAATGTATACAAGTCATGTAATCAACATCATACTCAAGATATAGACTATTTCCATCATCTCAGAAAGTTTCCTTGTGTTCCTTTGTAGTAAATTTGCTCTACAAACCCCCAGGCTCTGGAAACTACTCATCTATTTTTTTGTCCCTATAGTTTTGCTTTTTCTAGAAACTCATATATATGGAATCATACAGTATGCAGTCTTTCATGTCTGGCTTTTGTTACTTAGCATAATTCTTTCAAGATTCATTTATATCATTGCATGTTATTGCTGACAGGTAGTACATTGTATGTAGATAACTCAATTCTTTTAATCCATTACCCATTACCTATTGATGGACAGCTGAGCTGTTTCCAGTTTGTGGCTTTTATGAATAATGCTGCTATGAACATTCATATAAGGTCTCAGTATAGACATATGTTTCTTTTTCTCTTGTGTAATTACCTAGGAGTGCAATGGCTGGATCATTTGATAGGTGGATGTTTAACAATTTAGGAACTGTCAAAGTGTTTATCACAGGGGATGTACCATTTTTCATTCCCACTAGCAAAGAATGAGGGTTCTAATTGCTACACATCCCTGCCAAAACTTGGCATTTCCAGTCTTTTTAATTTTAGCCATTCTAGTTGTGCATAGTTCTATATCATTGGGATTTTTGTTTTCCTTTCATAATAATATCTGAGAAAGAAAATTAATTAAGCATATACACTACAATTGTCATATGTAAATCATTCCAGTTCAGGAGAAAGACAGACGACAGAACATACTGCTAAAATATCCTTCCAAATTGCTCTCTCCTTATAATACAAGGCTCTGAAGCCCTAAAGATTCGTTGATTTTCAGTATATCTTTTTTTGAACATTGCAATGTTATATCTTAAATATCTTGCAGGAGTACAATTAAAGCCTTCAATCTGCTATTTCAGAATTTGAGGTTTGTTGTTTTTTAAATATCTGACAAGTTTAAGCATGTAAGAGGGAATAGATCACAAACTTAATCTCAAGAAATTAAAACAAAACCACAATAACAAAACAGAAAAGCAAAATTAGAACCCAATAATTCTGTTTTATGATGAAAATATCGTCTAGATTGAGAAGGTTTAGGATTAGCAGGATTATAAAAAATGAAATTGGGATGGAAGCTGAGGGTCAAAATGGTGTTGATCTTAAATGGCATGCCAAGGAACCAAAATATTGAATGACTTTTGTTTGCACGTGTGTGTATGCATACCACCTCATGCATTGCACTCCATTTATTTGTCTGTTACTTCCTTTACCCACCTAATAGATATTAATTTAGTAAAATCTTCTATTGAAAATAAAGACGATATGGGGTGTATATATATGTGTGTATATATATATATATATATAGAGAGAGAGAGAGAGAGAGAGAGAGAGAGAGAGAGAAAGAGAGAGAGAGAGAGAAAATAGAAAATTACTCAGCCATACAAAAGAATGAAATAATGCCATTTGCAGCAACATGGATGGACCTGGAGAGCATACTAAGTAAATTAAGCCAGCCAGAAAAAGACAAATATCATATGCTATCATTATATGCAGAATCTAAAAAAAAAAATGATACAAATGAAGTTAGTTACAAAACAGAAATAGACCCACAGACATAGAAAACAAACTTATGTTTACCAAAGGGGAAAGGTTGCGGGGGGAGGGATAAATTAAGAGTTTGGGATTAACATATACACACTATATATAAAATACATAACCAACAAGTATCTACTGTATGGCACAGGGAAATATACTCAACATTTTGTGATAACCTATTATGGAAAACAATCTGAAAAAGAATATATGTATGTGTACATACATATATGTGTGTATATATATATATATATATGTATGTATAACTGAATCACTTTGCTGTACACCTGAAACTAACACAACATTGTAAATCAACTATACTTCAATTAACATTATTTTTTAATTAAAAAGAATAGCTTTTAAAAAAAGGAAAATTCCCCTCTATCTCTAATCCTTTTATGTAAGTGACATCCTACTCACTATTTCAACCTTATCTGTGCTGTTTGTCTCAGCTCAGACATTACTTCCTCTCGGAAGCCATTCCTGACCCAACCTCCATTTGAGTAATGTGGCCCTCCTCTGTGATCTTTTAGCCACATATACTTAGCCCATCACCCCTACCCATACCATTCAACTTGTATTTAATGGCACGTTTACTTGTCCACTTCCCCTATCAGACTAGAAATTCCTTGAAGTCAGAGACCCAGTTCTGTTCATTGTAGTACCAACCACACCAGGCATGGCATCTAGTGCATAGTGGGCTCTCAATAAATATTAATTAATATGAATTAATGATTTATACTCCTATCTAGCTCAAGTATTTTAAGAAGAGTTTCCAATGTCTTGCAAAGATGTGGCTAATACTGAAATTTTAATCAAGTCGTGTTGAGCCATCTTTGGGTAAGATATCAGCTACCTTCTTATCAAAGAGTAGTTCTGCATCCACATCCTACCCCACTCCCTCTAACGTCTGCCTCAGTGTTTTAAGTATCCATGGCATACTTCAATAATGTCCTTAACTCAGTCTCAGAAAAAGAGGAGCTTGATCCAAGGGTTCTGTAAACTTGGCATCAGTCACCATTAGAGGTTGCAGAATACCTTCCTTGACTAAGGTCTTTCTTTCTTCTATATTCATTTGTTCCCCAGGTACCATTTTAAGATGCATTTGTCATCCACTTTGTGTCTGTAAATTGATTTAATCTCTGTGTATAATGTCTTTCCAACTTAGAGTTAGCAGCTTGACATGGAGGAACACGAAGAAAGCATGAATGCAAATGTTTTTGGCTACTCCTATATCTCCTTATGCCTGCATATTTGGCGCACACCTTGCCACTGTCTAATTATGTGAACTTCCTTGACAACTGCTCCTCTCATTTCAGCAGAATCTTCCTGCATAATGTCCTCCTTGCCCAAATGATTGTCGAACTGCATAGAATCTTGGCACTGAGTAAATTTAGATAAATGTGTTATTACAAAGGCAAAACAAATAAGACAGGCAAGAAATAAAACCCTGAAATTCAGATAATTAAGGAAAAATTTTAGAACTTTTTTTTTCCTTTGAAAATTGTTAAATAGTGTCACTTCCATTCTTTCAGGGAACTGATATAATAAATGTCTAGTAAGAAAAATTATGATTGTAAACCTCGTTCAATTGCAGCTAGTAATTGATTCTAACAAGTACCATTCATAACTTGTTGCTTTTAAAACACATTTTTCTTTATGATCACATAGCTGCATAAGCAGCAGAACTGATTTCCTCTTTCAAATGATTACATTTTGAAGCAGGATTTGCTGTTGATACAGAATTAAGAAACTCTGCTTGTTATAGGTCTCAACACTCCAGATGGTTGCATCCTAAAGTATCAATCAGAAAAATATGAAAATAGTAGGTAAGCTAAGCAGAAAACTGATAAATAACTAAAATGGTGATTTTTTTTTATATTTGTATGGCATAATGAGCAAAAGAATAAATGTCTTAGCAACTGGGTATGTAAAACAAATCTAGAAAAACCTGGAGTCCAAAAGAGCAAAAGGCTTATTGTGTGTGTGTGTGTGTGTGTGTGTGTGTGTGTGTGTGTGTGTGTGTGAACAGTGTCAAGAGCAAGAAAAGCTAAAGAAAATCCTATAGGTTGATGCTAAGAGGAAATGCTCCAAGGAGAAGCATGCCAAGAGGGGAGACACGGGAAACAGAGCCTGGATTAGATAATCCACTAAGTCCCCTATTGTTCATCAAGATGAAGGTAATATCTGAGTAAGGGATGTGGGAGAAAATAATCATTCAGAATGCCCCCCTCTTACCTGCTCTGGGTGTAGATGTGAGTTATTCCTGCATACAGAAGTTTAGCTTCAGAAGCAAAGCACAATATAATAGGAGGATGAGTAAACACATGGAATTTCTTACCCAAAAGAAAAGGTATACTTTTAGAGAATGTCTTATAGTTCTTCATCCTCATTTCAGAAATCAAGAAATAAGCTCAGATGGAAAATATAATTTGTAAAGAACAACAGGGATGCCACCAGGTCTGACTCAAAGTTGATATACTTGGCCCAGTTTACATCATTGCCTCTTGGAAAGTACAGAAATGTTTTTTCAATGGCATACTTAATAAATTTCATGTTTTTTCCTATGTTTATTTTAAGAAAGAAGAATTGAAGCAGTGGATTGTACAGTATGCAACAGAGAAACCATAACTGAGGGTTGACCCAAAGAAGGGATAAAACCTGTTACCGATTCCAAGCTCGCTCTGCTCACCACACAACAGGCAAAATGAATCAGAGACGAGGTGTTGAGGCAAGGAGTACGACTATTCAGAAAGCCAGTAGACCGAGAAGATGGCAGACTAGTGTCTCTGAAAAAACATCTTATTAGGGTCTGGATGCCACTTTCTTTTATAGAATCAGAGAGGGAGAGGCAGTGAGGAAGTAAAGTAAAAGGGTCATCAGTCTTGCAAAACATCTCCTGGAATGACCAGCCTCTGTGAGGGGATGTGTTAGCTTCTTTTTTCTTGCAGCCATTCACAGGAGGGTAGGGTCAGATTGTCTCCCTGTGAGCTGAACAGCAGAGGGGCAGGGCTCCCTGAGGCAGGGCTTTATGTATGATTATAATAACAAAAGCAACGAAAAGCAAAGGTTAAAGTCAAAGAAACAGATCCAACATGGAGTCAAATTTAGCTCTTCCTTGTTACAAACTGAAGCACAAAAAGGAAAAACTGAGGGATAGAGATCCACATTGAGACAAGAGGAAAACTACATTTCAACATAACATACCAGACCAGAGTCCATTTTTGCCTGAGGAGAAATCTGGGAATCTGCCTTTGTTAAGGATGCTGAGGAACCCAGTGAAGAAGGCTGCCATTTCTGAGTCCTTCAAAATATTAAAGATTTGCCTAAATAGCCCGGTTTTCTTTTATAATGAAGATCATGTCTGACCCTTTTAGAGTCCATTCCTTTGTACACAATGAGAACCATTATCACTGCCTCCTAGACAGGCAGGGAACAACCGAGATCTTAAAGACAGGGGGGAAATGTGTTTTTCTTTGTTCTGAACAGATAAAATATTAAATATTTTATCCAACTGCTAAGTATCTCAGAAGATTCTAAAGGATTGTCAACAAAACTCTATCTTGAAAATAGAATTTATGAAATACAATATTAAAAATCAAAAGAAGAACTGATGTTAATTCTAGAGTGGTTTAAGGAATTTCATTCCTCCTGCATTGGCTCAGATTCATTAAGATGTCTTCTGAAATGCCACTCAGCACAGAGATCTTTCCTGACTACTCTGTCTATAAAAGCATCCCATCACTTTCTATCCCATTAGCATGCTGGCTTTTATTTTCTTCATGACACTTTTCATACCTGATATTATATTTTTTGTCTATTTCCCACATTATATTTTAAGCTTCGTGATAGTACATACCATATCCCCAACATCCAGGATAGTGCCTGAAATATAGCTGGTGCTCAATTTTCTTGTGAGATCAATGTCATTCAAAGTGTGGTCTCTGGATCAGCCTCAGCAGCATCAGCCTGGCACTTGTTAAAAATGCAAATTCCGGTCAGAATGGCCATCATCAAATAGTCTACAAAAAATAAATGCTGGAGAGGGTGTGGAGAAAAGAGAACCCTACTACACTGTTGGTGGGAATGTAAACTGGTGCAGCCACTATGGAGAACAGTGCACAGGTTCCTTAAAAAACTAAAAATAGAGCCACCATATGATCCAGCAATCCCACTCCAGGGCATATATCCAAAGAAAACTCTAATTCGAAAGGATACATGCAACCCAATGTTCATTGCAGTACTGCTTACAATAGTCAAGACATGGGAGCAACCTAAATGTCCATCAACAGAGGAATGGATAAAGAAGATGTGGTACATATATACAATGGACTATTACTCAGCCATAAAAAAGAATGAAATAATGCTATTTGCAGCAACATGGATGGACCTAGAGATTATCATACTAAGTGAAGCGAGTCAGACAGAGAAAGACAAATATCATATGATATCACTTATATCAGGAATCTAAAAACATGATACAAACGAACTTATTTACAAAACAGAAACAGACTCACAGACTGCAAAAACAAACTTATGGTTACCAAAGGGGAAAGATGTGGGGGGGAGGGATAAATTAGGAGTTTGGGGTTAACCTATACACACTACTATATATAAAATAAACAACAAGGACCTACTGTATAGCACAGAGAACTATATTCAATATCTTATAATAACCTAGAGTGGGAAAGAATCTGAAAAAAATATATATATAACTGAATCACTTTGCTATACACCTGAAACATTGTAAATCAACTATTTTTCAATTAAAAATACTTTTAATGTAAATTATTGGGCCCCCATCCCAGAACAACTGATCAGAAATGCTGTGATTGAAGGCCAACAATCTGTGTTTTAACATTCCTTCCAGGAGATTCTGACCCATGCTAAAATTTGAAAAGCACTGCATTAGAAAAATGAAGGAGCTAATGAATTTAAGTTTGATGGCTTTGAATGGGCAGACATCTGCATAATGACTGTTATTTTTTCCCTTAATTCACAATTAATTAAGTTAGAACACTATTGACCTCCACCTATTAAAAAAAAAGGCTACATATTAGGAAAAGTGGATAAATGTAAGATTTTCAACAGCTAGCTTGGGACCCCTAGATGTCTGGTCATGGCCTATCTGGAGTATCAAAGGACAAGAGGAAGCTTTTGGATAAAATAGGATTTTACAACTTTTAGGATGATGGGAGAAATTTACTCATTGATTATCTTCACTCATGGAAGTAAGTTCCCCCTGCTGGCTCTCTACCCCAACATCATATGGATGATTAGCATTATGTTGGAGGAGGGCGTGAAACTCGGAGGGTACTTGGAACTGCTTATAACATTCATTCATTCAACAGATATTTACTGGGTAACTACTGTGTACCAGGCACTGTTCTAGGAGCTTGTGATACATCAATGACCAAAACAAAACAAAATCCCTACCTTCATAAAGTTTACTTTATAGTGGAGCTTGGTGAAAATATGTCTTTCTTTTTGTCTCCTCTTTCACTATCAGTCAGACTTGAGCTAGGACTTTGCCTCATAGCCTACGGCATTGAAGACACTATGAAATCAAGAAAATATTTTAATGTTCTGTTTGCCAAGTGTCTTTGTCTTCCTTTAAGTTACCTTCAAAGCTCCAAAAGGTCATGACTGAGGTGGAAGATGTGTCCTGATGGCTGTACATTGTCTCCTGAGCAGATAAGTCTGCTTTTGCAACAGCCTAAAGAGAGGAAATCAGACCTAACTTCTTGCTTGCTATTGTTGCTGGCTGCAGTAATAATAATAACTAGCACAGTATTCACTTTCTGCCAAGTACTATTCTAAGTTTTTACATGTAAAACTCATCTAATCCTCACAATAACCTAATAAGACAGGTGCTATTTTTAATGTTCCCATCCTACAGATCAGGACACAGAGGCACAGGGAGGTTAAGTAACTTGCCCAAGTATTCACAGATGGTTTGGAACCAGGATTCAAATCTAGACCATCTATCTTCAGAAACTGGGCACTTAATCAATTCACTGGTGCTGCTTTGTTATGTCAAGGAGATCATTTCCTAAGAACCCAGTACCAGAGAAATCTTCCTGAAGCACTCATAATGAACAGTAGCAGTTTCCTCTTACAATGTTGAGAATAGAATGGCTAATTCCTTCTGTGTACTCTTAACCAAATAACTAGCACTGTCTCCTTTATGGCACTGACTCTGCAACTAAAGCCACTACCTCAGCCTTGGAAGAATTCCTCACATGTTCATTCAATTTCTCATTCTTTTCTTTCCATCTCATTCTTTCTCTCATATTTCTTTTCTCTAATATATATTTGTAAAATCCCTTTTGTATGTGTGCATGCTTCTTTTTTAGCTCTCATTCTCTCCCTAAACTTCACCCTCAAACTCACACAAATAACCTTTTGGAAGTGCTGAAATAAGGCTGTTTCTATAGCAGCAGTTTTCAAATAACTGATTTTTTTTCTTTTTGCAACTGATACAGCCTTTTAAGGTCAATCAGAAAATTAAATTAGCTATTCATGACTATGCTGATATTTCAAGAGCCGCCTTGTTCTTATTCCAATGAAAGTCTATTAAAGAATTACAACTATATGAGGGCAGAGTCAAATAACTTGCCGAAAAATTGCTGTTTAAAAAAGGAATAGAGCTTAGATTTCCTGAATCTCAGAATATAATGAGCTTTTATTCTTCACTACAAAGACTACCAGTTCTTTAGGGTCAGGAAAAACACCCTATCTTTTATGCCTGGTATCTCAGTGCTAAGTGCATAGAAGTTACTCAATAAACACTTGTTCTTTAATTAATCAATTAAAAATCAAAGATTAGGACTTCTGGTGCCAGTCAAGATAGAGTAAGTCAACTATAGCCTCTCTCTTCCACTGATTACAACTAAAACCTCTGGGAAAACTGTAAAAAGCAACTACCAGAAGGCAAATATAATAGCCTATTTTTCCTCCTGTTAACTTCTTTAAAATATTGAGGTAGGTAGAATGGCCACCAAAGATGTCCATGCACTAATCCTTGGAACCTGTGAATATGGTATGTTACATGGCAAAAGGGACAGTGCGTGTGCAATTAAAGTCATGGCTGAAGTCAGAATCAGAGGAAAGAGAAGTCAGAGAGATTTAAAGTATGCAAGGACTCAACGTGCCATTGCTGGAGGAAGACACATGGAAAGCATGAGAAGGAATAAGGGCCGCTTCTAGAAGCAAAGATTGGCTCCAGCTGACAGTCAGCAAGGAAATGGGGACTTTAGTGGTCCAGCAAGGAAATGTATTTGGCCAACACCTGCATAAGCTTGGAAGCAGATTCTTTCCCAGATCCTTCAGTAAGCAATGCAGTTCTGCTGACACCTTGACTTGGGTTTTATGAGGCCTTGCACAGAGGACCCAGCTGAGCCATGTTGTGCCTGGGTTTCTGACCTACAGAACTGTGAGATAATAAATGAGTGTTGTTTTAAGATGTTACATTTGTGGTAATTTGTTAAGGCAGCAGTGGAAAAAGAATACATATCTTGGTATCAGAAGTGGAGCGGTTATACAACAAATACCAAAAAAAATATGCAAGTGGGTTTGGAATTGTGTAGTAAGTGGTGGTTTGAAGAATTTTGAAGAACATGATAGAAAAAGTCTATATTGCCTTGAATACCCTGTCGTAGAAATGTGGATGCTGTTTGTAAGGGCTCAGAAGGAAGAGAGGAAATTTAAAAGAAATCCTAAACACTTTAGAGAAAGACTACATCACCATGAAATCTGAACTTGGAGCATACTACTGGTGAAGGCTCAGAAGGAAATAAGGAACATGTTTTTAGAAACTGAAAGACAAGGGACCCTTGTCATGATTGGCGACAGTTCAGTGGAATTGTGTCCTGCAGTTATACAGAAAGCAGAATTGGTAAATAAGTCCGATCATTTAGACGGCATTTCCAAGCAAACTATTGAAGATGGTTTTTTCTTGATGTATATAGTAGAATGCAAGAAGAGAGATTTAAATTAAGGGACGTACTGTGAAACAAAAAGGAATCAGGACTTAATGATTTGAGAAATTCTTAAGAGTATTCAGGTGCTAAAAGGTCAGAGTATTCAGTCAGACAAAATGCTCTTTGAAAAGAATGAGTGTGATTCAGATCCCCTCAAACAAATCAGGGAGCCTCTAGAAATTTTAAGGGTATTTTCTCAGACATCTCAGCAGAAGCCAAAAATAGAGGAGGGATTGTCTCAGAAAGATTTGTAGACCTAAATTCTGTCTAATGAGCTGAATCTTTGTGACATCCACAGGAGACCAACAACGTTCTTAAAATTTTATATCAGCACAAACACTGCCAGCTTGGATTGAAAAGGACAGAGAGAGTACAGAATGAATGAAGGCTGCTGAACCTCTAAAATGCTACTGGCAGTAAGCAGGCTGATAAAACTACTCAGCTGAAAACATGCGCTTCCTCTCATGAAAAACGAAAGATGACTCAGAGGGCAGAGCCAAGAGATGAGAGAGAAGAGCTTAGAGCATAGAGGGCAAAGCTGAGAGCTACAGAAAATTATTTCCAGGTATCAAACGATAAGGGAACTTGAATGGCTGGACTTCAAAACTCATTTGGACAGGTGATTCTATTTTACTATACAATATCCCCTTTTGGAAATGGAATATCTATAATCTGCTATCATACGCCTGTGCCAGAAGTGTATGTTGGGAGCAGATAACTTGTTTCTTTAGTTTCACAAGGTCCCCAGATGGAATGAAACTGTGCCCTAAGAGTTGAACTTAATGGATTATAGCCAGAGCCTCATCCACACCTGGTTTAGATGATGAGACTTGGGATTATTGAACTGCTGAGATCTATGTGAGGGTTTTGGATTTGGAGTTGATGTTGCAATGGGATGAGAACTTTTAGGACCTTTAGATGAAGTGAATATATTTTTCATTTGGGATGGACATGAATCTTAGTGGGCCAGAGGTATTGGGGTAGACAGAATATCCCCCAAATTGTCCACAATCTTAATGCCAGGAATTTATTAATATGTTACATTATATGGCAAAAAGGAATTTGCAGATGTAATTAATGTCACCAACATTAAGATACAGAGATTATCCTTGATTACCTAAGTAGACCCAGTGTAATTACATGGGCTCTTAAATGCACCAAATTTTTTTCGTCTGAAGTCAGAAATGTGGCATAAGGGAATGTCAGAAAGATTTAAAGCATGAAAGGGACTCAACTCACTGTTGCAGAAGGGGAACACATGGAAAGCATGAGAAGTAACACAGGTATCCTTTAGGAGCAAAGATCTGTCTCAGCTGTCAGTCAGCAAGAAAACAAGGACCTCAGTACTACAACAGCAACTGGATGTCTGTATGCAAATAAATAAGCAAACAAACTGTGATCTAACCTGGCAGCAAAGTATATTAATTATCACAAGGAATGTAAGTGGCCTAGATTCATCCATCCAATCATATAACACCTCGGACTGAGTTAAAAATAAAACTCAATAATATGTTGCTTACAAGAGACCTGCTTTGAACACAAAGATAAAGAAAAGCTAAAATATATGAAGCAAAAGTTAGAAAATACTAGAAACAAAGAGAAATTGAGGGAAACAAAATTGTAGTGTGATATATTCAATTAATCAATCTACAACAGGTAACACAAAACAAATTAAATAGCATTGAGGAAGTCTATAACTCACTGAGATTATACATTCTTTTCAAAATGCTCCTCTTTGTATATAAAAATTTATCATATATTAAGCTACCAAGAAAATTTAAAGTCAATTGTGCAGAAACATCACAGGCTAAACTTTGATAACAAAACTTAAAATTAGTAATATCAAAAGAGACCAAATGCTTAGAAACAAATATGGTGCACTCCTAAATAACAATTTGGTCACATACTATATTAAAAATATCTGATTATCTTAATAATATTTAGAACATATGTATGTAGCCCTTACTATATATGAGACATTGTTCCAAGATCTTTACATCTATACTAACCTTTTTGTTCCTCTCCATGACTCTATGCAATATATGTGTGTATAGTTATTATTATTATAACAATTCTCATTTTATAGGGAATTATACAGGCAAAAAATACTCAAAAGTAAATTAATTGACTTTAGAGGCTTCTTTTATAGTGAGGATAAGGCAACTATTGACTGTCCAGATAAAATCATCAAGTTGAGACCTCCAAAAAATTGTATAGGGATAAAACAAGTTCAGCTGGAGCATCTCAAGTTAGAAGTGCCTGTGAATATAAAAGTAAAGTTATCTAGCAGAGGTTTGGATATATAGTCTGAGGCTTAGGAGCAACAGCTTATGGCTGACGTTGTAAAGCTGGGGAACATCAGCCTCTAGTTAACAGTTGAAGCAATTTACCTTGCTATGTTAAATCAATCTCTTTCTATATATGTCTATTAAAACTAGACTCTGAGCTCCTTCAGCATAAAGACTGTCATATTCATAAATAGATATGATTCCTCAGATAGAGAGTACAGAATGAGAAGGGACAAAATCAAGACTCTGAAAATAGATAAGTTCGAAGGTGAATAAAAATGGAAATTGAGGAGCTGTATGCCTAAAGGTGTAGTTGACAAGATATCTAGGCTAGAATGGGCAGGTAGTGAAACCTGGAGGAGCCTGACAGACTGGGAGAATTGGGAAGTATCAAAGGCTTGTATAGAAGTTTGAAATGTGGGAAATGAGAAAGTGGAAGAAGTGGAAAGATATGAGAATGTGATAAGAGAGAAGAGTTTCAGAATTCAAGAATTCAGAGCTTGTACTTTTGCAGATGTTTACAAGTCCTAGGGTATAGCCATGAGAGGGAATTACAGGCATGTTGGTGAGAATCTTTGATGGACTAAAAGATAGATATCAGCATTGTGAAGCTAGGTTGTTAGATGGGTCATTATTATGATTTTGAATTTGCTGAGAACATATTTACTCAGGATGACAAGAGAATAAATAAATGGGAAACTGTGAGCGAAGTGCCAAATCCCTCCCCAGAGATGGGGAATGCCTAAGATATTAGCTTTTAAAAACTGAGTCTAGGAAAAGGGTGGGCAAAAAGTGGCAGCTTCAAAGAAGGAGAGATTAGAGAGCAAAAGTGGTAGGAAAATTATCTAACTTATAAGGCTTTCAGGTTCACTCTTCTACAAGTCAAATACCTCCCAATATGTTCCATCCATCCCTTTGGTTTGGAATAACAAAAGGGTTATTGTACCTGAAACATCTTTCCCTTCACTGGGTCATCTTCTACCTATTCTTTAAGATTCAGCTCAGGTGTCACCACCTCCAAAAAGACCCTGTTGGCTTCCTCAGTCTGGGTTAGGTATCCTTCTTCTGTGCATATCACTATAAATTCACTAACTACAATTAATTATAATGATCTACCTGTATGTCTATCTCCTCCGCTAAGACCATGTCATAACAAATGTTCTATCCCTAGCTCCTAGCAGTGTCTGACACAAAGTCAGTACTCTTTAAATATGTGTTGAATGAATATTCTACCTAGTCAAGTTCAAATTTATTGTTTTCACTTCACTAACTCTCATGTAAAAACACCATATACAGCAAACATTACCACTAATTTCCTTTTTATTTCATAAACTACTTCTCAGAAGTTAGTGTTGAAGTTTTGGCTTAGACCTTTGTCAAAAATGAAGAATCTGTGCCACATCTTCTTTATCCATTCATCTGTCGATGAACACTTAGGTGGATGGACCTAGAGTCATACAGAGTGAAGTAAGTCAGAAAGAGAAAGACAAATACCGTATGCTAACACATATATATGGAATCTAAGGGGAAAAAAATGTCATGAAGAACCTAGGGGTAAGACAGGAATAAGGACATAGACCTACTAGAGAATGGACTTGAGGTTATGGGGAGGGGGAAGGGTAAGCTGTGACAAAGTGAGAGAGTGGCATGGACATATATACACTACCAAACGTAAAATAGATAGCTAGTGGGAAGCAGCCGCATGGCACAGGGAGATCAGCTCGGTGCTTTGTGACCACCTAGAGGGGTGGGATAGGGAGGGTGGGAGGGAGGGAGACACAAGAGGGAAGAGATATGGGAACATATGTATATGTATAACTGATTCACTTTGTTATAAAGCAGAAACTAACACACCATTGTAAAGCAATTGTACACCAATAAAGATGTTTAAAAAAATACCATATGCTAACACATATATATGGAATCTAAAAAAAAAAAAAAATGGTTCTGAAGAACCGAGGGGCAGGACAGGAATAAAGACGCAGACATAGAGAATGGACTTGAGGACACCGGGAGGGGGAAGTGTAAGCTGGGATGAAGTGAGAGAGTGGCATGGACATATATACACTACCAAATGTAAAATAGATAGCTAGTGGGAAGCAGCCCCGTCACACAGGGAGATCAGCTCAGTGCTTTGTGACCACCTAGAGGGGTGGGATAGGGAGGGTGGGAGGGAAATGCAAGAGGGAGGAGATATGGGGATATATGTATATGCATAGCTGACTCACATTGTTATAAAGCAGAAACTAACACACCATTGTAAAGCAATTATACTCCAATAAAGATGTTAAGAAAAAAAATGAAGAATCTCAGGTCAACACCTAGAAAGTTTGATTCAGATGGTCTAGCGTGAGGCTCAGGAATCTTTTTTTTTTTTTTTTTTTTTTTTTTTTTTTTTTTTGCAGTACGCGGGCCTCTCACTGTTGTGGCCTCTCCCGTTGTGGAGCACAGGCTCCGGACGCGCAGGCTCAGCGGCCATTGGCTCACGGGCCCAGCCGCTCCGCGGCATGTGGGATCTTCTCGGACCGGGGCAGGAACTCGTGTCCCCTGCATCAGCAGGCGGACTCTCAACCACTGCGCCACCAGGGAAGCCCGGGAATCTATTTTTAACATGTACCCCATGTGATTCTGACACATGAAATCTGAGCACAACATTTTGAAAAAAAATTCCTTAAATGAAATGCTTGAGATAAGGATAGGTTAATGATGTATAAAGAATGTCCTGAAGGACATATTTGGTATGAGTATTTCAGCAATTTTCATTTCTGACATGGATTTTGTCAAAATGAACCATCATCCAGTCATGTCAAGTTAGTTTTACAAGAATGTTTTATAAAAACCTATAAATATGAGTTGACTGGTTGATACTACAGTGTGTCATACACAAGATGAAAAGATAGTTGTAGCCATAATTCATAACAAAAGTCCAATATGACCAGATTTTAATTTTTTAAAGAGTTTTTTCCAAGTAAAGCTCTTGAAAAAAGCTTTACTTTGCTTATTACTTGGATAAGCACTATTTACCCATAAACAAAACATGGAATTGTTTATACTATTTTATTGTATGCCTATACTAAAATTTATTTTACCTTTTTCCTGTTAATATTGCAGTCTCTTATTTCAGTTTAAAATTTTTAGTTCTCCAATTTCAACCTCCCAGCTCCAATGTCTTTTTAATGCTCCTAATTTGTCTAGTTTCCTTTTGACAAACTTGAGAGGCTCAAGTTTGTTGATTGTGTAGAACTGTAAATTCTTCCAACTCTCTATTGTCACAATCAGTTTTTATTAGCTCTTTCTAATCCTAATTTAGATGAAGCCTTTTTGACAACTGAGTGTTCAAAGTAGACATGTAAATGATTTTTCTATACGTAAAAGTTGAGATTATTTTTAGTTTCTGTTTATGGAAAATTTTTGAATACGCTTAGCATAATGGAGCATCTGTGTTGGTATGTAGACATAGTGACTCTGCACTTCAAGGAGCTAAACAAGTGAAATATTATCACGTGTTTGGGAGGAGAACCATAAATATCTGTTGAATAGCACTAATGACTACCACACCAAGAAAAGTCCATTAGATGACTAGTAGGTTGAAATACTTTATAGGATCAGTCAAGTTGTGAAGTGATGATATATCAAGTAGGATTCAGGACCTAGGCAACAAGACAATAAAAGATTTGAGAGCAGACAGGAGAGAAGGCCAATTAGGGCTCAAATTTCCATGGGAGCAGACTAATCATAAACAGATGGATTCCTGTGCTCAATATCTATTTGCCCTACCAGCTCCGCTCTCCATGCTTCTCCACCCTTTGCTTATGTCCTGAGAGTCTAACCATTACAGATTACATCAATAAGCTCCCAGTGGGTTTGGCCTAAAGGGAGCCCCGGAAGGAGATAGCAGAGAGGGAGCTGAGTGAGTCCCTAGTGTTTATTCCCCTGTCTCTCACCCTTTGAGGTCAGTTCAGGTTCCTGTATCCCTTAATCTCTCTTTCCAGCAGACGCAATATCTCTGAATAAAACCCTTCCAGGAGTAGCACCAGGAATGGTTGCCTCACAAACTGAAATTATTCTTCCTTATGAATCACCATCTATCAGTGTCTTTCTTTAAGATCATAAAAGAGTGTAGAGGGCATGTATGGGAGTGGATTATAAGGATGTTAAACCAAGGAAGATGAGATTTATGACATAAAAGACTGAATGCATTGACATGGGTATATTCACTTAGGATTCAGCATTCAGTATGTTTGCTCAAGAACCTGGGAATAGCACTACCAGTCTGCTAGATTGGCCAATTGAATTCTGGACTAAACAATGGCCTACAGTTAATGAGGTTGAAATGCTAGTATTTTCTTGGCATACACTGGAGCAGTGGTTCTCAAAAAGTAGTCCCTAGACCAGCTTCATCAGCCTAAACTGGGAACTTGTTTTATTGCAAATTCTTGGGGACCACCCCAGAATTTCTTAATCAGGAACTCTTGGCATGGGACCCAGTAATGTGTGATTTAACAAACCCTCCAAGTGACTCTGATGCTCACTGATGTTTGAGAACCACTGCACTAGAGGAAAGAGGCCAAAGGCCGAGGGAAATAGGAATGTTGGAATGGATCATTATATGAATCTTCTCAACTCTGTAGTGGCTGTGTTACCAAGTCCAAACTTGTACTGCTCACCACACAACAGGCCAATAAATCAAGAAATGTGGTGTTGGGGCAAGGAATAGTGACTTTATTCAAAAAGCCAGCAGATGGAGAAGGTGGTGAAGTAGTGTCCAAAAGAACCATCTTACCAGAGTTAGAATTCAGGCTTCATTTATACTAAAAGGGGAGGGGGTGTGGCTGGTTGTTGTAAACTTTTTGGTGCTGGTCAGACCCCGGAGGAGATGTGATAATCCTTTCTTCTTGCAGCTGTCCATGTAGGTCTGGTCACGAAGTTCCTGTAAACCTCCAACAAGACAAATGTTATTCTCTGTTCTGCAACTTTTTATCTCTATATGAATTAAAAGTGTTATACTTAAAGGTCAAGCCTGGGAGGCAGAGCCTTGAGAAAGGGATATTATGTATATTTCAGGGTACAGGCAGCATTCCTTCATAAAGGTGCAGAGTCAGCATGACCAGGCACAGGCTACAGAGCACAAAGGTTACATACAGATAAAGGAATAGATACAATATGGAGTCAGGTTTGTTCTTTGTCACAGCTGAACTCTGTAAGTCAGAGATAACAATAGGGGGTGTTTTGGTGGATTTAGGTTCCCTGATATCAATGGGAACAATGGGGTCCTGGTGTGTTAGAGGTTATATAACAATATTGAACTATCAGAGACAAGGCGTGTGCAATTTCTCAATAAACCAAGGAATGTAATGATAGAGTATTTTCACCTAAAGCAAACTGTGGCAATGACCAGTTGATCACAGAGTCCCTAGAATTAACTATATTGGCAGGATACTAAGTTGCTAGTTGATGATAAAGGTTAGAAAAATTCCAAATCAAGTTAGAAGCCTAACTTGTGTCACCATCATGGGACTCCATGGCCTTTTCTCCAAATCCTCAAATATAATTGAGTCAAAGCCCTTTAACTGATGTGCAAATTCTGAACCTTTGAGGAGGGACCCTGCAGTGTAGCCACAAGCTTACACCATGAATCCTCCCTCAATCCTTCTCTAGTGAGACCTGAACCCAAGTTCCTTCACTGGAGGAAGGAAAATATCCTGACCTTCTGGAGATTAATAGCGATTTACCTGGAATTTAGGTTGATGACTACTAGAGACAAAAATGCCACCATAGTCCACTGGTCAAAGTACAGACTTAGTGAAATCAGGTGAGATGGAATCTTGGCTCACATCCAGTTCACAATACATCCATTTGGAATGTAGACCTTTTCTGTTATTTCTCTTGTTGCAGAGTATATAGTGGGAATAGATATATTAAGTAACTAGCAGAATTTCACAATATCTCCTTGTCTCATGGAGTTAAGTCGAAATACTTTATAGAATTGATAGAGTTGTAAAGTGATATGTCAAGTGGGAGGGCTATTATGGTAGAAAAATAGTTTCATGGAGGACTATTATGTTAGAAAAAGTAAAGTGGGGGCCTCTTCCAAGATAACAAACCAAAAGCCCTTGGAGAATTTGCAGAGATTAGTGCCACCATCAAAGACTTTAGAGATGCAGGGGAAATGATTCCTATAACACTCCCATTTATCACACTACTTTGGCTGATGAAAAAGCCAGATGGATCATGGAAAATGACAGTAGATTATTGCAAATAATCAGAGAGTGTTGCCAATTGCAGCTGTGTTTCAAATGTGGTATATTTACTGGAGCAAATCAACACAGCCCCTGGAATCTAGTATGCAGCTACTGACCTGTAAAATGCTTTCCTTTACCCTCTAATCAGTAAGGAATATCAGAAAGAGTTTACATTTGCATGGCATGGACAGTGATATATTATTTACTATATTGCTTCAGAGCTGTGAACTCTCCTGCTCTCAATCATAATATAGTCCAGAGGAGCTTTGATCATCTTGACATCCTGAAGAATATCACTTTGGCCTATTAGATTGATGACATTATGCTAATTGGACCTACCAAGTAGGGAGTAGCAAGCACCCTAGATCAGTTTTAATTAAACTTCATTGGTAAAGGATCATTTCTTTTTTAATTTCCAATTTTTAAAAAAGTTTGTATTAATTTATTTTTTTCATTTAATCAAAGACTGATACTTCTGCAAAATACAATAAATATAAATTATTAGAAAACTTTATGTGATTGGATATTGCAAGTATCTCAACTTGCTATATAAGTTTTTTAATATTTCTATCAATTTCTATATTCATCTTGTTGCAGACAAATGATGAACAGTTGAGGAACTGACACGAGTCCATATAACAATTTCAGTAGCACTGCCATAGATATATTTTAGTAAGACATATGAATGCCCGAGAGGAGGAGATAAACCATGCAAAAATTCAGGGTCTGCCATATTAGTGAAGCTTCTGAGTCCAGTGGTCTTGAGTATATTGGGATATTTCCTTCCATAATGAGAGACAAGTTACCTCACCTTTTAACACTCACACACAAAAATAAGCATAATGCTTGGCGGTCCTCTTTGGATCTGGGAGGCAACATAAAACACATTTGTGCTTCTCTGACAGATCCATTGGTAGTCTGTAAATCTTCTAATTTTAACTGGGTTCTAGGAAAGAATGGGCTCTCCATCAGTTCCAGGCTGTAGAGCAACATGTTTTACTACTAAGGCTTTATGAACCAGGGGTCCCAAAGATAAGCGGAGTTTCTGTGGCAGAAAGACATGTTATATGGAGCCTCTGGCAAACCCCAATGGAAAGATAAGAGCACAGTACACTTTGGTTTAGGAGAAATGTCTTACTCTACTCAATTTTCCATTTAAAAACCAAACCAAACCAAACAAATCCTGGGTTAAGAATGGGCCCTAAAAGAGACTATTGTTCATCATGAACTGGTGTTATCTGATTCACACAACAATGAATTTGGATGTCACAGCCTCATTTCATTATAAAATGGAAGTAGTATATACCTGGCCTAAACAGATCTGGAAGGAAATGTCAAGACTATGAGCAGATGATCCAGTAATTGTGCTCCTTGGTATTTAACCAAATGAATTGAAAACTTATGTCCACACAAAAACTTACACATGAATGCTTATAGCAGCTTTATTCATAATTGCCACAACTTGAAAGCAATCAAGATGTCCTTCAGTAGGTGAATGGATAAACTGTGGTATATCCAGATAATGGAATATTATTCAGCACTATAAAGAAATGAGCTGTCAAACCATAAAAAGGCAGGGAGGAAAGTTAAAATGCATATTACTAAGTGAAAGAAGCCAATCTGAAATGTCTACATATTGTCTGATTCCAACAATATGACATTCTGGAAAAGGTAAAACTATGGAGACAGTAAAAGGATCAGTGGTTGCCAGGGGCTGGGGGCAAGAAGGAATAAATAGGCAGAGCACAGATAATTTTTAAGGCAGTAAAATTACTCTGAATAATGTTATAATGTTGGATACATGTTATACATTTTTCCAAACCCAAAGACTGTACAACACCAAGAGCATACTATAATGGGTATGGGTAATAATAATGTATCAATGTAGGTTCATCAATTGTAACAAATGTATCTCTCTGGTGCTGAATGTTGATAGTGGGGGAGGCTATGTGTGTGTGGAGAAAGGGGGTGTATGTGAACTCTTTGTTCTTTCTAGTCAATTTTGCTATGAACCTAAAAGTGCTCTACAAATAAAGTTTATTAAAATTTATGAGCAGATATCTCAGATTCTCACGACATCCGGTTATACCGCTTTACCACCTCTCCCTCAAACACATCTATTACTTTCTGAGGAGTTCCTTATGAGTAGTTAATGAGGAGGAAAAAGCATTGGGCCTGATTTACAGATGGAACTGCAAGGTATGCCAATACTACCTAGAAGGAATGGCTGTGAAAGTCACTGGTGTAGTGAAATCCTTCCAGTGGTCAGAATATTCAGCAGTGTATATGACTTTGCACATCAGTGGGAGGAGAGATGGCCTGAAATATAGATCTATATCAATTCGTAAGCAAAGGCTAATAGGTTGGTTAGGGATTTGGAAAGATCAGAATTAGGAAGTCAGTGATAAGGAAGTCACAGTAGGTAGAGAGGTATTTGAATAGACTTCTTCAAATGAGCTAAGAGTGTGAAGATGTTTGTAGCCTATGCAAATACTGACCAAAGGGCATCCATATCAAAGGAAGCTCTCAATAATCAAATGGACAAGATGACTGGCTCTTTTGGTTAGTCAACCTCTTTCCGCAGTCACCTTGATGCTAATTCAATAGGCCCATGTAAAAGTGTACATGGTGGCAGGGATAGAAGCTATGCATGGATTCAACAATATGTTCTTTCCATTGCCAGAGCTGATTTGGCTACCACCACTTTTGAATGACCAACCTGCTCACAGCGGAGGCTAACGTTGAGCTCCAAATATGGTATCACTTCCAACGGACCAGCAGGCTATCTGGTGTCTGATTGATTACAGTAGACAACTCTTCTTATGAAGGAGGCAACACTTTGTCCTCGATGGGATAGACACATATTCTGGATATGGATTTCCCTTCTCTGCCTGGAAAGACTGTGCCAGCATCACTGTTCATGGACTTATAGAATGCCTTTATCAATTACCATGGTATCCCATACAATATTATCTCTAGCTGAGGGATACACTTTAGAGCTATGGACTCACACTGACAGAATTCACTGGTTTTATTATGTGCCTTATGTAATCTGCTGAAGATTAATTTTTTTATGACAAATAGGAGAAAGCAACATGCAAGTTTAAGATGCTGTCCTAAAGGATGCAGTGTATGCCTCAAACCAGTGGCCAGTAAATAGTGCAATTTCTCCCATAACCAGGAACTAAGTGGTGGGTGGGTGTAGTCCTTCCTACAATTATAGCTCATAATATACTTGAGGAATTTTTTTTGTGGTATGCAGGCCTCTCACTGTTATGGCCTCTCCCGCTGCGGAGCACAGGCTCCGGACGCGCAGGCCCAGCAGCCACGGCTCACGGGCCTAGCCGCTCCGTGGCATGTGGGATCTTCCCGGACCGGGGCACGAACCCGCATCTCCTGCATCGGCAGGCAGACTCTCAATCACTGCGCCACCAGGGACGCCCCTACTTGAAGAATTTTTGCTTCCATTCCCACAATCTTGGGCTTGGTGGGTTTGGAAATCCTAGTGTATAAGGGAGGAATATTTTCACCAAGAAACAATGTCATGGGTCTGATGGGTGGGAAGCTGGCACTACTTCATGGGCTTTTTTTTTTAGCTCTTCATGCCCCTAAACCAATATGCAAAGAAGGGACTCACTGTATTGAATTAGGTAATTGATTCTAATTTTAGGGGGAAATTGAGTTGTTGCTACACAATGGGACAAAGAGGATTATGTTTGGAATCTAGAGGCTTGACAGCTGGGCAAGGGAGTAACAAGAGGCACAACTGTCAACTGTCCTCATCAACTGAAAACTGCAACAGCCCAACAAAGTCAGGACCACAGGACTCAGATCCTTCAGGAATGAAGGTCTGTTACACCCAACCAGGTGACGAACCCCATTCATCCAGGTGCTGACAGAGGGTAAGGGGAGCAGAGAACGGGAAAGGAAAGGCAGCTGTGGTTACCAATATAGCCTCATGAATAGTCACAGAGGAGAAAAATACAGCACTGTTTTTTGTTCTTTTATCTTCTCCCCTACACTCCACCACTGTTTTAATGAATATTCTCAGTAGTGGCTAATATTTTACATGGAGTATGATCAAAATGACATCACCCTGCAATGATATGGTAGCTTGTGTGACTTCATGCAACCCACTGGGTGGAGACATGAAATTTTTACTCAGATGAAGGTCAAGAACGGATGCTGAGGTGCAAAAGGAGTGTACAGTGCTGGTTATCTTTCATTTGCCCCCGCAGCTGTTCTCTCCACCCTTTTTCAACCCCCAGGAGGCTGACTTATGTTGGACTATATTGACGAGATCCCATGACTTCTGATTTACAGTCGAGTACAGCTAATGGGGAACAAAGACAGTAGATCAGAAAGAAAGAGAGAAGTGAGATCATGGTACTTGTTCTCTGAAATGTCAGCTCAGGCTGACTGTGACCATGCTCAACTCAAGGGGGTCTTCTATACACAACTTTTACCTCTTCAGGTCTATAAGTTGTAACAGCTCATTATTACTAGCCCCAGGTTACTGCACTATCTCATATGGTTCTCCTACATTCTGCCAACACCCTTGTAAAAAACCTTTTTATAAATAAACCCTTTTAAATTATCCTAATTTGTGTGTGCATTCTGTTAAATGATTGAATCTCTGATACAATCCCCTAGGCAGTGATCTTGGTACAACCTACAATTTATGGCTGGGTGGGTATGTGCCAGATATCTATAGGCAGTTTCTAAAATTTTTATGTATATACATGGATATATATTTTGGGGGCAATCATTTTTTGTCCTGTTACTTAATTGCAATTGTCTTTTAGAATTTGATTGTTAAAGATTTATGTAATATTACAAAGGACTATTGGGCTTATAGAAATTATTCATATGGGATTCTTCGTTATGCCTAGAAATATATGGCCATGAGGCTCAAGCAGTCATTAAGTGACTGCTTAATGGCAAAACTATGTCTTTTTAAAGTTTCAAATTTGGCGGGTTGTTATTTATTTTTCTATTTTATCTTGTTTTACGTACTGACATATTGTTGAGATTGTTTTGAGTTATACTAGGTCATGGATTTTATTCACTGGTTTCCCTCCTGTTCGTTTGTGATGGATGTAATGGAATTAAAACATATGGTTCTTTACTTTCTATTGTTTGTTGTATTGGTAAAATCTTTATCTGAGTAAAGAGGCTATAACAAAGCAAAACATCTTCCTGTGGATTATATCTGAAGAAGATCTAGATAAATTAATCTTGTGAAGTTTGGTATAAGAAATAAATAGGATACATCTTTTAAAAGAGTTTTAGGTAAACTAATTGAATAAAGATTAAAATGTGGGGTAGATGGGTTGAAAGTGAGATATGTTGATAACAAAATAAATTATTTTGTTTGGGGGCACTAAAGACAGAAAGACAATTACGTCTGTGAAAGAAGACAATCTGTTTCATGAAGAGAAGACAGGAAAAAATGAGATCTTAAAAAACTACAGGGAATTTATTTTACTATTTGCACTTTGGTGATGTATTGATGTAGATATATACACACACATGTGAGGCAAGGGAGTATTAAGACTTGGGGTGCAGCGGAGTACTATATTGGGATGCAAAGGGATATCTTTTGCTTTTGAAATGGAAATGATAGGAGTGGTTGAAAAGCTGGAGAGTTTGAAAGCCTAAATATTTCCATGGATTAATTCACTTAATTGTAGGGCTTCTGTGAAGCAGTCTATCTCCAAGGCCTGCACACTTAATCTCCACACTGTACTCCTCTAAATTTGGCATTAAGTTTTTGCACCTAAATTTGCAAATAAAGTCTATGGTAAAAGCTGCAACATGGACTAATCCAAACCAAATAACTTATACCAAGCCCCCGTTTCATAGCATTTAATGTCAACTATATAATAACTATGCTTAGGTAAAATGATTGGCAGTTGAGGTCTGGCCTAGGTTCTGAACTGGGATGGGAGGAAGGTAGTCTCATGGCTATCAACAGACAGCTGCAATTGTCTGTGTATAGAAAAGACTTAGAAATACTAATATGAAAAGGGGTTTTCAAGTCCAGAAACAAAGAAGTACGTAAGTACTTATTTTAAACATAAGCAACAACAATCCTGCCATGAGGTTGGGGAGGAGTTAATCAAGTTCCCTTGGTGGGAGACTTTATTGTCTACAGTAGTCTTTCAAAGAATGTGGGGTGGGGGGGTCCTTTGGCCACACTATGTATTTGAATCCTGTAAGAGGTTGATGCAATGCTATCAAAGGAAACAAGATGGGGAACAGGGTTCAAAACCTTTATTTATTCAAAATCTTTAATTTTTATTATCAACTAAAGGTTTTTGAAGATATCCTTTAATTATTTCTGTGAAACAGGCTTTTCATGAAAGTACTACGTATAGTCAGACTCCATAAGTAAAATAATAAATGAATGAATGAATGCTTTCCTGAGTTGTCAGCATTATTATCTGAAGCTCTTTGATGTAATTCCACAGAGTCTAAAAACATCAGGGAATAGCCTGAATTGTGGGAATACTAACCTCATAGTCGGCAGGCCTGTCACAGAGCAGGATGTACAAACCAAATGCAGAGACTCTCAAACCACCCAGGTTTTTCTTCTTGTGTGGAGAATAACCTGGATTTTACAAGATCATATTTTAACCATTCATTCTTAGATAGTATTATTGCTAAAAACATTTGATCAAGATTTTCTTGAAAAATAAAGTTCATACAAATATTTGATAATATAACCATTTTTAAGTGATACAAATTGGTTATTTTAATGGTTAATAAGTTAGTTTCTATTTATATTTCATTAGTTTCCATAGAGCTATAGCATTTTGAGTTCTCAGTAAGATAGCAAAATGGGTGATCATTTTTCAGCATATAAAATAATTCTATAAACTTTATTTCAGCTTAAATTCAAGGAAAAAATAAAAGGTTTATTTTCTCCACATGGGAAACAAGATGTTAAAACTAACTAGCAATAAGATGATTTATCATGGCAATATTATTAATTTTGGTAAACAGCTTCTGAGAAAAGACATCTGAAAATACCATATATAGAGTTCTGAATTATACCATTCATAATAGCTTATTGGAGGGAACATTAGCATATCCAAGCTATCCTTAAAACAGTTATTCTCTTGGCAAGTTTCTGAGCACAAAATCATACTTGTGTTGTGTCAATATTATCAGCCTCCATCATAAAAATTGATCCAATTTCTTCTTATGAATACTTACTTGAACATTTTTACATCTGGAAAATACAATCCCTCAAGTAGCTTGCTGTATAATCAGGATTTTAAAGAAGTGCAAATCATCACTATTCACAATAGCCAAGACATGGAAACAACCTAAATGTCCATCAACAGAAGAATGGATAAAGATGTGGTACATATATACATGGAATATTACTCAGCCATAAAAAAAGAATGAAATAATGCCATTTGCAGCAACATGGATGGACCTGGAGATTATCACACCAAGTGAAGTAAGTCAGAAAGAGAAAGGCACACATCATATGATATCACTTATATGTGGAATCTAAAGTATGATACAAACGAACCCATCTATGAAACAGAAACAGAATCACAGACATAGAGAACAGACTTGTGGTTGCCAACGGGGAGGGGGCTGGGGGAGAGATGGAGTGGGAGGTTGGGGTTAGAAGATGTAAGCTTTTATATAAAGAATGGATAAACAAGGTCCTACTGTATAACACAGAGAACTATATTCAATATCCTATGATAAGCCATAATGGAAAAGAATAAAAAAGAAAAAAAGAAAGAAGTGCAAGTCATATTAATGATGCCCAGCATATCTATGTATGGAAAGTGGTGTTTCTTCTGGTTCTAGCAGAAATTTGGTAAGATGCACTAGATTTTCTTTCATTTTATCTTGGTATAAATGTCCTTGATACATATTACAAAACACATGAACCTTGAAAGTATTATGCTAAGTTAAAGAAGTTGGCCACAAAAGACCACATATTGTGTAATTCCGTTTATATAAAATCTATAGAGACAGAAAGTATGTGGAGGCTGGGGGATGGTGGGGAGGATAAGATACGGAGTTTCTTTTTTGAGGTGATTAAAATGTCCTAACATTGATTGTGGTTACACTTACATATATCTGTGAGTATACTAAAAAAACCGAACCACATATTTTTAAAACATGAACTGTATGGCATGTGAATTATATCTCAATAAACTGTTTAAAAAGTGAGTCAAGGAGCTTATACATAGCATTGGTACATTGGATTTATTCAGATTCTCTTTTTTCCAAGGGCCTGACCAAGTAATTCAATTTAATGAAAATCACAAGGCACCTATCATGTGCAAAATGCTGTGTACCATCATTGCAAGAGATAAAAGATGAAACCGCCTTTACCTTTCAGGAGGTTACAGTGCAGAAAGGGAAATGATGATATAATGATGATGATGATGATGATGATGATGATGATGATAGGAAGAGGAGGGAAAAGAAGGGTTAGCATTCACTGAGTATTTGCTATGTTCCAAGAACTGTGTTAAATGCTTTAAATGTTATTTTGTTTTATTCTCATAGCAACCATAGAGATAGATACTGTTATTTTTCTGATTTTTACCTGAGGAAACAGACACATAAAAGGTGAATTAACTTACATAGGGTCACACATCAAGAAACGGCAGGGTGAGAATTTTAACGTAGTGCTTAGCCAAGAGCCAGCGCTCTTAACAACTTGAGTCTATAGATACACAAAATACATAATACAACGTAGATTGAGGTGTGTCATGAAAGAGTCAAATAAAAGTGATAGAGTCACCTGAAGAAAGAACACATCTTATTTGCGGCTCAGGAAGGACTAGAAAGAACACATCTTACTTGCAGCTCTAAAGTACATGGGTATGTTTGAATATTTGACTACAATTTTCATGAGTCATGAAGTAGCTTCAAACCTATATCACAAATTAAATACTTATTTTTTTGGTAAAATAAATATGGTCAAACAGAAAATGACTACAGAATCACAATGTCAAAGGTGAAACTTTCTCAAAATAAATTTATAATAGACAAAGAAACTATCACAAGATATAAAACCAGAACCCCCAATTCTAGTCATTCTCCTTATCTCCAATCTAATCCTTTATTTTCAGCCTGAGATCTTTCAAACTCTTCTTTTTGTGCTTGCAATTACATTCCTAATCTAGATTGTACCGATTTTCCCCCTCTCCTGTCTACTTTCTTATTGACTTTCCCACTGCTTCCCTTCCCACAGTTAGTTGAATATTATGGCTAAAGCTATTCTTATGAATCACATAAAGCACATCACTAATAACAACTTTAGTGCTTTTCACATAAAGGATAAGTTATTTTGCTTTCAGTCTGGAGGCTACATATTAAATGTTCACCTATATCTACTTAGTCTATTGTCCTTTACATATTTCCATATCACTTTTCTCTACCATCGTCTATACTTACATCTAAAGAATAGCATCCCTGTTCTTTATTGAGTTCCCATGAGTGCTTTTAAAATTGCCTTCCTAAAACCTTTACTGGAAGATTTTTTTGGCCATAATCAGAGGAATAATGAAGTAATTTTACTTCCTAGACAGTCAGCATTGCTGATAAGTATGAAACATGCTAGACCACCCTCTTCTTCAGTCATTACATAAAAACCAATGTTATTTTATTAAATAACATTTACTTCTGCTATGGCATAAATGATCACCTCTGAATCATTCTGCCGACTACACAAAGATGTGATAGAAAATATGTGAATTATTTTATGTAAATAATGAAACAGACATTCTAGAGTTCTATGTTACTATTTAGAGTAGGATAGGTGATTGCTGTGGTAATAAAAAAGACCCAAAATCTCAGTAGCTTAACACATAACAGTTTATTTCTCACACTCAGAACATTCACTGTAAGTGCATCAGCTCTCCAGGGCAGGTCCCTTACAAATAGCGACTTAGAGATACAGGTTGCATCCATCCTGTAGGTACACTATTTGGAGGACACTGCTTTCAGGTCCTCATGGCAGGTAAAGAGAGCTGGAGGGTCACGCAGGACTTTTTACTGCTCCAGTATTGAAACGACACATCACTTCTGTTTACAATCTCTCTGTAATCCCTCTGCTAGAAGTAATGGCATTGCCTAACTACAAGGGGCTGGGAAGTGAATGGGGGCACATAGATATTTGATAGCTGTTAATGTCTTTGCCACATTCTACAAATAATATAAGCTTTTTTTTCATACTTTAATGAAAAACAATTTTTGAAAAACTCTATATGGATAGAAAATATCTCTTAAATGCAATAGTTTTTATCAGCATATAGACATATATTTTAGGAAACAGCTAAAGTTATGAAGCTTCAATGTGACCTAACAAGGCATTACATTTATAATGGTCCAAGAATGTTACTGAGAGATTCCGGGGTATGCACTGCAAAAATTTGGGGACCCAGTATGTTATTTATCTACCAGATGTTTTCTATCTTTATAATAATTTTACTTGTGATTCAAGGGAGCTGACATGAAATCAGCTATTTAAAAAAATAGCTATTTATTCTCTCCTCATGCTAAAATACTTTGTACATATGACATTACAATTAGCACATCCTCTGTAACAGGTGCTTTTGTTAGACATCAATTTATAATTCATATTACTCTGATATAAAAAATGTAGAGTAAAAATAAATTTCAACTTATTTCAGCATAGTGGCAAATGTGATTCAACAACAAACACAAGGCAACGAACTCCAAATGTTAGTAAAATGTGAAACAGAAAGATTATAATCTCCTAAATTTAACTCCTATTTTAATTCAATATTAATGCTTAAGACAAGAAATTTTTAAACAGCATAGTTGCTAAGATTTTGGCAGTAGTTTTATGTAACAAGACATACAGCGTACTAAAGGTCTGGCACTCAACTTGCTTACAGTAAACCAGCTTCAATATGAAGGCATTAAATATTTTTTAAAAACCTTCTTTTTACATGCTAAATATTTTGGCAAGTGTGCAATTAAACACAGTCATGAAATTAAGATAGTAAGATTAAGAAATTACAAACTTGAAACTTGTATCCTAAGCATAAATCATATAAAAAAGGATTACTGGTTATATAGAATATCTCTGGATAATCAAAACTTAATAGTATATAGCATGCAAAATATTTCAGAATCTTTATTAATCAAAAAATACCAGGGTCTATTTAAAATTATTCCCCTCCAAAGGGTATCAAAGTTAATTCAAATCGTGTAACACTCTAACACTAAATACTATTCAGTACTGTCAAAATGGAGGTAAATTTCATAAAACTGGGGCCTTACATATACTGTAAATTGCTGTCTTTCTTGTTCATGTGAAACAGCATACATTACTAAGTAATAAAAGAATGGCTGCTGCACTGGCAAAAATAGGATGTGTAAGGATCAAAGGCACACTATTCAGCTCGCCAAAGTGAGAGCAAACTCTTTTTCCCCCACAAACCCTTTCCCCATGTAAACAAAATTTCATTAAGGAGAAAAGAAAACTAAACTAAACTTTTCATCTTCAAAAGTAAGTATTTTGAGACAATGTTAAGTCCATGCTTCAAAAATGTCAGCTATTGTCACCTGGATATTTCTGATTATATTTTAAAGATGTAGCCAAATTCGATACTTTTAACATTAGATCCACTGTTTGGTCAAAATTATTTACCATCTAAAACATTTTACTTTAATTCCAAACATTTTAACCACTAGTATAACAACACGGTTTTGCTCTCAGAAGAATTAGCCAGTGGAGGGAAGAACACACAAAAAAACCCAAAATCCTACATTTAAGCTGCAGGCAACAATTATGGCCCTTTCTGGCACAGTAGCATTTGACTGGCAACTCAAAGTCCAGGAATAATTCTACTAACACAGGGAAACTCATGCATTTTGGTAAATATGCCCTAACATTCACAGCTGAATTTCCTTTACACCTTGCTTTTTTCAATAGGGAAATCTTGCTTTTTTTCTTGATATTATCCAGACTTGTGACTTGAACCTGACTTCTTTTTCTTCTTCTTACTATGTTTTTTGTGCTGTTTCTTCTTCTTCTTCTTTGCTTTTTCCATTGCTTTTTCTCGCTCTTCACGTCTTCTCTTCTTTTTTGCTTGTATCTCCTCTTCATAATCTGATTCTGATGAGGACTCTGATGATAAAGGTTTACCCTCAGGACAAGTCTTCTTTCTTTTTTTGCTGAGACTTCTAATATACTTTTCTTTGCCTGTTTCATCCTTTGATTTCTTTTTCTTTTTTACAGATTCTTTGCTCTCTGATTCAGATTCACATGTACAGCTTTCTGATGATTTGTATGAACGGTTCTTCTTTTTCTTTCTCTTTTTTCCTTGTTTCTTTTCCTCATCCTCAGAATCTGAAGAACTGCTTGAAGAATCAGAGCTTGATGTAGAAGAAGATGAAGACTGACAAGATTTCTTCTTTTTCTTTTTCTTTCTTTCTCTTTTTTTGGATGAGCTCTCATTTCCACTTAATAATTTCTCTCTGCTTTTTTCTAGTTCCTTCTTCCAATTCTCATTCATTTTTTCTTCAAATTCAGCTAATGCCTTGGAGCCTTTCTTTTTATTTTCTAATTGTTTCTTCACTTCTTCCCAGGTGGGCCTTGGTCGATTCAGATAATCTTGTATTGTGGGGCCTGCAGATTGAGATGGGCCCCTCCATCTAGCCATTGCTATAGGATTCATATAGGCCACCCGATTGTCCCGCTTCCCCATGGTGCCTGATGGTTCCCAGAGCCGACTCTCAGTTGCTAAAGAGAATAAAGATAGACATCCTCCTTAAATTCTTCATCTGCTAGTATACCAAGTGGGCTCCATTCTGTGAGAGAAGCAGATGGAATGATTACAAAACACCTTTAATATAAGACAAAGTAAGCACATAAGTTTAATTGGTCACTGTCTATCACATAGTACAGTAGAAAAATTTCCAAAATCTTAGACCTTGAGAAAAAAGAATATACACACAAGATTTTTGCATGTTTTAGATGTTGTGGTATGAAAATAACATAAAGTGTTTTTTATATCTCATGTAAGGTTCTGTTATCTAAATTTTTTTAATAACTATTTCCTTTTATATTGTATGATAATTACCTTTTTTTTTCTTTCTTTCTGCCTTATATGGTATAAAGAGAGAGAGGAATTTCTATAGCTAAATTCTATACCAGGCAGACCTTCTCCATTTTAGTAGAGTGCAGCACAATCCACTCTACTCTTTGATAGAAACCTAGGAGTCATACCTGAAAAATCCTTCTCCCTCAATTATCACATCCAATTCATACTAAATCCTGCTGTTTAAACCCCCACAACAATAGGTCTCATGTCCATTCACTTTTCTCCAAATATATTGTCATCAACATAGTCCAGGTACTGTCATTTTTCATTTGGACTATTAATCTCTAGTATCTATTGTTTATTATGTGCCAGGGACTGCTTAGTGTTGTGCAGTGGATTATCTCGTTCAGCCTCCAGACTAACCCTACGAAGTTGATCCTATTATTATCCCTGTTACACAGATGAAGAAACTGAGGCTTAGAGAATTTGAGTAATGAGTACTTGCATAAAGTAACATAAAAAATGGCAAATGGCAAAACCAGGATTTAAATCAAGGCAGCCTGTCGCCAAACCCTGCACACCTAACACAACATTATATTGCCTCCTTATATCAATCTCTTATTTATTTATTTATTTATTTATTTATGGCTGTGTTGGGTCTTCGTTGCTGTGCGCAGGCTTTCTCTAGTTGCGGAGAGTGAGGGCTACTCATCGCTGCAGTGTGCGGGCTTCTCATTGCGGTGGCTTCTCTTCTTGCACAGCATAGGCTCTATGTGTGTGGGCTTCAGTAGTTGTGGCTTGCGGGCTCTAGAGCGCAGGCTCAGTAGTTGTGGTGCATGGGCTTAGTTGCTCTGCGGCATGTGGGATCTTCCCGGACCAGGGATCGAACCTGTGTCCCCTGCATTGGCAGGCGGATTCTTAACCACTGAGCCACCAGAGAAGTCCCTCAACCTCTTAATTGACAGCCCTATATTTACTCTTACTCTCTTCCATTCCAGTCCCACACTGAAATCAGAAGGATCTTAAAATACTCCAATGGCTTTACATTTTAATGAGAATTAGATCCACACTCCTATAAAGATCCTGCATGATCTGTCTTGCTTATCGCTCTTACACTTCATTGAGAGTTATTCACTTCTTTTCTTAATTCTATCTTTTCCAATCTTCTCTTGGTTTCTGGAACATGTTAAGCTCCAAGCTTAGCCACCATGGCCAGTTCCACCTCATCTTCATGCCTCAGTTTAGAGGTCAATTCCTCAGAAAGGAAATTATTAGGTGGAACTATATAAAATCACCAATTATACAGAAAAAAAGTCAAATACCAGTAATTTCACATGGCTCAACCTTATATTATGTTGCCTCTGTATCTATCCCTTATAGTCATTATTCTGCATCACAGTTCCTTGTTTCTTTTATTCGTAGCACTTAGAAAATTGAGGATTATTTTTTTTATTTGACTATTTGGATGTCTGTGTTTGTGTGTGTGTGTATGCATGTGTGTATTCATTGCTAAATATAAGGCTAAGAAGGGTAAAGGTCATGTTTGATCTGTCTTATCACCATGGTGTTCCCAGTACCTAACATGGCATCAGGCCCACACTAAGTACTCAATAAATATTTGCTCAATAATAAACAAACTAATGAATGGATTGATGCAGGGGTAACTCTGTGAGAGAGGGGCATTCACAGAAGCCTCCTGTAGTTGGTGATGTCAGTATAGGATTTTGAAGGATAAATAGGAGTTCACCTGGGAAATGAGGAAATGACAGACTTTCCCCAGGCAGAAGAAACAATATGTGAAAAAACAGAGAAATCTGAAAGAGCACCATGTATTTAGTGTTGATGGAGCCTAAAGTGCAAGAGGGTAGCAGCAGGAGGTAAGGCTGCATAGGAAGTAAATAGCCTGATCCTAGAGCCTTTCTTAGGTTATTTTAACATCTTGGATTTTGTCCTATACTTGTTAGGAAGCTAGCAAAGTCTGAAGAGAAAGATAATCAGACATATCACAGATTTTTCTGTCAGTCTCCATCTTGACTTTGACCCTTTAAGTCACCCTAACATACCTACCCATCATAAGCTCAACGCCACAGATTTTACGGTGACTCTTGGTAATAGTTTCTTGGGTTTGATTTGTTGTGTTATCTTATTCTCCTTCCTCTTCAGTTCTGCCCAGCTCCTCTTAGGTATTTTTGTCATTTTCATTCTTACTGCTACCCTAAAGGTTGTCAAATATCATTGTTTCCCAGACTTGATCATCAAAAGCCCTTAATGACTTTATTTAATATTCAACTTGCTGGTTGTTTCTGCTACTGCACACTTAGAATAGCATAATCCATTCTAATTACAGTTCCTTGAGACCTAGTCCTGACATCATCTAGAAAGAGAGGCAAAGACCAATTCACAAAGGATTTGGATGCGATGCTGAGGTTGGGATTTATTCTATGGGACTTACAGTGAAGCTAATGGGGAGGTGTGGACTATTTTAAGCCAGAGAGTGATTTGGTCACACTTGAGTGCTTAAGAGACAATTTCTTACCAGCTGAAGACAATGAGATTCATTCAAGTATTCATACAGATATAAAATGAGTCTGAACTAAAAATAGTGGTATAATGAATGAAAAGAGGGGGAAATACAAGAGACATGTTTAGGAGATGCTACTAAAATTAACGATCAGTGAGATACAAAGGGTGAGGAAGATAAAGGAATCTAGGCTAAAGTTCTGGCTTGTGAGACAAGATACAAGGCAATGCCAGTGACTGGGTAATATAGGAAACGGCATAGACTTTGAGAAAAGGTCTGGGCTCAGTATTGGATTCATAAAGTTTGAAATATGTGAGTGAATCCACATGTAGGAAATTGGATGTATGGGTGTTAGCACTCTGGAATGTGACCTGAGTTAGAGATATAGGATTGGCAGTCACTGAGTGATGGCTAAAGTCATGAGAGAAAATTAAATCACCTTGGGGAAGATTTCAAATGAAAAAAGGTTTGAGCACTGGATCCAATTTAATAACAACACACAAGGGGCTGGCAGAGAAAGTAAAGCTTCAGAAAATTAGCCAGAGTGGTAAGAGCTAGACCAGTATCAGAAAATAAAGTTAGAGTCACAGAAACACAGTGGGGAGAGTAAAGTTTCAAGGTGAGGGCAATAATCCTCAAAGGACTATGGTCATGAATTTCATGTGAGCAACTTTTAAACATTAAAATTTGAGGAAAAATCCTAAATATCCATCAATAACAAACAAGTTATATCAATTATAGTATACGTATACAATGGAATACTACATCCACAACATACTGTTGAGTGAAAAGTTCACCAAATGTAAACATTTGTTATCTCTGCATGTGGAGAGGCATTATTTCCTTTTGTAAATTTCCCTATACTATTTATATTTTTTACAATGAGCAGGTATTATCTTTAACTTTAAAAAATCCAGAATAGGGCTTCCCTGGTGGTGCAGTGGTTGAGAGTCCGCCTGCCGATGCAGGGGACACAGGTTCGTGCCCCAGTCCGGGAAGACCCCACATGCCACAGAGCGGCTGGGCCCGTGAGCCATGGCCACTGAGCCTGCATGTCCAGAGCCTGTGCTCCGTGGCGGGAGAGGCCACAACAGTGAGAAGCCTGCATACTGCAAAAAAAAAAAAAAGTCCAGAATAAAAGGTGTTATGGACAACAATATTAAATGCAACAGATAGGTCAAGTAAGATAAAATCTGAAAATGTCTATTATATTTGGCTATAAAGAAATCATTAGTAACCATTGCTAATGCAATTTCAATTAATTAGGGCAGAAGCCAGATGACAGTGGGTTAAAGACTAAATAGGAGGTAAGAAAGTAGGGACATAGGGTACATAGACTCACTTGAGAAGGAAAGTAAAGTGATAAGAGGGCAACTATAATGAGGGATGAAGAATTTTAAAAAAATGATTTTTTACTGTTGTTTGTTTTTATCAAAGAAGAAACTTGAACATGTTCAGAGGGTGACAAGGTAAAATAGAAAGACTTTTAAGAAGACAGGAAAGAGGGAGGAGCTTCAAGATGGTAGAAGAGTAAGACACGGAGATCACCTTCCTCCCCACAGATACACCAGAAGTACATCTACAGGTGGAACAACTCCTACAGAACACCTACTGAACGCTGGCAGAAGACGGCAGACCACCCAAAAGGCAAGAAACTCCCCACGTACCTGGGTAGGGCAAAAAAAAAAAAAAAAAGAAAAAACACACACAAAAGAATAGGGACGGGACCTGCACCAGTGGGAGGGAGCTGTGAAGGAGGAAAGGTTTCCACACATTAGGAAGCCCTTTCGCGGGCAGAGACTGCGGGTGGCGGAGGGGGGAAGCTTCAGAGCCACGGAGGAGAGTGCAGCCACAGGGGTGCGGAGGGCAAAGCGGAGAGATTCCCTCACAGAGGATTGGTGCCGACCGGCACTCACCAGCCTGAGAGGCTTGTCTGCTCACCCGCCAGGGCAGGCGGGGCTGGGAGCTGAGGCTTGGGCTTCGGTCGGAGTGCAGGGAGAGGACTGGGGTTGGCGGCGTGAACACAGCCTGCAGGGGGTTAGTGCACCACGGCTACCCAGGAAGGAGTCCGGGAAAAGGTCTGGAGCAGCCGAAGAGACAAGAGACTTTTTTTTGCCTCTTTGTTTCCTGGTGAACGAGGAGAGGGGATTAAGAGCGCCGCTTACAGGAGCTCCAGAGACGGGCGCGAGACGCGGCTATCAGTACAGACCTCAGAGACGGGCATGAGACACTAAGGCTGCTGCTGCTGCCACCAAGAAGCTTGGGTGTGAGCACAGGTCACTCTCCACACCTCCCCTCCCAGGAGCCTGTGCAGCCCGCCACTGCCATGGTCCCGTGATCCAGGGACAACTTCCCGGGAGAACGCACGGCGTGCCTCAGGCTGGTGCAACGTCATGCTGGCCTCTGCTGCCGCAGGCTCGCCCCGCATCTGTACCCCTCCTTCCCCCCCGGCCTGACAGAGACAGAGACCCCGAATCAGCGGCTCCTTTAAGCCCGGCCTGTCTGAGTGAAGAACAGATGCCCTCAGGTGACCTACACACAGAAGTGGATCCAAATACAAAGCTGAACACTGGGAGCTGTGCGAACAAAGAAGAGAAAGGGAAATTTCTCCCAGCAGCCTCAGGAGCAGCGGATTAAAGCTCCACAATCAACTTGATGTACCCTGCATCTGTGGAATACCTGAATAGACAACAAATCATCCCAAATTAAGGAGGTGGACTTTGGGAGCAAAGATATATATATATATTTTTTCCTTTTTCTCTATTTGTGAGTGTGTATGTGAATGCTGCTCTGTGTGATTTTGTCTGTACAGCATTGCTTTTACCATTTGTCCTAGGGTTCTGTCTGTCCATTTTTTAAATTATTACTTAAAAAATTGTTTTCTTAATAATTATTTTTTAACTTTTATTTTAATAACCTTTAAATTTTATTTTATTTTATTTTATTTTATCTTCTTTCTTTCTTTTCTTTCTCCCTTTTATTCTGAGCCATGTGGAGGACAGGCTCTTGGTGCTCCAGCCAGGTGTCAGGGCTGTGCCACTGAGGTGGGAGAGCCAAGTTCAGGACACTGGTCCAGAAAAGACCTCCCAGCTCCACGAAGTATCAAAAGGTGAAAATCTCCCAGAGATCTCCATCTCAACACCAAGACCCAGCTTCACCCAAAGACCAGCAAGCTACAGTGCTGGAAATGCTATGCCAAACAACTAGCAAGACAGGAACAAAAACCCATCCATTAGCAGAGAGGGTGCCTGAAATCATAGTAAGGCCACAGACACCCCAAAACACACCACCAGAAGTGGACCTGCCCACTAGAAAGACAAGATCCAGCCTCATCCACCAGAACACAGGCACTAGTCCGCTCCACCAGGAACTCTACACAACCTACTGAACCAACCTTAGCCACTGGGGACAGGCACCAAAAACAATGAGAACTATGAACATGCAGCCTGCGAAAAGGAGACCTCAAACACAGTAAGTTAAGCAAAATGAGAAGACAAAGAAACACACAGCAGATGAAGGAGCAAGGCAAAAACCCACCAGACCTAACAAATGAAGAGGAAATAGGCAGTATACCTGAAAACCAATTCAGAGTAATGATAGTAAAGATGATCCAAAATCTTGGAAATAGAATGGAGAAAATACAAGAAAAGTTTAACAAGGACCTAGAAGAACTAAAGAGCAAACAAACAGTGATGAACAACACAATATAGGAAATTAAAAGTTCTCTAGAAGGGATCAATAGCAGAATAACTGAGGCAGAAGAAGGGATAAGTGACCTGGAAGATAAAATAGAGGAAAGCACTACTGCAGAGCAGAATAAAGAAAAATGAAAGAAAAGAATTGAGGACAGTCTCAGAGACTTCTGGGACAATATTAAATGCACCAACATTCGAATTATAGGGGTCCCAGAAGAAGAAGAGAAAAAGAAAGGGACTGAGAAAATATTTGAAGAGATTATAATTGAAAACTTCCCTAATATGGGAAAGGAAATAGTAAATCAAGTCCAGGAAACACACAGAGTCCCATAGAGGATAAATCCAAGGAGAGATACGCCAAGACACATATTAACCAAAGTATCAAAAATTAAATACAAAGAACAAATATTAAAAGCAGCAAGGGAAAAACAACAAATAACACACAAGGGAATCCCCATAAAGTTAAAAGCTGATCCTTCAGCATAAATTCTACAAGCCAGAAGGGAGTGGCTGGATATATTTAAAGTGATGAAGGAGAAAAATCTACAAGCAAGATTACTCTACCCAGCAAGGATCTCATTCAGATTCAACAGAGAAATTAAAACCTTTACAGACAAACAAAAGCTAAGAGAATTCAGCACCACCAAACCAGCTTTACAACAAATGCTAAAAAAACTTCTCTAGGCAGGAAACACAAGAGAAGGAAAAGACCTACAATAATAAACCAAAAACAATTGAGAAAATGGGAATAGGAACATACATATTGATAATTACCTTAAATGTAAATGGATTAAATGCTCCACCAAAAAGACATAGACTGCCTGAATGGATACAAAAACAAGACCCATATATATGCTGTCTACAAGAGACCCACTTCAGACCTAGGGACACATACAGACTGAAAGTGAGGGGATGGAAAAAGATATTCCATGCAAATGGAAATCAAAAGAAAGCTGGAGTAGCAATTCTCATATCAGACAAAATAGACTTTAAAACAAAGACTGTTACAAGAGACAAAGAAGGACACTACATAAAGATCAAGGGATCAGTCCAAGAAGAAGATATAACAATTGTAAATATTTATGCAGCCAACATAGGAGCACCTCAATATATAAGGCAGATGCTAACAGCCATAAAAGAGGAAATTGACAGTAACACAATCATAGCAGGGGACTTTAACACCCCCCTTTCACCAATGGACAACTCATCAAAAATGAAAATAAATAAGGAACACAATCTTTAAAAGATACATTAAACAAGATGGACTTAATTGATATTTATAGGACGTTCCATAAAAAAACAACAGAATACACATTCTTCTCAAGTCTTCATGGAACATTCTCCAGGATAGATCATATCTTGGGTCACAAGTCAAGCTTTGGTAAATTTAGGAAAATTGAAATCATATCAAGTATCTTTTCTGACCACAATGCTATGAGACTAGATATCAATTACAGGAAAAAATCTGTAAGAAATTCAAACACATAGAGTCTAAACAACACACTACTTAACAACGAAGATGTCACTGAAGAAATCAAAGAGGAAATCAAAAAATATCTAGAAACAAATGACAATGAAAACACGGTGACCAAAAACCTATGGGATGCAGCAAAAGCTGTTCTAAGAGGGAAGTTTATAGCAATACAATCCTACCTTAAGGAACAAGAAACATCTCAAATAAACAACCTAACCTTACACCTAAAGTAATTAGAGAAAGAAGAACAAAAAAAACCCCCAGAGTTAGCAGAAGGAAAGGAATCATAAAGATCAGATCAGAAATAATTGAAAAAGAAATGAAGAAAACAATAGCAAAGATCAATAAAATTAAAAGCTGGTTCTTTGAGAAGATAAAATTGATAAACCATTTGCCAGACTTATCAAGAAAAAAAGGGAGTCGACTCAAATCAATAGAATTAGAAATGAAAAAGGAGAAGTAAAAACTGACACTGCAGAAATACAAAGGATCACAAGAGATTACTACAAGCAGCTATATGCCAATAAAATGGACAACCTGGAAGAAATGGACAAATTCTTTGAAAAACACAACCTTCTGAGACTGAACCAGGAAGAAATAGACAATATAAGCAGACCAATCACAAGCACTGAAATTGAAACTGTGATTAACAATCTTCCAACAAACAAAAGCTCAGGACCAAATGGCTTCACAGGCAAATCTATCAAACATAGAGAAGAGCTAACACCTATCCTTCTCAAACTCTTCCAAAATTTGGCAGAGAGAGGAACACTCCCAAACTCATTCTGCAAGGCCACCATCACTCTGATACCAAAACCAAAGAGGTCACAAAGGAAGAAAACTACAGGCCAATATCACTGATGAACACAGATGCAAAAATCCTCAACAAAACACTAGCAAACGGAATCCAACAGCACATTAAAGGGATCATATGCTATGATCAAGTGGGGTTTATCACAGGAATGCAAGGATTCTTCAATATATGCAAATCAATCAATGTGATATACCATATTAACAATTTGAAGGAGAAAAACCATACGATCATCTCAATAGATGCAGAGAAAGTTTTCAACAAAACTCAACACCAATTTATGATAAAAACCTCCAGAAAGTAGGCCTAGAGGGAACTTTCCTCAACATAATAAAGGCCATATATGACAAGCCCACAGCAAACATCATCCTCAATGATCAAAAACTGAAACCATTTCCACTAAGATCAGGAACAAGTCAAGGTTGCCCACTCTCACCACTATTATTCAACATAGTTTTGGAAGTTTTAGCCACAGCAAGCAGAGAAGAAAAAGAAATAAAAGGAATCTAAATTGGAAAAGAAGATGTAAAGCTGTTACTGTTTGCAGATGACATGATTCTATACATAGAGAATCCTAAAGATGTGACCAGAAAACTACTAGAGCTAATGAATGAATTTGGTAAAGTAGCAGGATACAAAATTAATGCACAGAAATCTCTTGCATTCCTATACACTAATGATGAAAATCTGAAAGTGAAATTAAGAAAACACTTCCATTTACCATTGCAACAAAAAGAACAAAATATCTAGGAATAAACCTTCCTTAGGAGCCAAAGGCCCTGTATACAGAAAATTATAATACACTGATGAAAGAAATTAAAGACGATACCAATAGATGGAGAGAGATACCATGTTCTTGGATTGGAAGAATCAACATTGTGAAAATGACTATACTACCCAAAGCAATCTACAGATTCAATGCAATCCCTATCAAATTACCACTGACATTTTTCACAGAACTAGAGCAAATATTTCACAATTTGTATGGAAACACAAAAGACCCCGAATAGCCAAAGCAATCTTGAGAAAGAAATACGGAGTTGGAGGAATCAGGCTCCCTGACTTCACACTACACTACAAAGCTACAGTAATCAACACAGTATTGTACTGACACAAAAACAGAAATATAGATCAATGCAACAGGATAGAAAGCCCAGGGATAAAGCCCCACACCTATGGTCACCTTATCTTTGATAAAGGAGGCAAGAATATACAGTGAAGAAATGACAGCCTCTTCAATAAGTGGTGCTGGGAAAACTGGACAGCTACATGTAAAAGAATGAAATTAGAATACTCCCTGATACCATACACAAAAATAAACTCAAAATGGATTAAAGACCTAAATATAAGGCCAGACACTATCAAACTCTTAGAGGAAAACATAGGCAGAACACTCTATGACATAAATCACAGCAAGATCCTTTTTGACCCACCTCCTAGAGAAATGGAAATAAAAACAAAAATAAACAAATGGGACCTAATGAAACTTCTAAGCTTTAGCACAGCAAAGGAAACCATAAACAAGATGAAAAGACAACCTTCAGAATGGGAGAAAATATTTGCAAATGAAGCAACTGACAAAGGATTAATCTCCAAAACATACAAGCAACTCATGCAGCTCAATATCAAAAAAACAAACAACCCAATCCAAAAGTGGGCAGAAGACCTAAATAGACATTTCTCCACAGAAGATATACAGATTGCCAACAAATACATGAAAGAATGCTCAGCATGATTAATTATTAGAGAAATGCAAATCAAAACTACAATGAGATATCATCTCACAGCGGTCAGAATGGCCATCATCAAAAAATCTACAAACAATAAATGCTGGAGAGGGTGTGGTGAAAAGGGAACCTTCTTGCACTGTTGGTGGGAATGTAAATTGATACAGCCACTATGGAGAACAGTATGGAGGTTCCTTAAAAAACTACAAATAGAACTACCATATGACCCAGCAATCCCACTACTGGGCATATACCCTGAGAAAACCATAATTCAAAGAGTCATGTACCAAAATGTTCACTGCAGCTCTATTTACAATAGTCAGGACATGGAAGCAACTGAAGTGTCCATCAACAGATAAATGGATGAAGAAGATGTGCCACATATATATAATGGAATATTAGTCAGCCATAAAAAGGAATGAAACTGAGTTATTTTTAGTGAGGTCGTTGGACCTAGAGACTGTTATACAGAATGAAATAAGTCAGAAAGAGAAAAGCAAATACTATATGCTAACACATATATATGGAATCTAAAAAAAAAATGGTCAGAAGAACCTAGGGGCAAGACAGCAATAAAGATGCAGACCTACTACAGAATGGACTTGAGGATACAGGGAGGGGCAAGGGTAAGCTGGGACAAAGTGAGTGAGTGGCATGGACATATATACACTAGCAAACGTAAAATAGATAGGTAGTGGTAAGCAGCCACATAGCACAGGGAGATCAGCTTGGTGCTTTGTGACCACCTAGAGGGGTGGGATAGGGAGGGTGGGAGGGAGAGAGATGCAAGAGTGAAGAGATATGGGGACATATGTATATGTATAACTGATTCACTTTGTTATAAAGCAGAAACTAACACACCATTGTAAAGCAATTATACTCCAATAAAGATGTTAAAAAAAAAAGTAAAAGAAGAAATGCAAGAGAGGGAATAATTCTTTAGGGCAAAACCATAGAAGAAACAGAGGTATCAGAGTCATAATTAGAAGATCTCTGTTGAAAGAGCAGAGGCAAAGAATAAAGGGTATGGGTGTAGAGTTGTGTGTGTGTGGGGGGGGATGATGAAAGGGAGAAAGTTGAAATATTTCTCACCTAATAGTCTTCATTTTCACTCAGTGTTAGGAGCCAAGGTCATCTGCTAAGATTAAGGCAGGTTGAGGTAGCATAGGAGTCTTGAGACAAATGATTAAAATTTGGAATAACTGCAGAGGGAAATGCGAGAGAATGCTGACAGCAGACAAGTGTTGTTGGAGGCCTTCAGAACTGCACAATCTGTGTGCTCTTTTTGCAGAAGATAAAGCACACTGAGAAAAAAGAAAAAGTAACACCAACAAAGTCTCTTGCTCAAATACTCTTTGTTTTAAAAGTGCTGTGGCTTACCTTCTGTTTCTATCTTAGAAGAGAAACTTTATTCTCTTTATCTCTATTCATTTGTATGAAGTATGCTAATTTTGTATAAAGATTAGATACAAATTGTAACAACCCTGCTGGTAATCTGAGTGTTATAACAGTTATTTGTTCATTTATTCTTACAGCTCCCTTTTGATCATCTATTATGCACCAGACACTATGTTATATGCCATGGAGATTATGGTCTAGTAAAGGTAAAAGTCATTACACAAATATCAAAAAAATGAGTATATAATTATAATCGTAATTAAAATGATGAAGGAAAAGCACAGGATGCTATGAAAAGTATAATGAGTAACCTAATTTAGAATGGAAGGTCAACTCTGAGATACTAACATATAATTAACATGTAATCTGAGACCTGATGGATAAATCAGAGCTAGCCAGATAAAGTGATTAAACAGGAAAGGAGTAATCAAAGAGCCAGAGTTGACTGCATGTTCCAAGCACAAGGAATACCAGATGGTAAGGCCCCGAGGTGAAAAGGAAAAGCCAAATACAATGCAAATATTCACATTATTACATTGTTGTAAACCAGTCATCATATCAGCTTCTCATTCTTAAAAGTGATCGTATCTATAGCATTTTTTATTGAACATGCTCAGGTAAAAGTCAATATGAATTTAAATTAATTAAAAGCATATTTTAACATTTCACAGTCTAATTTCAATTGTAACTATCACCAATTGTAACTATCACCAATTGTAACTATCACCAATTGTAACTATTTTAAGGACTTACTCTATTTTACAAATCATTTCATTCAATTTTTAGTGATATGTCTAACTGTAGGCATCATACTGTCTCATAGACATATGCACTTCAGCTGAAAATTCTTTCCAAATAATTGGCAATAGCTCTGTGACTTAATCTGAAACACCCTACTCTTCTGCAAAGGTCTGGACATTTGGATGAGGCCCCTATTAAGAAAAAAAAAAACCTTAATGTTCTTTGTTCCCACTAGCTAATGTAAGTTTAAGTACCATGCTACTGAAATAAATGCCTCTCATAAAGCTACTTAAAGGCTTTAAGATAGTAATGAGTCTGCTAAATTATAATATAATAATAATCTGTACATATATACTGCTAATACCTTTAATTATCACACTATGTTCTGCCATTTCACATTGATTGATAATATAGAGGGCAGCCACAGAATCACCTAATTCACAGGGTGAATAAGAGACAAAGATGGTTTATGAACACATTTAATGATACTTGAAAATTTCCTGAAAATATCTAGCTCTAGCAAGTGTATATAAAATGATATCATTTCTTCTAAATAAAACTCAAGCAATAACACATTCTATTCTAGCTGTTAACGTGACTGTTTTGAGGGAGAAATTATCCCTCTTATTTTGATCAACATGTTAGAAAGCTGGGATCAACATGATAGAAAGCTGTGCCGGGTTAAAAGCATTCATCTCTGGTGAATTCCCTCTGGCATAGTTGTGTCATGGAGCATTTCTCATTCTAGGGAAAAGGTGTAGAATTTGAAATACTGCCTCTTCTTCCATCTACAGAATTGTCAAATGACAAGGGATCAGTCTCTAATATCTTAAGGATGATACCAGAAAGTTTATAGCAGCAACAAAATATTGCAGATGCAAGAGATAAAACAGAAAAGAATAGTTATGAGAGGGTAGAAGCTCTAAGTATAAATTTTAGCTAAGTGTTTATTTTAAAGAAATGAGTACTTCACCCTCTTATTTCTCTTAATATAGTAATACATTTAGGATTTTATATTCAGAAAAACAAATCATTGTTATTGTTTAGCTTTTATGATGATGAAGTGAAATTTTTTTAAAAACAAACTTTCTGCTTTAGGATATCTTTAGATTTACAGAAAAATTGCAAGTATAGTAGAGTATCTTCTGCATTCAGTTTTATTATAGATAATGTCTTAAATTAACATGTACATTTGCCACAACTAATGAGCCAATACTGACACATTCATATTAACTAAAGTCCATTCTTTATTCAAATTTCCTTAGTTTTTAACCTAATGTTCTTTTTCTATTCCAGGAATCCATTCGGGATACCACATTACATTTAGTCATCATGTCTCCCAGGATCTTCTAGACTGGCAGTTTCTCAGAATCTCCTTGGTTTTGAGGAGTACTGATCAGATACTGATTTTTTAGAAAGCCTTTCCATTTGGGTTTGTCTGATGTTTTTCTCATGGTTAGAGTTAGACTGCAAGTTCTTGGAAGGAAGAACACAAGTAAAGTACCATTTTCATTACATTACATCCAAGGTACATACTAAGGTGACTTATCATTGATGTTAACCTTGATCACATGACTGAGGTAGCTAGTATTTGCCAGTTGTATCCACTGCAAGAGTACCCTCCATTTCCATTCTGTATTCTTTGGAAGAATGTCACTATGTGCAATCCACACTTGGAGATTTATGCTCTATCTTCTTGATGGTGGAATATCTACATAAAATATTTGAAATTCCTGTGTATGGGAGATTTGTCCTTTGCATCAGTATGGATCATGAGTATTAATTTTATACTTTGGGCAATATTTAAATACTACTTATTTTGTTGTTGAAATTGTTCCAAAGTTGGCCTTCAGGAGCTCTTTTAGTTGGCTCCTGTATCTTTTTGACATATCCTTATGATTTTGTTTCTTAAGTACTTCCTTACTTTCTGGTTCTATAAGACACTCTAGCATCATCTTGTATATCCTCTGCATTAGCCCTAGAATCATATTGGGGTATTGCTGCTTCTAGACTCTCTCATCAGACAGCTAGGAAATACAGTAAGTCCCCTACATACAAACCTTCAAGTTGTGAACTTTCAAAGATGTGAATATGTGTTCGCATGTCCAATCACGTAAGTTAGTTCACGTGTCTGGCATACATTGCCACATGCGTGCACCCTCTCCAAGTGGTTGTGCTTTTGCATACTTTACTGTACATTACTGTATAGAGTAAAGTAGTACAGATTCTTAATTTCAAGCCCAGGATGTCTGGAATCATGTGTAAAAGCAGCAGCGATGTAGCTGGTACTACTATACTTTTCAAGGTACTGTACTGTAAGATTAAAAATGTTTTCTTTATTTTTTGTGTTTGCTTTTTTATGTATTATTTGTGTGAAAAATATTATAAACTTATTACAATACAGTACTATATAGCCGATTGTGTTAGTTGGGTACCTAGGCTAACTTTGTTGGACGTACAAACACACTGGACTTAATGAACATGCTCTCAGAATGGAACTCGTTCGAGTGTAGGAGACTTACTGTATATGAAATGATTTTAATTCATTCAATCACATATTAATTTTGAACTAAGTACCTGACACTTGGATGACAAATATAAATTATTTAGAGATGGAATACAGAACACTGTGTTGACTATAATGTGGCATTTAGGTGACATGACTGACTCATCATCTATAGAGTCCATGTTATGGTTATTTCTCAATTAGTAGGAATGGATCTCTCCTGCATACATTTCTTTTTTTAATGTTTATTTATTTTCTCATTAGTCATCCATTTTATACACATCAGTGTATACATGTCAATCCCAATCTCCCAATTAATCACACCCCACCCCCACCCCCGCCGCTTCCACCACTTGGTGTACATACGGTTTTTTCTCCACTTCTGTGTCTCAATTTCTGCTCTGCAAACCGGTTCATCTGTAGCATTTTCTAGGTTCCACATATATGTGTTAATATACAATATATTTTTTTCTCTTTCTGACTTACTTCACTCTGTATGACAGTCTCTAGATGCATCCACATCTCTACAAATGAACCAATTTCGTTCCCTTTTATGGCTGAGTATTTTCCATTGTATATATGTACCACATCTTTATCCATTCATCTGTCAGTGGGTATTTAGGCTGCTTCCATGACCTGGCTATTAAAAATAGTGCTGCAATTAACATTGGGGTGCATGTATCTTTTTGAATTATGGTTTTTTTCTGGGTATATGCCCAGTAGTGGGATTGCTGGGTCATATGGTAATTCTATTTTTAGTTCTTTAAGGAACCTCAATAATGTTCTCCACAGTATCTGTATCAATTTACATTCCCACCAAAAGTGCAAGAGAGTTCCCTTTCCTCTACACCCTCTCCAGCATGTGTTGTTTGTATATTTTCTGATGATGCCCATTCTAACTGGTGTGAGGTGATACCTCATTGTAGTTTTGATTTGCATTTCTCTAATAACTAGTGACGTTGAGCAGCTCTCCATGTGCTTCTTGGCCATCTGTATGTCTTCTTTGGAGAAATGTCTATTTAGGTCTTCTGCCCATTTTTGGATTGGGTTGTTTGTTTTTTTTAATATTGAGCTGCATGAGCTGTTTATATATTTTGGAGATTAATGCTTTGTCTGATGATTCATTTGCAAATATTTTCTCCCATTCTGGGGGTTGTCTTTTAGTCTTGTTTATGGTTTCCTTTGCTGTGCTAAAGCTTTGAAGTTTCATTAGGTCCCATTTGTTTATTTTTGTTTTTATTTCCATTTCTCTAGGAGGTGGGTCAAAAAATATCTTGCTGTGATTTATGTCATAGAGTGTCCTTCCTATGTTCTCCTCTAAGAGTTTTAAAGTGTCTGGTCTTACATTTAGGTCTCTAATCCACTTTGAGTTTATTTTGGTGTATGGTGTTAGGGAGTGTTCTAATTTCATTCTTTTACATGTAGCTGTCCAGTTTTCCCAGCACCACTTATTGAAGCGACTGTCTTTTCTCCATTGTATATCCTTGCCTCCTTTGTCATAGATTAGTTGACCATAGGTGCGTGGGTTTACCTCTGGGCTTTCTATCCTGTTCCATTGATCTATATTTCTGTTTTTCTGCCAGTACCATATTGTCTTGATTAATGTAGCTTTGTAGTATAGTCTGAAGTCAGGTAGTCTGATTCCTCCAGCTCTGGTTTTCTTCCCTGAAGACTGCTTTGGCTATTCATGGTCTTTTGTGTCTCCATACAAATTTTAAGATTCTTTGTTCCAGTTCCATAAAAAATGTCAGTGGTAATTTGATAAGGATTGCATTGAATCTGTAGATTGCTTCGGGTAGTATAGTCGTTTTCATGATATTGATTCTTCCAATCAAAGAACATGGTATATCGCTCCATCTGTTGGTATCGTCTTTAATTTCTTTCATCAGTGTCTTATAGTTTTCTGCATACAGGTCTTTTCTCTCCCTAGGTAGGTTTATTCCTAGGTATTTTATTCTTTTAGTTGCAATGGTAAATCGGAGTATTTCCTTAATTTCTCTTTCAGATTTTTCATCATTAGTGTATAGGAATGCAAGAGATTTCTGTGCATTAATTTTGTATCCTGCAACTTTACCAAATCCATTGATTAGCTCTAGTAGTTTTCTGGTGGCATCAGTAGGGTTCTCTATGTATAGTATCATGTCATCTGCAAACAGTGATGGCTTTCCTTCTTCTTTTCCAATTTGTATTCCTTTATTTCTTTTTCTTCTCTGATTGCCGTGGCTAGGACTTCTAAAACTATGTTGAATAACAGTTGTGAGAGTGGATATCCTTGTCTTGTTCCTGATCTCAGAGGAAATGCTTTCAGTTTTTCACCATTGAGAATGATGTTTGCTGTGGGTTTGTTGTATATGGCCTTTATTATGTTAAAGTAGGTTCCCTCTATGCCCACTTTCTAGAGAGTTTTTATCATAAATCGGTGTTGGATTTTGTCAAAAGCTTTTTCTGCATCTATCGAGATGATCATATGGTTTTTATTCTTCAATTTGTTAATATGGTGTATCACACTGATTGATTTGCGTATATTGAAGAATCCTTGCATCATTCGGATAAATCCCATTTGATCATGGTGTATGATCCTTTTATTGTGTTGTTGCATTCTGTTTGCTAGTATTTTGTTGAGGATTTTTGCATCTATATTCATCAGTGATGTTGATCTGTAATTTTCTTTTTTTGTAGCATTTTTGTCTGGTTTTGGTATCAGGGTGATGGTGGCCTCATAGAATGAGTTTGGGAGTGTTGCTTCCTCTGCAATTTTTGGGAAGAGTTTGAGACGGATAGGTGTTAGCTCTTCTCTAAATGTTTGATAGAATTCACCTGTGAAGCCATGTGGTCCTGGACTTTTGTTTGTTGGAAGACTTTTAATCACAATTTCAATTTCATTACTTGTGATTGGTCTGTTCATATGTTCTATTTCTTCCCGGTTTAGTCTTGGAAGTTTATATCTTTCTAAGAATTTGTCCATTTCTTCTAGGTTGTCCAACTTATTGGCATAGAGTTGCCTTGTAGTAGTCTCTTAGGATGCTTTGTATTTCTGAGGTGTCTATTTTAACTTTTCCTTCTTCATTTCTAAGTTTATTGATTTGAGTCTTCTCCCTTTTTTTCTTGATGAGTCTGGCTAATGGTTTATCAATTTTGTTTATCTTCTCAAAGAACCAGCTTTTAGTTTTATTGATCTTTGTTATTGTTTTCTTTGTTTCTATTTCATTTATTTCTGCTCTGATCTTTATGATTTCTTTCCTTCTGCTAACCTTGGGTTTTGTTTGTTCTTCTTTCTCTAGTTCCTTTAGGTGTAACGTCAGATTATTTATCTTTCTTGTTTCTTGAGGTAGGCTTGTATAGCTATAAACTTCCCTCTTAGAACTGCCTTTGCTGCATCCCATAGGCTTTGGATTGTCATGTTTTCATTGTCATTTGTCTCTAGGTATTTTTTGATTTCCTCTTTGATTTCTTCAGTGATCTCTTGGTTATTTAGTAACGTATTGTTTAGCGTCCATGTGTTTGTGTTTTTTAAGGTTTTTTTCCTCTAATTGATTTCTAATCTCATAGCACTGTTGTCAGAAAAGATGCTTGATGTGATTTCAATTTTCTTAAATTTACTAAGGCTTGATTTGTGATCCAAAATGTGATCCATCCTGGAGAATGTTCCGTGTGCACTTGAGAAGTAATTGTAATCTTCTGTTTTTGGATGGAATGTCCTATAAATATCAATTAACTCTATCTGGTCTATTGTGTCATTTAAAGCTTGTGTTTTCTTATTAATTTTCTATTTGGATGATTTTTCCATTGGTGTAAATGAGGTGGTAAAGTTCCCCACTATTACTGTGTTACTGTCAATTTCCTCTTTTAGAGCTGTTAGCAGTTGCCTTATGTATTGAGGTGCTCCTATGCTGGGTGCATATATATTTACAATTGTTATATCATCTTCTTGGATTGGTCCCTTGATCATTATGTAGTGTCCTTCCTTGTCTCTTGTAACAGTCTTTGTTTTAAAGTCTATTTTATCTGATATGAGTATTGCTACTCCAGCTTTCTTTTGATTTCCATTTGCATGGAATATCTTTTTCCATCCCCTCACTTTCAGTCTTTATGTGTCCCTAGGTCTGAAGTGGGTCTCTTGTAGACAGCATATATATGGGTCTTGTTTCTGTATCCATTCAGCAAGCCTGTGTCTTTTGGTTGGAGCATTTAATGCATTCACGTTAAGGTAATTATCGATACATATGTTCCTATGTCCATTTTCTTAATTGTTTTGGGTTTGTTTTTGTAGGTTCTTTCTTTCTCTTGTGTTTCCTTTAGCATTTGTTGTAGAGCTGGTTTGGTGGTGCTGAATTCTCTTAGCTTTTGCTTGTCTGTAAAGCTTTTGATTTCTCCATCGAATCTAAATGAGATCCTTGCTGGGTAGTCTTGGTTGTAGGTTCTTCCCTTTCATCATTTTAAGTATATCATGCACTCCCTTCTGACTTGTAGAGTTTCTGCTGAGAAATCAGCTGTTAACCTTATGGGAGTTCCCTTGTATGTTATTTGTTGTTTTTCCCTTGCTGCTTTTAATAATTTTTCTCTGTCTTTAATTTTTACCAGTTTGATTACTGTGTGTCTCAGCGTGTTCCTCCTTGGGTTTATCCTGTATGGGACTCTCTGTGCTTCCTGGACTTGGGTTGCTATTTCGTTCCCCATGTTAAGGAAGTTTTCGACTATAACCTCTTCAAATATTTTCTCGGGTCCTTTCTCTCTCTGTTCTCCTTCTGGGACCCCGATAATGCAAATGTTGTTACGTTTAAAGTTATCCCAGGGGTGTGTTAGGCTCTCTTCATTTCTTTTCATTCTTTTTTCTTTATTCTGTTCTGCAGCAGTGAATTCCACCGTTTTGTCTCCCCAGTCACTTATCCATTCTTATGCCTCAGTTATTCTGCTATTGACTCCTTCTCGTGTATTTTTTATTTCAGTTATTGTATTGTTCATCTCTGTTTGTCTGTTCTTTAATTCTTCTAGGTCTTTGTTAGACATTTTTTGCATCTTCTCAATCTTTGCCTCCATTCTTTTTTCGAGGTCCTGGATCATCTTCACTATCATTATTCTGAATTCTTTTTCTGGAAGATCACCTATCTCTATTTAATTTAGTTGTTTTTCTGGGGTTTTGTCTTGTTCCTTCATCTGGTACATAGCCCTCTGCCTTTTCATCTTGTCTATCTTTCTGTGAATGTGGTTTTTGTTCCATAGGCTGCAGGATTGTTGTTCTTCTTGCTTCTGCTGTCTTCCCTCTGGTGGATGAGGCTATCTAAGAGGCTTGTGGAAGTTTCTTAATGGGAGGGACTGGTGGTGGGTAGAGCTGGCTGTTTCTGAGCTCTGATGGGCAGAGCTCAGTCAAACTTTAATCTGCTTGTCTACTGATGGGTGGGGCTGGGTTCCCTCCCTGTTGGTTGTTCAGCCTGAGGCGACTCAACACTGGAGCCTACTTGGGCTCTTTGGTGGGGCTAATGGCAGACTCTGGGAGGGCTCATGCCAAGGAGTACTTCCCAGAACTTCTGCTTCCAGTGTATTTGTCCCTTGGAGATCCACAGCTGCCCCCCGCCTCTGCAGGAGACCCTCCAACACTAGCAGGTAGGTCTGGTTCAGTCTCCTATGGGGTCACTGCTCCTTCCCCTGGGTCCTGATGTGCACACTACTTTGTGTGTGCCCTCCAAGAGTGGAGTCTCTGTTCCCCCCTGTCCTGCCAAAGTCCTGTAATCAAATCCCGCTAGCCTTCAAAGTCTGTTTTTCTAGAAATTCCTCCTCCCGTTGCCAGACCCCCTGGTTGGGAAGCCTGACGTGTGGCTGAGAACCTTCACTCCAGTGGGTGGACTTCTGTGGTATAAGTGTTCTCCAGTTTGTGAGTCACCCACCCAGCAGTTATGGGATTTGATTTTATTGTGATAGCGCCCCTCCTACCATCTCATCGAGGCTTCTCCTTTGTCTTTGCATGTGGGGTATCTTTTTTGGTGAGTTCCAGTGTCTTCCTGTCAGTGATTGTTCAGCGGTTAGTTGTGATTCTGGTGTTCTCAAAGAGGGAGTGAGAGCATGTCCTTATACTCCACCATCTTGAACCAATCTCCCCTCCTGCATACATTTCTGAAACTGTTTGAAAAGTCTAAGAGTATAGTATACAGAAAAGTGCAAAGGCCCTCAGAAGAACTAGCTTTTCCTCTTTAGCACTTTGCCCTATTCAAGAAGCCATGAACAAAACAGTATTGTTTATAGTGTCAGTGTCAATGTTTTAAGAAACGCTCTGTAGAAAACCATTATATACATGAGTACCAAATTCAACTAAGCAGTTGCCAAGGAGCTATTTATTTTGTCAGTGCATTTGATAAGTTTTAGATACTCACTAGCAACTTTCCTGAGTCTTCCTTGACAACAGATTTTGCCCTATTATGTGTGTTTAGATGTGGTAAGTCATGGCTATATAGGATGTAATTAAAATGTTCTAGGAGCACTGAAAATTCCAGTTCCTCTATTCAAGGGGTCACCTTACATGAACTAATGCTAACTGAATACTAGTTTCTTTCCATCTGTGTGACATGACTTCTATGAAAATACACCCCCCCAAATAAGGTTTGCCACCTCTCTTCTCCCCATTGTCCCAACTTCTATTTCACAAATGAATTTTGTATAAATCCCTGACAAGATCCCTCAAGTCACAAAGCTTGTTTGTGTTTTTTAGCACTGAACATCTAAAATCAATTTCATTCACATTTGATCAGGGTGCAAATGTAATATCATTCATACATTAGACTTTCAAAGTGAGACAAAACTGTACCTTCTGTTTATTCTTTATAGTATTATCTACATTTTGTGTTAAAAAGTGATATATTTTATATAAGAGAATCATGAGATGCTTCTTGAGGCAATGCACTGTGAATCCAAACTGATTTGTAGACTAAAATCTGTCAACTTTTCCCTGGATCTAGTTGTGCCAGGATATACTGGTCATCTCTTCCAGCAACTTATAAAAGATAAGGCCCTAAGCATAGAAAGCAAACCAGGGGAACTCTTTATTATTTTGCCAGGGAACACAGTTCAGAGCACATCTATTTATGCATGGCTTTAAACAGCCTTACTTGGTTTCTCATGAATCAACACTTCAATGACTACCTTCTGTACTCTGCCACCCTGACATGAATTTTTTAAAGTGTATTTCTAAAAACAGAACAGAGAATTTGATGTAATGTGTATATACAAATATACTGGCTATGAAATAACTGAAAGCATCACAGCTATTTATTGAAGCTAGGTACACTTACATGAGTCACCTCTCTTCTCACAAATGACTACATATGAAAATTTCCTAAAAATTCAAAGGCCAGATCATATAGACTTATTTGTTATAATAACTAACATATAGATGCTTATTGGAAACAATAATAAGGTACACTGAGAAGCCTCATAAAGTGTGAAAATTTGTATTAATATTACTTTAGTATGCTGGAATCAAAGGGGACTACCTTTCCATGACTTGCCTGTTTTGAAAAACCATATGGAAGAGATAACTCAGTATTCATCCTCAGGGGGAGAAAAATTAGTTTTAAATTCCAGGAAGGACACTGAGGAAGAGTTGGCTTGATGAAGGCAGATAAAGTATCTTAGGTAAATTCACTAGGCAGGCTGTTTAACTTCACCCACTGATGCAGCAATCATCATTAGAATTCATTATAATTATAGATGTGAAGGACCAGCTCCCCTTTTTACTTGCTGAGTGCTCTCAGACAAATCATATAACCTCTCTTTGTCTCAGTTTTAAATCCCATCTCCTGCCCTCAGGTTCAAATGAAATATTCTTTGGCCATAGTTTGAAAACTGTTTAAGTCTATATAAATGTAAAGACTTGATATTCCTATGATTATTTTCATCTATCATGTAATAATGATTACAATTATTCAGTATTCACCATGAATAGGTACTATTCCAAGTGGTTTACATGGATTATCTCATTTAATTCTCACTACTTCATGAAGTAGGTATTATAATTTTCCCCATTTGACAGATGAGCAAACAGTTTCAGGACACTTAAGTAATTTTTCCGAGGTCTCATAGTAGTAGAGCCAAGATTGGACCCCTAGCAGCATGATTTAAAGCCTGCATTATTAAAGAATGTTATAGCATGAAAAGTGGCTGCAAATTCTAGCAGAGGACTCTAATGAAAATATGATGGTTATTTGTAGCTCTACATCCATCCCTTAAGTTCAGAAGGTCACAGGACAAATGCTCCCCTGAAAGGGCAGAAAAGTGTCTAATGTTAACAAAATTTAAATTGGTTGATAATATCAGTTTCTACAAATTGGGACTACCTGAAGCAGGTGTTCTATTAATTTATCACATCAATCTAGAATTTTCAGACACATGAAGCATAAATCTCTCTCGGGTGTGGAAGTGGAGATGGGAGTCTAGCTTAAACTAGTCAATGTATTTTTCTGCATAACCATGTGGCTGGATACAACTAACTTTTATGATAATGAAGATAACTTGGGAAAATGGAAACATACAGAAAACTCAAAAACACCATGTAACTTATTATTTTCAGTTTCTTTCCTTACCCAACCTGATTACCAGAGCTGATAAAATGGACTGATTCAAGTTTTCCCTTCTCTCTTAACATCTGCAAATATGGGGATGCTTAAGGAACAGTGTTAACTAGAATCAGCGAAAAGCAAATGGAAACCATTCAAATCAGCCTGGATAATCTATAAACTACTAAGAGTTTCTTCCCTTTATATTCCAGATTACTTACTACCTATCTCTGTTCCTTCACATGGCTGTATGTGTTCCTGCCATTTATATATGTAGAGTGTCACTTGTAATTTCCTTTTCCACCACTGGATTGCAAATCTCTAAAGGGTAAAGACTATAGCATTGCCCAGACTACCATGCTCTCTATCCACTGCTTTGACAGATATTCCGAGTCACAGAATTTGCTAACCTGACACTTAACATGTCACAGCAGTTATTTTTACCTATTTGTTATATCATTGCCAGCAGCAGTTGTCATGCAGTAGTCAGGAATACAGGAAAGTTCCACACTAGGAAGTCAGCTATTTTTACCCAGATTCCTCTGAATCTTTTTCACCCTTTGAATGACACTGAAATAATCTGCCTATATTATTGCCTGAATAAGGAAACTGAAGATCCCAGTACATTTTCTTGATTTACTCCCAACTCAGTATAACTCTAGATAACTGTTTTTCTCTATGGAAGAAGTCAATTCTACCCCCAAATCCCCCAACAGCCCTGAATGTGAGCAGACAGATTACTTATACAATCCCTTAAATCTTCTGATAAGCAGTCATATCAAAACTTTATAATCTATTTGGCTTATCTCTTCCAAAATGTTTGCACATGAAATTCCTCATCTTGAAAATAAATTTGATATCCTAAAAATTAGAGAAATACCTAAAATGTTTATGGCATGCTGAAATGGAAGAAAACTTGCTTTTCATCAGCCTGAATTACTACTGGCTTGGAAAATAAATCATAACTTAATTTTGACAATAATACAATGTAAAATGGAAAAATATGTTAAAATAAGATTGAATCTGTATGGTGAAAACATAAAATCTGAATGTAGGTGTTTCACTTATTCACTCAAAATATGTTTACTGAGAACCTACTATGAGTCAGGCACTAGTGTTAAACAAGACAGATAAAGTCCATGACTTCATGGGGTTTACATGTTAGAGGAGAGAGATAATTAACAAATTTGGGCTTTATTCCAAATATGTCAGAATGAAACTAATCAAGACTTTAACAGAAAATACTGGGTGGTGGTTGGGGGATGGGGGAAACAGAGGAACAAGTTAAATGATGTAATAAATAAACACAGATAAATCCAGAATATGGGACATTCTATAAAACAAACATCTGGTCTTTTCTAAAAATTACATGAGAAAAAATGAAGACTGCTCTAGAAAAAAAGATTTAAAGAGACATAATTAAATGCCATGCATGAACCTTGATTTTATCCCAGTTCAGTAAAAAACAGGTATATGAGGTTTCTTTTTAGAGTGATGGAAATGTTCCAAAATTACATTGTGGTGATGGCTGCACAACTTTTGTAAATTTGCAATAAGTCATTGAATATTACATTTAAAATGAATAATTTTCACGGTGTGAAAACTATACCTAAATAAAGCTGTTAAAAATGATTTTGAAGGGACACCTAGAGATATCTAATATTGATAGGTATTAGATGACATCAGGGAATTATTTTTAATTACCTTAAATATTATAATATTAAGAGTATGGAAGAGAATTCCCTTATTTTTAGGAGATGCAAACTGAAGAAATTGCATATGAAGCATCATGAGTTCTGAAACTTAATTTCAAATTGTACAGCAAAACAAAGAAAGCAAATACAGCAAAATGATTAAAGTTTTTTGCTCTAGGTTATGAGTGTATAGGTGTTCACTGCAAAAGTCTTTCAAGTTTTCTATGTGCCTGAAAATTTCATAATAAAAAGTTGGAAAATAAATTAATTTTTGAGAGAAAAAGAGAGAGCCATTGGAAGATATGAAGTAAGGAATGATAATGATCTGTTGTTTTTGTCTATCTTAACAAACAAATTGGACCTACTTGCTGTATGATTTGATCAGTTAGACAGAAATCTCTCAATAGCTGAAGGCTGAATAAATTGACTGCATTGGAAGATAACTGATTATGAAATCACAAATAGACTTGGCCTAATGTCCTGTCTGTAGCAGTATAAACAATGGTCATGCAACTCACCTTTCCATTCTACTTCCTATCTGTTCCACCTTTTACATTTCAATTTTGACTGGTTTACTTTTGTTGTGGCCAACACATAAAGTCAAGGATCCCTATACTCTTGGCATAAAAAAGATCCTAAATGAGTCTATGGGCTCCAACCTAAATAATCCTGGTCACTGCTTATTTCCTCAACCTTATCTTCTGCCCCACTCATCCTCCTCCCTCTCTGTGCTTCAAATTCAATGGCCTTTCAGTATCTCTGATGTGCCATATTCACTCTACCCAGGGCCTCTGCAAGTACTATTCTCCCTCCCTAAGTGCAACTTGAATAACATTTATTTAGCGAAGTCTTTTCTGATGTCCTAGAAAAAGTTCAGTCTGACAATTATGCTCTTATAGAACTTTGTGCTTTTTCTTTTAATATTCATTGCAATGAATATTATCTAATTATCTGTGTAATCATTTGTTTAATACCATTTCTGTTCACTAGATTATGGGTTCTATAAGGAAAAGATCTATGTGTATTGTGTTCACTACTGAAGCTCTTAAAAAAAAAACAGCATAGAAACCTGCTACTGTTTCATTTGAACCAATAAAAACCACCTGTCTTAACCCTATTTCCCCTTTTATCTACTGCTCCATTTCTCTGTTGTTCTTTTTTATTACAACTCCTGGAAAGAGCTGTTTACAGTAAGTCCCCTACCTACGAACGAGTTCCATTCTGAAAGCGCATTCGTAAGTCCAACAAAGTCAGTCCTAGGTACCCAACTAACACAATCGGCTATATAGTACCATACTGTAATAGGTTTATAATACTTTTCACATAAATAGTACATAAAAAAACAAACACAAAAAATAAAGAAAACATCTTTAATCTTATAGTATAGTACCTTGAAAAGTATAGTGGCTTGAAATAAAAATACTGTACTACTGTACTCTATACAGTACTATACAGTAAAGTACACAAAAGCACAACCACTTGGAGAGGGTGCACGCATGTGACAATTGTACGCCAGACACGTGAACTTATGTGATTGTACATGTGAACACATTTTCGCATCTTTGAAAGTTTGCAACTTGAAGTTTCATATGTAGGGGACTTACTGTATACAGTTTTCAACTCTTCTCTTCCCATTCTTTCTTGAACCCACACCCATGGGACTTTCACCTCAACCACTCCATCAGAACTTTTGTTGTCCAGGTCATTAATCACCTCTATGCCACTAAGTCTAATGATGAATTCTCATTTTTATCTTAACTTCATCAATCAGCATCAATTGACAGACTGGATCACTCACTCCCTCCTCCTGGAAACACTTACCTCAAATGGCTTCCAACATTACAAACATTCAGTTTTCCTCTCACTTTTCCAGCTGCTTCTTTCCAATCTGCTTTCCAGCTTCTTCCATTTTGACCAAAGATAAGAAATGAGATAATATTTGTTAAAATCCTTGCATAAGTTTGCAGTATGTTTTAGGTTATAGAACTAAAACTTAAAGTACAAAAACAAAATGTAACCAAATTTGAAGAGGTACACTGACCAGAAGAAAAGGTTCTTTTATTCAGGCAAAGTAATAACCCTCCTTAAAAGGTTATGATTAGCACTTTCTCACCATTACAGTTATTTATTCAATTGTAAATATCTACTATAAGTAACTACAGATTATTCCCTGCTTTTATACTTTTCCTTTTCCTACCTATAATTGGTCACCTAATGTATTCCTTCCTCATTGCCAATTGACACTCCTCTACTCTCAAAGGAATCTTTGTTCTGAAACCCAATTTCTTTAAACAAAATTCTTCCCCAACACCTGGACTCCTATTTTATATTTCTATAGTGCTTTCAAATTTACAAAGTAAGTTAATAAAAGAGCAATATTGGGGTAAATTTTATGAAATAATTTAACAACCCAAAACAGTCTAAGGAATAAATTAATTTTCTACTTTCTTTGGTGTCCCTAAACTTTGATGACCAACACAGACTGACCAACATAACCCTTTCTGAGAGCAATAATAGATATTACTCTAAGACACTAACTCAAAGTGTGGCCCCAGGACCCATGGGAGTCTCCAACAACTTTTCAAGTTGTCTGCAGGCTTCTCTTTTTTCCAACTATGTTATTTGTGTGAGGCCTAATTTTTTTTCATATACTTCAACCAAAACATCATATCTAAACAAATTGTAGAAACAGATATGAGAATAATTAAGTCAGCATTAAAGAGATTTAAAAATGTAAACTAATACATGTCTGTTCATTAAATATTTTTAATTTTGAAAATATAATTACTTTTCACAAAACGTTATCTAGTTAAAATTTAATGGTCTTATTATTGGTATTTTAAAACGGATTAATAAATATTTTTAAAATTTCTCAGTTTTAGATTTTAGTACCATAAATATAAATAACTATTATATATCAGATATTCTTGCCCACATAAACAAACACTCCTTGGGGTCTTCAGTAATTTCTAATAGTGTAAAGGAATCCTTAAACCAAATGGTTTGACAACTACTCCTCTGAAAAAATGTTTCTTGATGTATGTCCACTGACCATCTGCATCAGAGCTATCTGGGATACTTGATAAAAATATAGATTTCTGGACTCCATATAAGACCTACTAAATCATAACTTCTGGGGTCATGAACTTATATTTTTACCACAGCCTTCAGGTGATTCTTATGCACACTAATGTTAGAAAAATCTAATAAAGAAGTATATAGACTTTGGAGTCTGATGGATTCAAACTCTAATTCTGCCACTTTCTGTTTATCACCCTAGCCTATACCACTCTCTACCAACCGATTTCCTGCTCTTACTTTCCCCTCACCCCATCTCCTGAATCCTCTTCCAACTGCATATCCTCAGTTAAATAGTTCCTGATTTCCAGAGTAAGATGGAAAATTTCTATGTAAGAGGTGTTTAGGGGCAGCAATCTGATTCTTAGAGAAAGTTAGGGACTCAAAAGTTGCACTTCCATAGGAAGCACATTGCTTTTACTTAGATTGTTTCATTTGGGGCAGCTATGTGGAGACGGTAAGATTTTGGAGGGGGTAATATCACCTAGGCTACACCTCGGCATTATCACTTACCTATTTGCTTCTGCTGCTGAACAGGGAAGACCTCAGAGGATTTTATTTTCTATTTTTCACCTTGGAGCACATAGCACAGTGAAGATGGCAGCCATTTGGTCTTTCCTTAGCCCTGCCCCAAGTCGGTTATCCTTACAAAGCTGTCATCCACTTCCTCAATGTTCACTGTGATTTGCATACACAGTTCTGAACAATCAGAGGTCTGAAACTGGTTTCAGATGTCACTGGTTTACCCAGTTAACAGAAACCTAACAGAAATCTGTGAAATTTTGCCCAGCAGTGAACAATCGCTTTAAGAACCACAGGCTTATTTAAATATAGAAAAATTTTCTGTAGACCAGTGCTATTCAAGGTATAGTCCACTGAAGCACAAGCTCAGAATCATATAGGTCATTTTTTTAAACATGCAGAGTCCTATGCTTCATCCCAGACCAAGTATTATCATAGTCTCTGGGAGTAAGACCTCTGAATTTGTAATTTTAATAATTTCCTCAGGTTATTATGGTAGAAAGTACAAAAACCATTGCCCTGAGGAAATTTCAACAAGAAACAATAAAAATAAGAGGAAACATAAGCATATTCTGTATCACCACCTAGTTCTTTAATTGATAACAAATGGATAAATGATGTCACCCACATGCTTTTCCATATAGGCATAATATTTGCTTTAATCTATGTAAGACTTTATACGATTCTATCAGTGTGCCAGTAGTACCAAGATGAGGGAGGCTAATTCACACTAACTAAAGTCACACTATATCAATGTATAAATCAGATGCCCATCCACTAGTTTATAATTGGAAATATTATAAACACAGGAATGTTCAGTTTGATAACCAGCATATCCTAAATCTATTAGATAATACATGTACAAAACAAAATTACAATCATAAATTACCATGGTGAGCCTGGAATCATTAAAAAAGGAGTCAGTAAATATTCTTAATGATTACTGCCTCAAGATTTAATCTGATCTACCTACCAATCTCCACCATTGGGTTGGGGACTAGAGTATTCCAATCTGATAATCAGGGCACTCTCTTTCCTAGCCATTTCTGTAAACTCACAGCTAGTTCTATGATTTTCCCTAATGTAGTAATTTACTTTCTAATAATTCAGTCTTCCATTAACTGATTAGATTTTACCTTTTCAATTTATGAACACATTCTATTCATGCCTCCCTGAAGCTCAACCAAAACTTTGAGTGTTTCCAAATTGAATTATCTACTCACAAGCAGGCTCTTGGGTTAATTTTGCAGGTGGCTTATCTTCTATGGCTTTTAATTTTTCTCAACTTCACCTTGAGTTTTTGACCCCATTGCACAGCAAAAAGGCAAAACTATGGAGACAATAAAAAAAAAATCAGTGGTTGCCAGGGATGGGGCTATGGGGGAGGGAGATGAATAGGCAGAGCACAGAGGATTTTTAGGGCAGTGAAAATACTCTGTATGATACTATAATGGTGTACACATGTCATCATACATTTATCCAAACCCAGAGAATGTACAACACCAAGAGTGAACCCTAAGGTAGACTTTGGGTGATTATGATGTGTCAGTGTAGGTTCATCTTTGGTTAAAAAAAATACCATTCTGGTGAGTGATGTTGATAACGGGGGAAGCTATGCATGTGTGGAGGGCAGAGAGTATATAGGAAATCTCTGTACCTTTCTCTCAATTTTGCTGTAAACCTAAAACTGCTCTAAAAAATAAAGTCTTAAAAAAAGACATTCCAAATGAAATTACTATAAATGATAAGCATGTTGTACCATCTTTCCCAAAAGATGTTCAGCCATATTGGCATTTCCATCTTTTTACATCTCTACTCCACTTTGTCTGGTTTTGTTTTTGCTTTTTTTGATCTTATCTTAACCTTCTAAACAAATGAGATGATTCCTTTCCTGCCAACCCAATGCAATTCTTCTCTGTGGGCACTCATTCTTATCTGAAGATTTTTTAAAAGGTCTAAAATATGTGTTTTTCACTGGCTGATAATCAACATTTATTTTTTAATGAAGACTGTATTTATAATTCATTTATCTAGGAAATTCTTTTTTCAGTCTTTGTTTAGGCCTCATAGATTGTGGAAGTATTTCAAAAGAGCAACTTGAGGAAAGCTAACCTTGTTGTTACTTCAAAGTTATGGAAGCTCATTATGAAACTTTTATTCAAAAGCATTAGTTATGAAAAGCAAAAACAATAAAATTAGTATTAAAATGCATGGATATGTGGTAAATTGAGAAGGACCTTAGATTTAGAAAAGGGTTCTAATGCTGCATCTTAGCTGTACTAGTTATATAACCTTAGGCTATTCTTTTAGCCTCTGTGAGCCCAGTCTTCACATTGACAAAATAAGAAAAGTTGTCTCTGTCTATTTTATGGGTTTGGTTGAAAATCAAATAAGGTAATATATGTGAACATACTTCAAAAAGGTAAATGTTACAGGCTGATGTAATTTCATATTCTTATAATTGTTAGTATTAAGAATTATCATGATATCATGAGGGCATAAAGGGAGGATCTATGACAAATTTTGAAATCAAAGTATATCTGAGTGACATTACACACACACACACACACACACACACACACACACACATACAATGGTAAGGTTTTAGGAGGGTGCTATAAAAAATACAGATTGCTATGCAAATGTTGTGCATCACGTATACCCCACTTGCATACATATTATTCTTTACTCTTTTTTGTGTCCAGTCCATCCTCCACACTGCTAACTCTAGTCACCTTTCTTTAAAGTTGGTCACTCCCTAATGTTTATTTAATTAAATTTGAATTCCTTACTTTGGCAGAATGACCCTGATCTTGAGCTTCTCCAAGCTCATTTCTCCTTAACTTTCTTCCTCTTATTCTCTCTTCTTCCTCCATGTATCAATGAAATCCCTATGCTTCAGCCACATAAAATACCTCACTATTCCTCAGATATTCCAGTATCTTTCCTAACTCTTTGACTTTGTACAAACATGTTGTTTCCTTTGCCTAAAATACCTTTCTTTTAATCCCCAACTTTCCAGATCCTCCTAGCAGGAAACAATTTCTTTCTCCTTTATGTTTCCATGGCATGTTCACTAATTCATTCAGCCAATATTTATTGAGTGCTTACTCTGTGCCCAGCACTGTGCTGGAAAATGCTGGTGACATTACAATACAATCACGGTCCCTAAACTCATAGATTTTAGGACCACTCATATTAAATAAATAACCTACAAATAACTATATAATTAAAACTGTGATAGTGCTATAAAGAAAATGCATAGGGTTTGATAACAGCACATAGCTAGTACTTAGTAAATGGGATCAGGGAAGACCTTTCTTTGAAAGAGGGATTTAAAATAAGACCTGAAAGATGAATAGTCATGAGCCAGGTAAAGAGGATGAGGGGCAATTCAAAGCAGAAGGAAAAACATATATGAAGGTACTGAGACAGGAGTGAGCTTGGCTCCATCAAGAAACAATAGGCTAATATGACTGGAGGGTAATGATTAATGGTGATGGTGGCATGGGAAAATGCTGAGGAAATGGGCAGGAGCATGATCATGAAGGACCTTATTGACAATACTAAAGATTTTGAACTTTGTCCAAAAACTCATGGGAAAAGTTCTGAATAGAGGAGAAATAGAGACATGCTCATATTTGTATTTTAGAAAAATCATTCTCTCTACTATGTGGAAAAGAGATAGGAGATAAGATTGGATACAGAAGGAATGTTAGTCTAGGTGAGATATGACGGTTAGTTGGACTAGGTTGGGGCTAGAATGCTATGGCTCTTGAATAACATACTTAACTGGGCAACATATTGTACATCAAATGTGGAACCACTGAAAATTTTAAGCAGGGAAGTGACGTTATCATATATTCATTTTTAAAAGATCACTTTGCCCCACGTATGAATAAATGATATTTTGGTTTAAGAAGGGATGCAGGAGACCAGGTATGATAATTTGGATGGGGTGGTGGCAGTTGATGAAGATGGTCTGGACTAGGATGTTGGCACTAGAGTAGGAGAGAAATGAGCAGATATGAGATACTATTTTGGAGGTAGAAGCAAGAGGACTTGGTGACTGATTGGATATGGGGTAAGGGAGAAAAAGAAATCAAGGATAACTACCAAGTATCTGGAACTCATTAGACAGAGGTGCCATTTATTGAGATGAGGTCACTAAAGAAGATTAGTAGTAAAATGTGGGTGAGCAAATTCATTTCTGTACATGCTAATTTTGAGATGTCTGCTAGACATCCAAATGGAGATTCTGAAAAGGCAGTTGATTATGAGTCTGGGGCTCCAAGGATGCACACTTGGCTGTCCACCTGATATTGATACTTCAGACTCTGAAGACTTATAGACTTGAAGCATACTTGCAGACTCTGATGCTACATGGAGAATTCCTTTAGGGTAGCAATAATGATTAATTCATCTATTGTTTCCTGTGGTATCAAACACATAAGAAATGCTCGATATATCTGTTTATTTGAATTAAATTATGTAGTCAATTTCAGTCACTGTTTCATCACAACTCTAAACACATAATCAATGCTATACAAAAAAAATTATTCAGTAACCCATATGTTTTGTCTTTACATGACAAGTGGTAGTTTAACATGTTTTTTGAATGAATTGGCATAACTCAATAGATATTCTATCACCGGGCTTTTGGAATTAGAAGTGCTTGGAACACAAATTCTCATAAAAATACACACATGTTAGAACTTCCAGCTATGGCTAGGTGAGGAGGTTAGGAAATATTTCCGAAAAGCACTATAAACCTGGAGAAGATTAAAAAAGCAACCATTTCAGCACTCTGGAAATTGACCAAAACTATATATCCATCTGAGGAGTGTTTATTCCTGAAACATCACTGACCTTGCAGTACAAACTGTGGGAATCTGTGGCATTAGGATCTGGAGCTGCTCCCATACCCTCCACCCTCCAGTTCATTCAGCACAGAGTTTCTGTCAGGACTTATACACTAAAAGTCACAAAACATTGCTGAGAGAAATTAAAGAATACCTGAATAAATAGATATTTCATGCTCTTATATAGGAAGACTCAATGTTATCAAGATAGTAATTCATCCTCAATTGATGGATAGACTAAATGCAACCCCTCTCAAAGTCCCAGCTGGCTTCTTTGCAGAAACTGATATTGATGCGCTGATCTTAAATTTCATATGGAAATACAAGGGACCAGAACAGCCAAAACAAACTTGAAAATGTGGAACAAAATTGGAGGACTCACATTTCCCAATTTCAAAACTTAAGATAAAGCCACAGTTAATCAGACAGTGTAGTATTGGCCCAAAGATAGGCATATAGATAAGTGGAACAGAATTCAAAGTTCAGAAATAAATTCTAAAATTTATGGTCAGTAGATTTCCAACAAAGGTACCAAGACAATTCAATGGGGGAAAGGATAGTTTTTTCAACAAAGGAGTTGGGACAGCTGGATACCCACATTTAAAAAAAAATAGAGAGGGAATTCCTTGGCAATCCAGTGGTTAGGACTCGGTGCTTTCACTGCTGAGGGCACAGGTTCAGTCCCTGGTTGGAGAACCAAGATCCCGCAAGCTGCATGGTGCGGCCAAAAAAAAAAAAAATTAGAGAAATAAATTAGACCCTTAATTCGTACCATATACAAGAAATTAACTCAAAATGGATCACAGACCCAAATTTAAGAGCTAAAATATATAACTTCTAGGAGAAAATATAGGAGAAAATATTCATGACCTTGAGTAGGGCAGAGAGTTCTTAGATACAATATCGAAAGCATGATACATAGAAGAAAAAATTGATCAATTTGAATGTATCAACTTTCGCTCCTCAAAAGTCACCAATAAGAAAATAAAAGTACAAGCCACAAACTAAAAGAAAGCATTTGCAAATGATAGATCTAATAAAAAGCCTGTTGATCCACAGCCATGGCCAGTCCAGGGGCTGCTTTCTGCTGTCTGGGTGCCTTGTCCGGAGTGGGGGCCTTAGGCCTGGCCTCCTATGGGGCACACTTAGCCCAGTTCCTGGATGCCTACAGGAAGGAGCTCTTTCACAAGACCAACAAACACCACTTTTTACACAGCCTGGCCCTGCTAGGGGTGCTCCTGTGCAGAAAGCCCCTCTGGGCAGGGTTACTGCTAGCTTCTGGAACTACCTTTTTCTGCACCAGCTTTAACTACCAGGCTCTGAGTGGACACCCCAGCGCCCATACTTTGGCCCCTGTGGGAAGGAGCCTGCTACTCTTGGGCTGGCTTGCCTTGGCTCTTTGAGCTTCCTTGTGTTTAATTTCTGGGGACATTTTTTAGAATTGGAGCAGGGATGGGATTAAAAGAGAAAGGCAAATTAAAAAAATAATAATAAACTAGGAAGCTTGTATATAGAATATTTGAATAACTCTTACAACTCAATAATTATTAGGAAGACAAAAACCTAATTAAAAATAGGCAAATGATTTGATTAGACATTTCATCAAACAAGTTATGAATAGCTGAAAAGGATATGAAAAGATATGCAACATCATTAGTCATTAGGGAAATGTAAATCAAAATCCCAATTAGAAACTACTACATATCCACTAGAATGGCTATAATAAAAAACACAAATGGTACTAAGTGTTGGGGATGCAGAGAAAGCAGACCACCTGTGCATTGTTAGTGGGAACATAATATGGTACAGACACTTTGGAAAATATTTTGCAGTTTCTTAACAAGTTAAACATAAATTTATCATATAATAGCCATTTTACTTTTAGGAATTTAACCGTAAGAGATAAAGATATATGTCCAAAAATATATGTCCACACAGAGGCATGTTGTAACTATTCATAGTAGCATTATCCATAATAAGAAAAAAATGGAAAAAATCCAAATGTCCATCACCTAGTAAATGGATGAACAAAATGTGATATATTTACACAATGGAATACTATCAATCACTTAAAAGGAACAAGCTATTGATACATGCTACAACATGAATACACCTTAAAAACATACTCAGTGAAAGAAGCTACACACAATGGACCACACATTATATGATTCCATTTATATGAAATGTATAGAAAAGGCAAATTTGCAGAGAAAGAAAACAGAAGAGTATTTGCTTAAGCCTGGGCATGGGAGAAGAGATTAACTGCTAATGAGTATCACAGAATTTTTGGATGATGTAAAAATTTTTAAATTGAATTGCAGTGATTGTTGCACGATTCTATTAATTTACTAAAATCATTGAATTATACACTAATAAGAGTGAATTTTATAGTATGTATACTACATTTCAATAAATCTGTTTTAAAAAACACAGAGATATGTTAAATGGAATAATTTGGTGGACTTCCTTTATGGCACCTACATGGCTTTCCTCAGGCTTACCATATTTTCATAATTTCTTCATTTACACTAACACTCCTTACATAACAATGAGTCACAAGCCTATATTTCCAGCCCTGACTGTGAAGCTTTTTCCCAGTTCTAACCTCATATATCCAGTTACGTTTCAGACTACTCCCTGCTAACTAACTTTTCCACCTCAATAAACTTTCCTTCTCATTTGTAATAACTATTAGTTATTCCTGCTTTTTACATCTTCTCATACCCTTAATACTGATATAAAACATTTTCACATGATATGTTTTACTTATTAATATAACTGCTCCTGGGATACTGCATGCTTTTATTTTTTTCTCTCCTAAATTAGACTGTGAGCTACATCAAAGGCAACTTTCATAGTTTTTTTTTCAGTACCTTCAAAACAATCAACACAGTGCTGAGTCTACAGAAGGTGATCATTAAATGAATGCTGATTTAAATTAATAATTTGCAATTCTTGCATTTGTTTATCATAAGTTTATGAGTGCCTACTATGTGTAAAACACTGGATTCAGTGCCATCAAGGAAGCAAAGAAATATATGATACATGATCTCTCTTCTGAAGGAGTTTATAATCAAGCTGGGCACATAAAGAGTTAGCAAATACAAGACTACCATTCAAAAAGGATGTCAAGAAGCAATCCATGATTAAGAAAAAATGAGGAAACAAAACCAGTGATTCCAGGATCAGAAAAAGAGCTAAACTGAGCCTTAGAAGAGATAAGTTGGATATTAAAAAGTGAGAGAGGTTGAGAAGATTTCAGGCAGGGAAAATGGACTGAGAAGGGCAGAGATGAGAATTCAGGGTTTATGTAGAGGATTTGGGAGAAAATTAAGTTAGAAAAGTGGATTGAGGTCAGAAATTGAATGGCCATGAAGGCCTGATTAAGTTGTCCAGACTTTATTCTGTTAAAATAGTCATTTACTGAGCATTTACTATGTGATTTGTGGTTTATATGCATAGTGGGCATTTGTTGTATGTTGGATATTGGGTATCCATTCCCTCAGTCTCACAGCACTGATTTTCTTTTGAGAAGAATCCAGTGGGACTGTAACTAGAGGCCTTACCCTATTGTAGTTAAGGGGCAAGCAATTAAATTGAAAGTGACTGAAGTTTCAGTTTATCTCATCCTCAACATAATGTTTAGACTATTCTGGTTATGAGGCCCTTGTGTTTTCTGCTTCCTAGGTATTCAGAGCTACTTCAGTTCCTGCCTGTTTCCAGACCTGACTCACCAGCTTTCCATGGATTCTGTGATACCTTGTTATTTTCCAATGAATTAAACTTTGAATAAAATAGCCAGAGTTGATTTATGGTGCTTGCAACTGAAAAGTCCTAATTGATATAGTTATATATTATTTCCCACATTCCACTGATAAAGAGACTGTGGGTTAGTGAGTAACTTCCCAATGCCAGACAGCTAGCAAGTGACAAATGTGGGTATGTTTGATTCTGGAATCTAATTTCTATAAAATTACTTACCAGAGGCTGCATGGCATGACCAAGACTCAAACTCTAGTTTGTCTGACTTCGAAACTGGTATTTTTTTCCCTACACCACTCTGCCTTTCAATGAGAATTCACTGTAGATCTTCAAGAAGGGTATGATATGATGAAAATGGCATTTTAGAAAGGTTAATTTCACAATAGAATATAGGCTGGAAGGGAAGCAAGAGAGCTTGATGTAGGGAGGTAGATGACAAGGATGAGGTAAATAATCCAGGTGGAAAATGACAGTGGTCTGAAATAGTGAAATGACAGTTAGAATGCAAGAGAGTATAGATGGGAACAGTAACTAGAATATCAGTTGTCATAGCTATCTCTCTGAAATGTCCATCCCATTAATTTTTACTATTTTATAATAACTTCGGTTCAGTGATTTCAAATTTCAGTCCAGTAAGCCTATGTCTTTCACTGAGTTAATCAGAAACTCTTAGTAAGCGTATTATAAATGTACATCATTTACAGCTAAATTATATGTACACCATTTGCAGAAAAATGCAATTTGCCTAGTGATTTCATGATCAAGCAATATTTTATGGCTTTAAATTTCTTCAAACCATCACAAAACCACAGGAAAGAAAGGATATCACAAAATCCAAATAGTTATTTATAAGAATTGGCCTAAGTTTTCCCCACAAAGATAAAAATAAACTTCTCAGAAGAATGGTTATTCTATTAATGACCTTCATTTTCCAGGCAACCTGAGCCTCTAGAAGCAAGAGTCATTTTCTCCATTAAAAATGGCTGTACAAGTCAATAGGAAAAATGATATGAGTTTTGAAATAAGAGGAAAGGAAACAATTTGAATGAAAGAAATGTATACAGATCAGGCTATATAAGTGCTGCTCAAGCAAAAGATACTTCATACTTTGCAAAAGCAATAATTGGGACAGTACTCAAGCTCTCCATATAAACCTTGCATGACTAAACAACAACCCAAACTTTGCGCAAACAACGTTATTCATTGTTGCCTTAACTTTTTCCTTTTTAGTTACAAAAATAATATATGCTCATTATTTTAAAATTCAAAAAGTACTTCAGAATAGAAAATAAAAGTTTAAAGCTTTTTCTTCTACCTAATTACATCAGTTTGGTGTGTATATTTTCAGACATTTTTCTATGAGTATGAAAACATACACACACACACACTCCATATATGTACCTTTTTATATGTATTTTTTACATAGATGAGATCATACTGCAGATATTGCTTTGCAACTTGGTTTTTTCATTTGACACTCTACTGTGGGCATCTTTTGCACATATTGAGAACCAGCTCTTTTGTTCTGTTACCAAGGCAGATGTGTTCTCAAGCCCTAGTTTCTGGCATTTTCCCAATCATTTAAATGCTTCAATAACTGCTTTTTGTGTTAAAAAAAAACTTGACTTCCCAAGGAAAAGTACCTTTTAAATAATAAAGAAATTGGGGAATTTGTTTCTTAATATGCTACAAGAAAGGAAAATTCAATGTGACATGTAGATGCTTAATTCAAACAGCAAGGCTCTGGTAACAAACAATATCTGGTTCTCAGAGTAGCCTTTTTAAAAAATTATTTTATTGTGATAAGAACTCTTAACATGAGATCTATCCTCTTAACAAATTTTAAGTGTACAATACATTATTGTTGACTATATGTACGATATTATACAACAGATCTCTAGAGCTTATTCATCTTACTTAGCTGAAACTTAATTTGTCGCTATTTTTATGATATCCAGAGTACAATTTATTAAAAGGAGATGCCCTGATATTTTGATATATATTTTCCTTTAAATGCCGATTATTTGTAAAGAAACTTTCAGATAATTATTTTCTATAAATCTTGTCTTATGAAAGAAAATACTAATGAAACAGAGGGTTAAGAGGCATTTTAATTTAATATTATAGATCCTCATTAAATTCCAGAATTTTTCTTCTAAACACTCTGCATAGTCTCCTAGCTATTAATAAAGTATGTGAGGTGCTCTTATTTAGAAGTTGGTTGCTAAAAACTAATTTTTTAAATACTGAAAATGTACTAATGTAATTTGCTGCATGGCAGGTATGCACCAGTAAATCTGGCATATTTAGGAGATGGGACAATTGTTAAATAAAAGTAGGATGTAATTAAAGGTTAAAAATGTTTTTTACTTCAGCAGCAAGTAAAAACACTCCTGCTCTCAGGAATCCAGTTCATTAGTTTAAGAAGTTGGGTTTTTTTTTAATTTTTATTTATTTTAATTTATTTTTTATTATTATTTTTTTTTGCAGTACACGGGCCTCTCACTGTTGTGGCCTCTCCCATTGCGGAGCACAGGCTCTGGATGCGCAGGCTCAGCGGCCATGGCTCACGGGACCAGCCGCTCCGCGGCATGTGGGATCTTCCCGGACCGGGGCACAAACCCGTGTCCCCTGCATCGGCAGGTGGACTCCCAGCCACTGCACCACCAGGGAAGCCCAAGAAGTTGGTTTTTTAGTACTAAGTTTGTTCTTGTGCAGAGCAATACTCTGTGTGAGGATGGAGAGTTACATACAAGAAAATATCTCAGTCCCCGTCCTAGGGAAGTTTAAAATATACTTGGGGAAAGAACGTGTGTTTGTAAAAGAAATGTGGCTATGTGGTTCTGTTATAATGTTTATCAAGAAGTATACAAAACTTTAATGTAGCTTCAGTAAATAAACCCTGAAATAAATGAAGAGTTGAAGAACTACATCCCACTGGGCAAGCATTCCTAGAAAACATAAGTTTAGTAAGGAAGTTAGAATTCACTGATAGAGCACTAACCGTGTTCAAAGCATTTTTACATGTATTATGTTATTTAAAGCTCACCATGGTTCTATGAGGAAGGTACCCTCGTTTCACAGATGAGGATACTGGGGCAAAGGGAGTTGAAAAATTTGCCCAAGGTCACCAGATACAGCTTATGCTTATATGCACAGATCTGATTCCAGACAGTGGAGTATCACCAAAACTTTGGGATTAGAACAGGGATAGGATAAGTATTTTCAGGAAGACTTTTCAAAACACTATGTATAGCATATATTAGAAGCTAAGGAGCAGCATGGAGAGCACTGTAAGCAAATTGGTCATGTAGTCTAATAATTCATGTAATTCTGTCTCTGTCATTTTTAACCTTTCTTCCAAAGAAGGCTAGACACATTCTCACAATGACAGATAATGAAATTGTGTTAATTAGAGCATTTGGTTACTTCTAAACAAACAACGCTTAATTAGTCTTTTAGACAGAAAGACATTGGTTATAAAACAAGACAGACAAAACTGGTCAATATCATAATTTTGAAATTTTGGTTACAACTGTTTTAAAAGAGTCACTAAAACACAGTTATGAATCTGGAGAGTTTATGGTTGCATTTTTTGTTTCTTTCTCTGTATTAAATAGATTTTTTGATAACTAAAACAATGAGTTCATTAGCCATCCTGTTCATTTACTCGACTGTAGTTAGTCATGATGTCATTTCCTCGCCTCTTCTCTTTCATTGATGAGTTACAGAAGAGTGAAGTTAGCTATCTTCACCTGGAAAGTATTAATACTAACTAGATTTGCTGAAGCATTAGTCTTTACTACATGATAAGCATGTAATTTAACTGAAAAGCCTGCCACAGTGGACAATAAACCAAGGATATTAGTTCTCACTTTAACAACAAAACGTGACTTTGGGTCACAAGGCAAATTTAACTTATCTTCTAAGTTGAAAGGTATGGTTCGCATATAAAACACAGCAACTCAAGCTGATTAAACTTATTAGCCTTGGCCCTGGATCATACTTACTTAACTGGGATAGGAATCCCTATGCAGCCTTGTGAATGGTATAATAACAGACAGCACTTATAGAACCTTTATGCATATGAATAAAAAATTTACACAGATTAGCCCCTTAATGCTTATGTAACAACCCAATAGGGCTATTCCCATCATCATCCTCTTTTTAAAAGAAAACTGAGAGTTGGGGATGTGTGACTTGTCTAGGGTTATACAGACAGTAAGTGGAAGGATTTAAATCCAGGCAGTCTGACCCCAGAGCCTGTGCTGTTGCCTGAAACACAGGAAAATGGAGCGGATCATCATAGTGCATCATCCTGGGTGTCAGTTTTACTCAGGGACCAGGAATCTTATATAAAAACTATGTCAATAAATTATGGAACACAAGTCAAATATTGAAAGGAAACGTACAGATAAAATGTATAGATTTCAAGGGAGTTTCCTGCTTTCAATGGGTAGCTTCAGATCATATCTTCAGGCTCCTCGAAGTACAGGTTCCTTTGCTGCTGGGGATACTAAATGGAAAAATTCCTAGGATATTTTTCATTTAACTGTGGATTGAATACATTGGCATTTACTTTAAGCTCTGACCTCCCAGTATTTGGCTGTTAACCAAATAAAGTCATTAGGCATGTTAAATTTAATGAAAACCATCTTTTTCATTAAACTAGCTTGTTCTAGTATACCTTGCCAGTTCAAGCTAAGTCTCTTGTAAGTCAGAGGAACTTGAGTACTGATGCCCCTATAGGTGCTAATACCATGAGGAATGGAAAAGTGGCCAGGGCTGTCACTTAACTCCAGTTCTAGTACCTCTGTCCAAGAGTTCATTCACTTCTGTTCATTAAAGATGGTATAGTAGAGTGGTTAAGAACTCAACTTCTGGAATCAAACCATCTGGTTTCACATCTGGGCTTTTTTGATTATAAATTGTGTGACCTTGGACAAGTTATTCACTTAGTCTCGGTATCCTCATTGAGGATATAATACTAAGGATGAGATGAAGTTGTCATACAAGGATAGTATAAGGATGATAATGAACCCCTCAATGGGTTCATTAAAATACTAAAAATAAAGCACTTAGTCCAGTGTCTGATACATGAAAGTGATAAATAAAGTTATTATTATTCAGTGACAACTATGTATACTTACTACACAATGCTTATGCTTAGGGTAATCATCCATTATTAGAGGACCTGAACAATCTTTATTTACTCCTTAATTTGCCCCTAAACCAAAAACATTAACATTTGTGAAAACGACTTTTTGCATACATAATAATATACGTAAAAGTGTGTTAACTGCAGAATTGTTTGTAGTGACGAATACATGGAAAGTCCTAGAATGTCCATCTAATAAGGAAGGCCTCAGTTTTCCCAGTCTGTATAAGGAGATTGGACTAGATCATTTCTAAAATCCCTTCCACCTCCAACAAGGACAATATTTTCACCAGTTGTTAGTTAGGCTTGACACCAATACGCTAAGCAATAGAACTGAGACAGGAAAATCTAAGGTATTAGGTGGGTATTTAAAATTAAGTCACAGTGCACAGTACTCTACAATTAACCAACACATAAAAAGTTAAAAAAATATGTTATTAATATCAAGGACAGAAATCATTATTTAACACATTGGGAGTTATTATATTTTAAGATGTATGTAATTAATTGTATGCAAATTTTATACTCTTAACCTTTATAATGGAATAAAAAATAAAAGGTATCAAAAATAAACATGAGATATGAGTTTGAGGTTTAGATAATGAAGATGTATAATTTAGGACTACCAGGAAGTTTGAAAGTTCTCAAGAAAGAAAGGGGGCTGTGTGTGCTGTAAAACACTAAAACAATACTTGGTTTGAATTTTATTTAAAATTGTGTTGATTTTTTTTCTTTGAAATAACAGGAGACATTCTGTAGGCAGACAATGCCAAGCAGGATGAGTGGTTATTTGACTTTAGAACTATCAGGACCTAATATTATTATTAATATCAAGGAGTTGCCAACATCCATGAAATTTCCACCCTCATGCATATCTGAGTTGGAAAATCTCTATTTGTAGAGTCCCATGCTGCTTCCAAAATAGAATTCACATTATAGTCACAAAGAAATGCTATGAGTGGCTTGAGACTATATAATAAGAAAGGTTCCTTTACACATAATCTTGATCAATAATATTACGAAAAATAGTAAACAATGTTGAATTTGAGGTCTATGTGCCATTTTAGCCCCATTTTATTTTATTTATTTATTTAAAATTAATTTTTAATTAATTTATTTTTAATTTTTATTTTTGGCTGCATTGGGTCTTCACTGCTGTATGCGGGCTACCCCTAGTTGTGGCGAGCAGGGCCTACTTTTCGTTGTGGTGCATAGGCTCTTCATTGCAGTGGCTTCTCCTTGTAGAGCACGGGCTGTAGGTGTTTGGGCTTCAGCAGTTGCTCAGTAGTTGCAGCACGCGGGCCATAGAGCGCATGGCTTCAGTAGTTGCAGCCCATGGATTCAGTTGCTGCAGGGCTCTAGGGCATGCGGGCCTCTGTAGTTGTGGTGCACAGGCTCAGTAGTTATGGCTCACGGGCTCTAGAGCACAGGCTCAGTAGTTGTGGCACACGGGCTTAGATGCTCCACAGCATGTGGGATCTCCTCGGACCAGGGATCAAACCCGTGTTCCCTGAATTGGCAGGCGGATTCTTAACCACTATGCTACCAGGAAAGTCCATAGCCCCAATTTAGAGAGGAAGAATAGAGGTAATAAAAGTGAGTTAGCTTGCCCAATATCTAATACAACCAGTAAGAGGAAAAATCAGGATTCAAGCCCAGCAATTCTGACTCCAGAACCTGTAATAAAATCACTTAGGTCATAAAGTCTCACTAAGGAAATCAAATGCTGAAACTTGATTATTATTGAGATTCTACTCTTTTAAACTCTAAGAAAGGGTTTTTAAAATTATGTGTATGTTGTTTGATACAAAAATGACCATCACCTCTGAAGAGCTGTGGAATAGGTATTTGTTCCCACCAGCAGGAATATTTGCAATTCCATAAGACTTACTTTTTCTCAGTGGACGCACTTAATCAAATTAATTAAATATATTTGGGTATTCTGGATGAAAAATGGCAGAAAATATCATTTGGGCTTGTTCTACATTGTCCAAATATAATACAAAATTTAGAAATAGTTATGGTAGTTATACATACATGCAGGACATTGCTCACCATTCAAATCCTTTGAATTTTTCCTCCCTTTTTAGTCGAATGAAATAAAATGCTTCCAAACTTGCAATTAAAAAGGTTTGCTTTATTTAAGTTTTTATGTGAGAATTCTTCAAATGAGTACTGTGGGCAAAAGTGTTTCTCTGTGATGTGGATTTACATTTTTGAACAATGTATGCTATTTTTAAGTTGAAAACTAGCATTAGAATAAATATCCAAATTAGTAACTAATTTTCCTTTTCTGCTATTGCATTAATTGTAACTGTTCTCTTAAATTCCATGCAGTTAAGGTTATAATGCCAGAAATGTAATTCACAAATATTTCCTTTTAAAAATCAAATGTTATGGGGGAATATTCCATTTGTGTCAAAAAAGGTTATGCATGTTCATTGGTACAAAGTTTGATATGTTTATTAAATCAAGTTTCTTAAAAATAAAAAAAATAAAATGTTATAGCTACATACCATATTCTATTCATTTGTGTGTACCCTTATTTTAGGAATGAGTATGGAATGATATAATTTTGATTTGAAAAACAGTAGTGTGAAATACTAACCAATTTTTATTACTATTCCTTTTTAAACCACAATTTATTAACAGCTTGAAAAAGCTGTCTATTTAATTTTACCAAGAGGTCTCTCCTAGCCAAGGCGAGAAAAACAGAGGCATTATTTGTACTCCTGAATAATGCTATCTACCATTCCTGTGGCTGGATTATAGACAGCTACACACTGGCAACTCCAGAAACTAGAAGAGCATTTGATGTTTCTTGTGTTGATTGGTTTTCTAGGTTATTACTGTTGTTATTTGCTTCTTTCTCTCTCTTCTGAGAGCAGAAATGAAAGGCCAAGGATGAAGATCCACCTTCTATAACTGTCTCCACTGCAATGAAATTCTGTTATCCTACAATTTGGTTCTATTTTCCTCTCAAATAGACCTAACAAATATTTACCAAATAGGTGATTAAAATCAGTACACAAGTGAACAGAACAGAGAGTACAACACACACCCACACATATATGGACAACAAATTTTTGATAAAGGTGCAAAAGTAGTTCAGTAGAGAAAGGAGCTTTTGTAATAAATGATGCTGGAACAGTTGGTTACACATTTGCAAAAAAGAAAAAAAATTAAATCCACATCTTCTACCACATACAAAAATAGATCAGATTGAAATATAAAACCTAAAAGTATAAAACTTTAAAAAAAGATAGAAGAATATCCTTGTGACCTTGGGCCAGGCAAAGGTGATACCAAAAGCATGGGAACCTAGGGGCAGGACAGGAATGCAGACGCAGACGTAGAGAATGGACTTGAGGACACGGGGAGGGGGAAGGGCAAGCTGGGATGAAGTGAGAGAGTAGCAATGACATATATACACTACCAAATGTAAAATAGATAGTGGGAAGCAGCCGTGTCACACAGGGAGATCAGCTCAGTGCTTTGTGACCACCTAGAGGGGTCGGTTAGGGAGGGTGGGAGGGAGATGCAAGAGGGAGGGGATATGGGGATACATAAATACATATAGCTGATTCACTTTGTTATACAGCAGAAAGTAACACAACATTATAAAGCAATTATACTCCGATAAAGATGTTCAAAAAAAAAGCATGGCTCATAAAATAAAAAAAGATGATATATTGGACTCTATCAAAATTACAAATTTTTGCTCTTTGAAAAACTGTGAAAGGCACTTTTTCAGTTTTTCCTGTTTTTTTAAGAGGATGAAAAAAAATCATGGATTGGGAGAAAATATTTGCAGAACTTATACTTGATAAAGGACTTGTATCCAGAGTAGAAAATGAATTCTCAAAACTCAATAGTAAGACAACAACCTAATAGAAAAATGGGTAAAATATGAATAGATACTTCTACAAAGAAGATAAGTAGATGGTAAATCAGTACACAAAAAGATGTTCAACATCATTAGTCATTAGGGAAATGCAAAGTAAAACCACAATGAGATACTCTTACATACCTATTAGAATGGTTAAATTTTAAAAGACTGACCATACCAAGTGTTGGCACTCCTAGTGGGAATGCAAAATTGTACAATCACTTTGGAAAATAGCTAATTTCTTAAAAGCTAAACATACACATACCATGTGATCCAGTCATTCCACATCTAAGTATTTTTCTAAAGGAAATGAAACTATATGTCCATACAAAGACATACACAAATGAACATAGCAGCTTTATACATAATAGCCCAAAACTCAAATGTCCATCAACAAATTGTGATATATCCAAGCAATGTGTAACTACTCAGTAACACAATAGGAAAATGACTCGTTATGCACATAACGATACGGAAAAATATAAAAATAATTATGCTAAGTGAAAGAAGATAAGCAAAAAGAGGGATATATTGCATGACTCCATTTATATAACATTCTAGAAATGCAAGCCAATCTATAGAAACAGAGAGATGATCAGTGGTTGCCTAGGGACGGAGTAGGGCATGATGAAACATTTGGGGGTGATGAAAATGTTCATTATATTGACTGTGGTGATGACTTCACAGGTGTATAGATTTATCAAAACTTAGCAAATTGTACACTTTATGTACGATTATATCTATTGCACAGTTGACCCTTGAACAACTCGGGGGTTAGGGGCACCCATCCTCTGCACAGTCGAAAATCTTGTGTATAACTTTATAGCCTGCCACAGTATCCACGGTTTTGCATTCAGGGATTCAAGTAACTGCAGCTTGTGTGGTACTATAGTATTTACTGAAAAAAAATTGTGTATAAGTGGGTCCATGCAGTTCAAACCTGTGTTGTTCAAGGGTCAACTGTACTTCAATAAAATTGTTTTAAAAAAGAATTAACTTGTTTATTTAGATAAAATCTATCTAGATGAACCAAAAAAAAAAAGAACAACAAACAATAAGTCCAAAAATAAATGAATTTGCAATGCTTGGCTTCTTAAACATCTACAACAAAAGATAATGCTACAGCAGTTTTCATTGTGTATTATGTATGTGTGTTTGTGTGGCAGGGGTGGTGGGTGGGATTGTGTACATGTTCATAACAGGTAAGGTGTAAACAGATGTCCAAGAGCCATGTTCAGCTTGGAATATACCAATAGATTCTGTGTTAAGCATCATCTCATGTAGAACTATGAACATTTAACCCTCCAAAAAGAATATTATAAAATAATGGAACAGAGATCATATTACTATGCAAGTAATTTATAGATAGCCTTATTAAGAAAAATAGCATATTATATGCTTGCACACTTATAAAAATAGAAAAAATATGGCATTATACATAAATTATATTCATTATATGAACATAAAATTTATTTTCTTTTAGGGACCTGCCATTATAAAATTAAGTTAACTAACAGACCAAAAAAGCTACAAAAATAAAAGTGTGTTATGAGATACCTAAAGTATTGTATACACATCAAAAGTAGACTGTTGTTAGAAAAAGGTACCTAAAATCTATGGCTTGGGACAACAGACTTCCAATCAAAAATCAGGATAGCTCATTAATATATTATCTTTGTATGAGGTTTTTTTACAAGCTTTTTTTCTCTTTTTATTCTCCCTGTTCCATTCCAAACTTTTCTGTATCAGTGTGAATAATTAAGTATTAATTCTTGAAAAGCATCTAAACAAGCCTCTAAGTAGATAATTTTAGAATGAAAGTTGTAGTTGAGTCACATTTGTCCAATATCATAAATCAGAAGAGAGCTATTTTCTAAAGGAGTCACAGTTGTCTTAAATCAAGGTCAAAATTATTTTACCCTTAGGATTTCACCACTGATTAGTTCCTTTCTCAATTCAGTAGAAAAACAAGCAAAGGATATGAATAAGCAATTCCCAAGTGGACAATAAACATATGAAAAGACATTCAATCTTACCACTAATCTAAGAAATAGAAATGCATAATAATAAGAAATTAATTTGGAGATGTTTATTAAAATGTGAATAGTGATTATCTCAGTGTATTTTGAGTTATTTTAAATTTCTTATTTGGATTTCAATGTACTGACTTTTTTCAACCTATATTATTTTCAGAAAAGATAAAGTTATTAAAAAACTGCCTCAGTTATTTGCAGATAAATTATGGACAATGCATCAGAAATCAGAACTCAGAAACAGAATCAAACAATTTAGTTAATACAGTAAAGGTGGTATTTCAAATAAGTGTGAGACAGAAAGATTATCAAATAAGTGGTACTAAGAAAATTAACTAGCTAATAAAAATACATTAAAAAAGTCTCAATCCCTAACTCATTGCTAACTCCAAAATACTAATTATTGTTGGTACAAAGTTTAACATGTATATGAAACCATTAAGGTACTATAAAATATAAGTGCATTCATTACCAAAATACATCCATCATTTTAAAGGAAAATAATAATCTGTAGAACAATATTTACAGCATAACTTCATTGATTTAAATCATTGTTTCCATAGTATATGTTTTAATTAAAATTATAAAATGAAAGGATATGCACCCAGTAAGTTATATTCAGCATTATATCATCATCCTCTACCACATGTGCCTGGCACATGGCAGGCACAAAAATATATTAGTTGAATGACTAAATAAATGAACTCATGCATTGTTGGTGGGACCGTAAATTGTGATAATTTTTTTCTGGAGAGAAGTTTGGCAATATGTATCAAAGAGTAAAATAAGCATGCAACTTATTCCAGCACTCCCATTTCTAGGAATTCATCATATGACTAATTTTTACAAGTGCATATAGTAGGTATACAGGGGTAACTTTTTTATAACAGGAGAAAATATGAATGTTAGTGGAGAGATGGTTTGGGAAGTAGCTGCCCTACAATAGGAATCTGGTTAAATAAATTAAGGCAAATATTTCCATGGAATATGCATCTATTTAAAAATAAGATGTTGATCATTTACTGTGAAAGTATAGTCACAATTAATTGATAAATGAGCAGATTACAAGAGAATACGATGTCACATAGATAAAACAGCATATATAAACAGGCAGGTGTGAATATGTACAAAGAAAATTCTGGAAGGAAATGCATCAAAATGCTAACAATGGTTAACAAATGATTAAGATTGTGTTTTTATTATCATTGGAATTTTCTATATTGTATTTTTCCTTACAATGCTTACATACTTTGACAACCAGGAATAAACAATAAAAGTAAATTCATTTACAGAATAGAAAATAAAAGTGTTTCCTAACTTTTAAAAAATATGACTAAATGACTAAGCACAAATCCTATAATAAAAAGGTAACATAAGGGTTAATCTAACTTTAATATTTTCCTCACTTGAAATGAATAATTCATCATATTTTATATTTTAATTTGCTACTTGTATTCTATGAGCAGGTTTAGAAAGTGAATGTGATTAATTAGGTTATTTTCTACATTAGCATTCTAAATCACCTCTGTGGAGTTTTCCGCTTCCATAGAACTACTAAGATATCTTCCAATTAAGTCTTTAAAAGACTATATCTTGTGAATTTTTATTCAAACACAGATAGGTAATTCTTGTCATTCATAAAAATGGGCTAAATATGTTCCTTACCTTTTAATGAAAAGTAAACACTGGTCTTTTTGGTTGTACCAAGGGAGTTGTTCTGTTGCAGAAAAGAATCCTGTAAATAAAAATAACAGATACCTGTTTTTAAACTTCATTTTGCAAAAGTTTATTCATATATTACTGGACTTGTAAATCATACTTTAGTATGGCTAGAATTTTACAATGTTAGAAGGAAACTGGTGGAAGATGACAATGTAAAGAACACCCTGACAGAGGATGCAGTTTCATCAGCACAGATTCCCCCTCCCGTCCTGCTATTCGTGGAATTGAAAACTGCTGCACGAAAGTATAGAACAAATCGTCTGCTTTTAAATAATACTACTTAACATTTGAATGCCCTTTTATTTTATCTATAAGGTTGTTACAATCATTGAGAAGGACTACGTGGCAAATCAGCAGCAAGGATGGGGTCTCTTATATGCCAGCTTAAAAAGAGAAATATAGTAAAAATGGTGTAACTGACTCACGGCAACATGGGTTCGCAAACCTTGTAGATGGATATAAACCAGGCTTGCCAAACATCACAGACAGCACTTATTAAAACTGCTACGTGGAATGCAATATGCCTGCTTTCTAGCCCCTCCCCCCCTCACCAATAAACGACTCCCCCTTTTTCCCCCAGTGTAAAAATACATGCTCATAGAACAATTAGATAAAAGAAAAAGAATTTTAAAAATCATCAATAATCACACTACCCAATGATGCCACTTGGAGCATTTTCACCCAATTTTTTAAAAAACAGATTTTTGTTACGAGGCCCCTGACAAACCAAGCGGGAATTAAGGATGAGCGGATGGGAGAAGAATATTCCTCTTCCCTTGTTAGGAATCATGACTAGTATTTTTACCTCATATCTAAGCTTTTTTTTTTTTGTAATTATAAAACTATAAAGATAGAATTTTGAGGGGGGAAAAAACGTCTTCCAGGGGTGTCTGCCTCAGCAACCAAGGAGCGTCTGGGAAGGAGGGCGGAGCCTGGAGGGGGAGGTGCGTTTGGTCACTCATTGGGCTGAGAGGTTGTCAATCAAGCTTGCCCAGCAAATGAGGTGCGAGCTGAGGGCACACTGGGAACTAAATGAACTGGAGGTCTGACTGCGAGGGGAGGGGGCTCGAGATGTAAGCAGTGAAGAGATCTCGGGGTCTTGCACTGCGCCATTCGGCTGCGGCACGCCTCAGTCCGCTGCAGCTGTAGCTGAGAGAGGCCTTGCCTTCGCCGCTCTCGTCCAGGTCTCCGCTGCTGCTGCCACCTCCGTTGCGATCTCCTCGGCCCAGCCGCGCCCCGCCCCGCGCTCCTGCTGCCTTCACCGCTGCCAACACCTCAGCCAGAGCCTCCGCCGCCGCCACCCAAGCATCCGTGAGTCATTTTCTGCCCATCTGTGGGCGCGCGGTAGTCACCACCCTAAGAGGTGTGCAGGCTTGCAAAATGGCAGAAGCGGATCCTAACAGGGTCTTGGAACCTGCCGCCCAGGGGGTGGATGAAGAGATGGTGGCTAGCTCGTCTAGCGATTCTGGGGAAGAATCTGACAGCAGCAGCTCTAGCAGCAGCACTAGTTGCAGCAGCAGCAGCAGTAGTAGTGGCAGCAGCAGCAGCAGCAGTAGCTGCAGCCGCTTCTATAGAAAGAAGAGGGTACCTGGGCCTTCCAGAAGTGCGCGGCGTGCTCCGTCGGGTAGAAGTTTCGTGGATCAGCTGCCTCGGGCAGTTAGAAATCGTGTGCAGGCGCTCAGAAATATTCAAGATGAATGTGACAAGGTAGACGCCCTGTTCTTAAAGGCAATTCACGATCTCGAACGAAAATATGCCGAACTCAATAGGCCTCTGTATGATCGGCGATTTCGAATCATCAATGCAGAATATGAGCCTACGGAAGAAGAATGTGAATGGAATTCGGAGGATGAGGTGTTCAGCAGTGATGAGGAGGTGCAGGAAGAAGGCCCTAGTGAGATGCCTGCCTTAGAGGGTGAGGAAGAAGAGGATGACCCGAAAACAAAACCTGAGGTCAAGGCTGAAGAAAATGCAGCTCCGAAAGAAAATCCCGAGGCAAAGGCTGAAGAAGAAGAAGAGTCTAAAGATGCTCTGGAGGCCAAGACTGAAGTAAAAGAAGATCCGAAAGAATCCCCCCAGGCAAAGGCAGAAGATAAAGAGCAGCCTAAAGTAACAGAGGCTAAGGCAAGGGCTCCAGGAAAAGAGGCTCCTAAAAGAGTTCCTGAGGTCAGGCCTAAGGAAAGAGCTCTTAAAAGAGCTCGCAAGGGAAAGCCTAAAAGAGAAGATCCTAAAGGCATTCCCGACTATTGGCTGACTGTCTTAAAGAATGTTGACAAGCTGGGGCCCATGATTCAGAAGTATGATGAGCCCATTCTGAAGTTCCTGTCCGATGTTAGCCTGAAGTTCTCAAAACCTGGCCGGCCTATAAGTTACACATTTGAATTTTGCTTTCTACCCAATCCATACTTCAAAAATGAGGTGCTGACCAAGACATATATAATAAAGTCAAAGCCAGATCACAACGATCCCTTCTTCTCTTGGGGCTGGGAAATCCAAGATTGCAAAGGCTGTAAGATAGATTGGAGAAGAGCAAAGGATGTTACAGTGACAACCACCCGGAGTCGCACAACTGCTACTGGAGAAGTTGAAACCCAACCAAGAGTGGTTCCTAATGCATCATTCTTCAATTTCTTTAGCCCTCCTGAGATTCCTACAATTGGAAAGCTTGAACCACGAGAAGATGCTATCCTTGATGAGGACTTTGAAATTGGTCAAATTTTACATGATAATGTCATCCTGAAATCAATCTATTACTATACAGGAGAAGTCAATGGTACCTATGATGTTGGTAAAGATTGTAGAAACAGGAAATATCGAAAATAAAAAAAAGGCTGCATGAAAGAATTTTCAAGAATCTCAAATTTCAAGCAGAAGTGAAGTAGGTTTATATAGTCTTGGGGAAAAAAAAAAAAACCTGCCCTGTAACCTCAGCACTAGTATTCCTAACAGTCTTGAGTTTTCGTACTTTCCTGGTAGCCTAAAATATTGTCTTAAAGTGTCTAAGTATCAGTTTATTCTATCTAGACTGTTGTAGTGTAATATTCTTCAAAATATGTAAACTGTTGTCAATTATCTAAAGCATGTTAGTTTGGTGCTACAAAGTTTTGATTTTTGTGAAGTCCTTTTGTCATATTCCTATTAGAATGTAGCTGTGAAAACTGTCAGAATTGTTTAACTGAGACAAATATTTGCTTGAAAAAAAAAGTTCCTGAAGCATCAATGCAAATATTTTTTTTTCTTTTTCCAGCCCAGAAGACTAAGGGTTTAAATCTGCTTGTACTAGCTGTGCCTTCATTACTTTGCTATAGAAATACAGTATTATACTAACTAAAACAGTGCATTGTGAAATTTGACCCCTTGAAAAAAATTAGCATACATTTAATAATGTCCATCAAGACCATATATGATATGACTGTGAGCTTGTTAATGTGCCATAGTGGTTTATAAATTTAAGCATAATGAAGTTATTGTTTACCACTGAGGTGTTAATATAACATAGCATTTTTAAAAAGTTTGCTCATCTTATCCTGTGTAACTGTAAACTAAAGGTACTAACCACATTTTCTTTGTAATATGTTCTACTTTGCCTTTCACTGGAAATGATCACTTTACATCATTGGTATTTTTTTCATGTTCTTCTATTACAATCTAAAATAAATAAATGTCAAAATGTATCGTGCTATAAAAATCTACCATTTTTGCCTCATTATAAAAAATATGGTGCTTATTATAGAAAAAGTAGAGAATCCTTAGGAAAAGGAACATTTAAAAATATATAATTATCAATATAATTAACATTCTGATACATTTCACAGATCTTAGCTCTTTTTGGTGGGTACACATCCCAGTGATTGGAGAGAAATGGGACAGGGGAGAAGGACTAAGATAGGGGAGAGAGGAAGAGAAGAGGAGGAAGGAATGGGGAGGAGTGTTGAAGTAGAGAAAGTGGGGAGGGAGAAGGGAGAGGGAGGGTACCAGAGTGAGGAGGGGGGTGGAAGGAGAAGAGGGTGGGAGGGAGGAGGAAAGGAAAGGGGAGAGAAGGAAGGGAGAGGGGAGGAGGGAAGGGAGGAGGGTGGGGAGTGGAAAGGATGGGAGGAGGTAGGGATGGAGAAGAGGGGAGATAGGCAGGAGTGCCTCACCCAGAAAGGACATCCATATTAGTTGTTGTCTTCACTTCCAGGAGTAGGTTGGGTAAGTGACCCAGGCCCACCTTCCACCGTGACTTGGGAAGAGGTCTCATTCCCCTATGTGGTTTATTTTTCCTTATAGGTGACATTATGCTTTCACCAATTCTGCACCATGTGGTTGGTTACAGAGTAATTTGATCCAGAGATTTTGGTTTGAATTTATTGTGAGGAGGAAACCCCTTAAACTCACTTTACCAAAGAGCTTTGTACTGGGCACAAAGTCACAAGCACAACAAATAATATCCTATTTCACATCTGCCATTTCCCCAACTGCATATACTTTCCTCCAGGACCTTAACAGGAAAGAGCTGTGGCAAGAGGAAGACAGGATTGGGGAATTTCTGGGTCACTAGGCATAAAATTACTTACTAGTCTTCCCAGATCCCACCATATATATAGTTTAGTATCTTGCATTTATCCCTGCTTAACAATAGTCACCCCCCATGTCTATAAATGTCAAAATATTCCAACCTATGAGATAGATATTTAACCAATCATGCATGTTTGGATATTTAGGTTACAATTTATACAAAATCAGGAAGTAAATTATTGCTTTTAGCAATAGCAGTCATATTCTGAGAGTCACCTTTTTGTAGTTCTGAGATTTTTGCAACCATCAAGGAGGAGTGTGGTAGCAGATTTACTTATAAGTCTGTGCCGAATCAAAGACTATAGTAAATAGCATGTACCTGGCTCACTGATACAGAGGTTCTCAAATGGAATATATACTGTGCTTGCCAGACATCACAGACAGTAGAGCCCTTAAAACTTCTACGTGGAATGCAACATCCTTATTGCATCTTAGAACACTTGCCGAAGTAGTTAGCCCCTTCCTGCTCTGTATTTTCCAATGTTAAAGGAACGTATGTCATTATAGAATATTTGCAAAATAGAAGGAGAAGTGCAGATAATAACAATCAGTCAGAAGCATACTACAGGAAGATATGCCCTGTATATATAATAGATTGGTGTATTTTCTCCCAGTCCATCACTTTGATTAGGTTTTATCACAAGTTCTTGTCTCAAATCAAGTTGAGTGGGTGTAAGAAGCTAATTCGAAAGACAACTTATTTATTTTTTTAACATCTTTATTGGAGTATAATTGCTTTACAATGGTGAGTTAGTTTCTGCTGTATAACAAAGTGAATCAGCTATACACATATATCCCCATATCTCCTCCCTCTTGCGTCTCCCTCCCACCCTCCCTATCCCACCCCTCTAGGTGGTCACAAAGCACCGAGCTGATCTCCCTGTGCTATGCAGCTGCTTCCCCCTAGCTATCTATTTTACATTTGGTAGTGTGTACATTACAATGCCACTCCCTCACTTCGTCCCAGTTTACCTGTATTGGTATTTTTGCCTTTTCAGGTTAAGTCTGGCGGGGGTAGGGGTGGGGAACGGGCAGGTGTCACGGATTTTTGAATCAGTAAAAGCTAGGATTCCGGAAATGCAAACGGTGGGTGGTGGGTGCTTCAGCCACCTAGTCTAAGTCAAAGGTGAAAAGAGCCGGGAAACCCGATGGGCTTGCACGTTCGTTGGGCTGCAGGTTTGTCCATCACACTCGCTCAGCCAATGAATGATGCCAGAAAGAAGAGCTGGGTGGGAGCGAAGCTCCTGGGCTGGGTGCATGGGCGTGAGAAGAGTTTTACGGGGTCTTCCTCGGTGCCTTCTAATCGGCGAGCTGTTTCCTTTGGCTGTGATTCAAGGCTGAGGTCAGCCGTTCCCTTCACTGACCCGAGCCCGACCGAAGAGGTCGTCACCTCCTCCGCGCTGCAGTCGTCCCCGCCTTCTCCTTTGTGAATTTTTGCCATCCTGAATTGGGGCACTGAGCGTCCAGGGTCTTCACTCTAAAAGTTTGTTCTTTTCCTGTAAGGTGGCAAACTCAGGTAAGAAGGGGTTTTCCTAAGCAACAGCAGAGACTGCTGAAGAGGTCAGGAAAGAAACTTGAGCTAAGTGAAGAAAGGGACCACACGGATAGTCAAATGATGCCAATGCCCCATTCTGACGGGGTCTAACGATACAGGTGTCCTTGCCCTCAAAAGGCTTCAGGGGTCAAGTGATAAGATAGAAGCTGAATTTGAAAAGGAATTGCACGCTCTTGTAAAAAGGATAAATCCTCACTTGATTAGATGTTCGTGCCCACCAGCGTAAGCATTAGGACAACCTGCAGTATAATAACTTCAACACACTTATGCATTACTTCAAATTTTATGTTTTGTGTTTTTTGTGGAGTATATCTTTTAAATTTAAAAATGAAATATTTAAGTATTAAAACTCATGGCATTTAGAAATATACTTCTTTTCAAGAGATCTGGAATACAACACATTCTCTAAAGCCTCTGTGTAGTTTAGTCCTTATGATGTCCTTTTATCATATAGCTTTTAGAGAGTAACTGGTAAAATTATCAGAACTCTTCACTGAAGCTAATATTTACTTGGGAAAAAAGTACTTTAAAGAGCCAATTCACGTGTGTGTTTTGCCTCACCTCAGAGGTAGGAAGGGTTTAAACCAACCTGGACCAGGTGTACCTTATTGCTGTGCTATAAATTATTTATTATGCTATGGTACATTACAAAATTTTATCATTTGCATAAAGTAGCATAGAGTTAAGAATTTTTAATAACATTAATATCAAGTCTCCTAGATTACTTATGTTTTTGAATTTTGCGTGACAGAGGGATTTATAAAAACATAATGGAGCTGTTATTTCCTTCTGTGTTGCTAATAGACATTAGTGTTTGCAAGTGGTCTTCTCAACTTTTACTCATAAGTTATGTAAACTAAGGGGATTAAGTATATTTTCTTTGCAGTATGTGTCACTGAAAGTTATCACTTTATTATTTTATTACATCTTTTGATTATAAAATATGTTCATTATAGAAAATTTGGAAAATATACTGAAAAGTATAAAAATTATTTTAAACAATTCTGCCTTCAAAGATAACCACATTTCGTATGAAAAGAAAATGTCTATATCTATCTTTATTAACATAACTACTATTCTACTCCTTTCACTTTTCACTTAATATATTTTGGAACCCTTTCTGTATCAGTGCATGTAAACTTCATTCTGTTTAACATAATATACCATAATGTATTTCATCAGTTTCTTATGGGCATTTAGGTTAGGAGCATCTTTTTCCAACTGATTGGTAATTGTAACCACCGTCTATGAATTAAGGAAAAATGTTGCATATAGTGAAATATTTTACCTTTGGATTTTGTTCAGTTGTTTTTTCTTTATTTCCTGTAGAAGTGTTTTAATGTTAATAAAGTCACATTTATCTTTTTTTCCCCATTACAGATTTTGGGTATTTAGTTTAGAAAGAGCTTTCCACACCAAGATCTTTTTTTTTTTTTTTTGGAATTGCTCATATTTTCTTAGAGTACTCTTATAGTTTCATTTAAAGTTTTAATCTTTCTGGAATAAGTTTTATGTAAGGATTGAGGTAGCTATACCACTTTTTTTCCTCTCAATACAACTAATCAATTATTTTGACACCATTTATTGAATATTGAATATCCAATGTAATTAATTGCTGCCTTTATTATATAATCCATTCCCTTATGTGTTTGGGCCTATTTCTGGACTGTTCTGTTCAGAAGTGTTATTCTTGTGCCAGTATAAATCTTCTAAAACAGAAATTTCTCATATATATTTTATTATCTGATAAGAAAAGTTCCTTACAAAACTTGTTTTTAAGATTTTTGGGGGGCATATTTTCACCTATTCATTTTCCCAGATGAACTGCAGTATCACTCTTTTTCAGTCTCCCTCCCTAAAGCCTATGGATATTTTGATTAGGGTTTGTTTGATTTTATAGATTCATTTACAGAGAATCAGGAATTTCGTATTATTCAGTCTTCTTATCCAAGGACAAGCTGTGTCTTTCCATTTAATCAAGTATTTTTAATATTTTTCAGTAGAATTGTAAAGTTTACCTATTAAAATAGGCTTTTTAAAAATATTCAGAACCTGTTCTTCAGTTTCTTCTTCCTTTGTCTACCTTTTGCTTATGCTGTTCTGCTGCTTATTTTTAAATCATCTGTGCTTAGGTGTTGTCCCTTTTTTTCCAGCTTTGAATGGGGGCAACTGTTTGCTGAAGTGTGATGTGTGAAGAGGTAGGAGGAAATGAGCTTGAGCATCTCAGAAGCTTCAATTCAGGTTTGTCTCATATCATTGTTTCCGAATTGCTATATTTTCTGCTGGAGACCATTTTGGTCTTCAGTTTAGGCTATTCTCTCCTTTCTCAGCCCTCACGAGCACCAGCTTTGGATTGAGCAGGTCAGCATGACTCAGTGAAATGCCTTGAGTTAGAGGTATTCTGTGGCAGTCTTGTAGTTAATTTCTGCTCAGTGGACTGGCCAACATCTGTAGAGTTACTTGTTGCTTGTCTCTCTCCTCATACTGAAGCAGTTTCTAAAGGTTCTCAGAAAATGAAGATGATGTGCTGGTATAATTTCTCCTTAACTCCAGCTCCCCTTTTGTTCTGTGTTATGGAGCTGTTTCCATAAGGGGTCATTTCTTGCTGCTTTCGACGTCTGATGTCTGCCACAGTTCTAAGTCAGATGTTCAGAGCTTGAACACTTAAGGGAACAGCAAGCATTAGCTCAGAGTCCTGCTTTTTTTGTTTGTTTGTTCAAATTTCATTGTAAGTGGAAGAAATTATTTCCAATGTGTGGCTTGGGATTGTGGCTATTTCTTTGACTTGAAGATTATTTCTGCCTTTAATTTTTATTCTGATAATTCTGGTACATGGGCAGGATTGAAAATCACAGAGCAATGTAGAGAGGAATCTCCAAGAGGGGAGGGGCTGTGTCGTGTGCTCTGAATGTATTGACCTCAGAAAAACTCTTTCTGCAGCACAGCTATTAACAATTCTCCTAATTTATAGTGTTCCTGAAATACCAGTTTAGTGAATTTGGCCTTGGTCAAATAGGGAAATTAGCCCGACTTTGTCTATTGGTGAAAGCATCCTTAATCAACATGTACAAAAAATTTATTTTGAGATAAAGTGGCAAAAATAGTACAGAAAGTTGCAAAAATAGTACAGAAAGGTCCTGTGTACCCTCCATCCAGCTGCCCCTAATGTTAACACCTTACATGACTATAGTACAATACCCAAGCCAGGAAATTAACATTGGTATAATCTACAGACATCATTCAGGTTTTGCTAGATTTTACATGCATTCCTGTGTGTGTGTGTGTGTGTAGTTCTATGTCGTTTTATCACATATATAGATTCATAGAACTACCACTAAAGTCAAGATTCAAAACTGTTTCTTCTGTCCCTAAATTTGGACAACTGTTAATTTGTTCTCAAACTTGAAATGAAAAAATTATACAGATTGCTTTATAAATGTATTTATATAGCATGTAACCTTTTGAGAATGACCTGTTTTCACTCGTCAAAATAACCTTACGATCCATCCAAGTTGTACCTGTATCAGTAGGTTGTTCTTTTTATTGCCGAGTAGTATTCCAGTGTATTAGTCACTGATCTATGACTCTTGTATAGAAGAGTAAAAACAGGTGGAAAGGAAACAGGACTGCCAGTGGCCAGAATCTCCCATAGGGACAGAAGAAGGAATTACAAGGTCCTTCTTCCTAAAATCTGAAAGTGAAATAGTATCAATAGAAAATGCTTTTGCAATGCTTACTATGCACTAGGACTATACAAATTATTATTCATGTAGTCCTTACTACTGTATTATTAATTAGGTACAATTATTATCTCTATTTAACAAATGGTGAGACTGAGGTACAGAGAGGTTAAGTAACTTGTCCAAGCTCACACACCAGTAAGTGACAAAGCCAGGCTTTATAGTTGGCAATCTGGCTCTAGTCCATGTGCTTAACTGCTCTATTATTCCACCTTTCTACCATGCTATACCACCTAGAGAAGCACTGTCTTTGTCCATACTCAAGACTAGATAAGGCCCAAGGGAAGCAGCAGAGAAGAAATAAGTACAACCTGGAAGAAAAGCAGATGCCTATCTACAGAGGAAAACTAAGACTCTCCACTTACCTAGCAGTGGTGCCCCTGAATCCACTTTGTAGCTCATGTCTGAGAAACCTTATCAAACTTTATAGCTTAGTGAGACCACTGGGTAAGGTTGAGCCCCTAGGTCATATCCATCATACACAGAGGTATCATGAGAACTGGCTTAGTAAATTTCTATTTCAATTAGATATAGGGCAATCCATTACTATTAAAGATTTCTTTTACCTTTCCAACTTCTTATATTTTTATCATTCCCTGTTTTCCTGTAGTTAGCAGCAATAAAGAGCCTTTAAATCAATAGGTGTAACAAGGGAAAAGAAGATGAAAAAGTGGTTTACTCCTAAGCATCCTTGAGCAGAACCCAGAGGAACATTTACAGGAATCGGGCAATATAGAGGATGAAAGCACGGATTTGAAGTCTAATAGTCTTGGTATTGACTCCCACTTCTGTCACTTATTGGCTGTGTGACCTTATGCATGTTGCTTTGCCCCTCTAATCCTCATTTTTCCTATCTCTAAAATGGGGCTGTTACCTGGCTACTTGATAGAATTATTGTAAGGCGTAAATGAGATATTATTTATCAAGCACTTAGCAGAGTGTTTGGCATGCAGTGATAATTCAAATAATAATTTATTGATATAATTAGGATAACTGAGTTTTACTTGGTAATTCCAGGTAAAGTATCATGATACTAAAGATGTTGAAGTTGGTATTAACTCATCCAGGTTTGTTTGTCTTCAAGCAAGAAAATCCTCTTTCCTTCATGGATTTCATGTAACTGCTCCTGTTCTTTCTTGGATTTTCCTTCCCTAAATCAATAGCTCTGAACTGATTCCTGGTAAACACCTACCTGCCTGCATCCTCCCTATATCTTCAGTCTTTGAAGGTCAATTTGAATTTTTATCCATTCCTTCAAGGAGTCAGTACTCTACCAGTTTGTTGCCTGACCAAAAGTCTATGACATAAACTCTTTTCTTTAGTAATGCTGAATACAACTGGACCATTTCCAGACCCCAGACATACAAAATAGTTTGTAAGATAGTGATTTACACACTATTTCCAGTGTGGAATGCTTTCCTCACAACCTCCTCTAGTTTTGGCCAGGGTATTAACTGGGGACATACAAGTCAGATCAGTGGGGTTTTTTTGCCGTGGTTTTTAACAATGTTCTTTTGGTCAGGAAATTCATTTATAAGAATTGCTTGCAGAAGTTTAAGAGAACACAAGAGGTGAAAGGCAATGAATGGCATAGCAGATGGCATCTACTTAAAACATTTGCACTGCACCCCATAGGAAATGAAATTTGAAGAAAGTGAAAATCTTTCTTGTAATATTTACCTTAAACTGTCACCACTATTTACAACTTCAGGTAAAATATCCCAGTGTTAGAGCTGCTGAAATTGGTATTAACTCGCACCAGCTTGTCTTGCTTTAAGGGAAAATGTCCCTTTAAATACAATAAAAATAAGGATTATGGGAGTAAGATGCATTACTTACAATTATTTAGGTGTAATTCAAGTTTTAACAGAGTTTGTCAGTCTCTGGATTGAAAGACAAGTAAAAAATAATGCACCAGAACAAATAAATAACTTAAAAATTTTTCATTATTTTTGGGTAGGTTCAGGGTGCTAGGAAAACATTTTAACAAGTGTAATATACTTTTAAATATTGGAAAAGTTGGATTTTCACAACATAATAACTGTGTCAGCAGGTTGCCAATTAATTGTTGGAAATTCTTTTGCACGAAGACGACATCTGCAGTTAATTATGCTGAAGGGCTAGAGAAAGAATGTAGTTATTTAAAAAAAATTTGTATAGATGATGAGGCTTTACAGAAGTGAATCCTGACTTTTTCCAATTGAATCTATACTAAATGAACAATCTCTAAGCAGCACGAGGGAAAGTATCAGGAAATTTCTCTAGCTTAGGAATATCCCTGGTTGATTTTCTGAACAACTGTTTTGGAAATAAGTTAGGTCTTTTCAGATGTTATATTTAGGTTTGTTTAGCTTGTGTTATTAAATATTCCCACTAGTATAATTATTAGTGATTTCATGAGGAAGCAAAAGCTCACAAATTGTATTGGCATACCTCAACTACCATAATATTTATATGTGAAAAGAATATTGTTTCATTTCACATAGAAACACTGATTTCATATTAAATATGGCTTAAATCTCTGTATTATCCTAATATTATCATCTTCTTTAGTAAACACAGCGTTTGTGTATAGTAAAGTGCAGTTGAGTCAAAGTTTTGTTACTCAGGGCAGATTAGCAAATTTTCACCCACCAAAAAAGTATTAAGTGATTTAAAGAAATACTAGAATTTGTTGATGTTTAAGATCCTTTCTTGGCCTCTCTTCTTTATCCAGCAACCTGATTTGTGATAATTTTCCTAAGGGTACCTTGTACCTAAGGAAAGGTAAGAGAGAGAATATTAGGTGACATTTGTCATCCAATTTTAGGATCTGTCTTGATGGTTCCTATTTAAAACCATACTAACACCATTTATAAGACAACGTATAAAAGGAGTGACAAACTTAGGAGAAAACTATTTGTAAAGGAAATGAATAAGCAATTCAGAAAAATACTTTTATATGTATATTAGTATTTTGGCTAATATATATAAAAAATGCTCGCCTACGCTACTAATAAAAAAGATGAAAATTAAAATAACAAGATACTGCTATTTACCTGTTTTGTTGTCAAAAGTAAAATTTAAAAATTCCCATCATTGTTCTCATAATGTGAAGAAAAAGCCCAACCATGTACTGCAAGTGGAAAGGTATAATGGTACACATTTTTCAGGAGTGTGATTTGGCAGTACTTAATAAAAGCCTTTAAAATGTGCATACTCTTTGACCTAGCAAATCTTCAAGGAATTTATCTTAAGGAAATAATAGTGAACAAAAACATTTATAAGAGTGTTCATTTCGGTGTTGCTTACAATACTACTGAAATGTTTGAAACAATTTAAATGTCCAGAAAGAGGGGATTCAATTTATAAGCTATTGTTTATTCATACAGCTGAATAATGTAAAGGCATTTAAAGTAATAATGTAGATCTATGCTGACATTGAAACATAGCTAAGATAAATTGTTTAATGAAAAATGTCTCAAAACTATGGAAATGTATGCATATATATGTAAATTATGTGTAGTACACACAAATATTGATACTGGTTATCTATATGTAATGGAGTTTTAGGTAATTTGTATTCATAATTTTTAGTATTCTAAATTTTATATAATGATCAGAATTTACTGTTGTGATCAGAAAAGATAGAGCAGGAGAAACAGGAACATTTTAGAATTTTAGACAATTATGTGGAGCTGTAGAGTCAGAAAACAAATAAGGAATTGTGAAGGTGCTATATAGGCACATATTTGTGCTATGCAATACTGGAAACTAACTTTTAAAATAATATATTAAAAGCATATGCACAAGGGTTGTTTCCTTCACAGTGGTCACCTTAAGAGCAAACACTTATTCCAATTATGCTGACACTAACAGAATGTTAAAGATGATCTACTTCCTCATTTCATAGGTGAGAAATCTTGGGCTCATTGCATCTAAATACTATCTAAGGTCACACAACAGCTAGGTAATGGGAGGTTCACAAAACCATGATGCTTTCCCTTTCCATTTTTTGGATAATTAACTATTACTATAAAACCAAGTTTTTCCAAACTCTCTGACCTTCAATGGCTGCTTTTCCCTTTAAATACCCAAATAACCTAGCCTCAGCCTTCCTTCTCTCATGTCACCTAACTAACCTAACCAAGTAACCTAGTCTCTGCCCAGTTTCCTTTCCCAAGTATTTCTAAGAAACGCTAGAGAATGCTAGGTTGTATGTTCCAAAAGTATGTCTGCTGGTCACTTATCAATTCTTTCTTAGGGCAAGTGCTTCAGACTTTTCCACTGGTCAGATTGTGCTGTCTTACAACTGCTTCTCCATGCTGCTGCCTCTTACCCCAATCCACACTACACTAAGAATTAAGACATCACAGTAAAAAGTAAATCCTTAAAACACAGTTCATATCTCACTCTTATGCTTAACAAAACTTTAGTGACGGTTTGGGACTAGCAGAAGAAAATTATCAGACAGAAAAAGGAAATTTTAAAACCAGCCATCAGAGATCCACTGTCTGTGCCTTTGCACAAGGGTCCCTGAATTACAGTCCTCCCTGACACCATACATGTTGCAAGCGCCAACTTTTTTCCCACACTGGGGCCTCTTGACCCCCTCCTTCTTTACAGGTGACTAGTGTTCCCATTGTTCTTGGAGATTTGAGAAAAAAGGAGTATCTTCCTCTCTCCCCGTCAAAGGACTATTGTTTTCCCAATGGGAAAGTTGAAAAACTCATTTCCCTCAGCAGAAACTCGATCCTTGCCACAACTGGTCTAGCCACCATGTTCCAGATAAAATAATTTCAATAGCACATTTCTCAGTCTGGATTCTTTATGTGTATGTGGAGTATATGAATTTCTTTCTGTGACCCAACAAAGGAGTTTTCATTGCAGGGCCTAAACCATCTTTTCAGCTGCTGCTTTTCCTCTCTGTCTATTTCAGTTTGTCTCTTACTTTTTCTAGTGTTCTACTTTCTCCATAACTTCGTCTATCTTCACTCCTCCTTCTCTTCTCTTTTCACATGTTCTCTTGCTTTTGGCTTCCTAGACAGATGATTCAGTCAATTTTGGCTTGGCTGCTCCTTTTCTATCCCATTTTTTATGGTTAATGTATTGAATACTATAATCTGTAAAGATGAATTGGAAGTCTCAGATGGGGGATTCTTTTTACTTCTAAATTGGGTATGATAAATTTACTAATTAATCTGGTTCTAAAAATCTCAGATGAGGAGGTGACTATCCAACAGATATCAACTGTCCTCATAAAGATACAAAATAAACTAACAGTAGAACCCTCAGTGGCAGACAATGCCTGAAAAAATTCAAACATCCCCAGTATAGAAATCAAAATAGAGTATATTTTGATGTTGAACATAGTTCATACCTTCTTTTACATTCTTTACTTTAAGACTTCAAGTTCTCTTGTTAGTAATTGATAGGGTATGTTGTCTATAGTTGCTAAATAAGTGAAACAAGTCTATGACTTTTATTTTAAATTATACTAAAGTAAAAGGAACCCAGCTTTTTTTCCTCTCTACTCTCCCTTATTCCACTATACAAGATCACAGAGGAAAAATCAAGAATGTCTTTCCCTCCTCTAACCCTCAGTAGTTACTATTTTCTCTTCTATTCTTTTGAAAATAATAACTTTATTGAGAGATAATTCGCAAACATTACAATTTACTTTTACGATATACAATTTAGTGGTTTTTGATATATTTACAGAGTTGTGTAACTATCACCATAATCAACATTTTTCATCACCACGTAAAGAAATCCTGTACCTACCAGTGGTCACTTCTTATTTCCCCCAGTTCTCCCTTCCTCCAGCCCTAGGCAACCACTAATCTACTACCTGTCTCTATAGGTTTTCCTATTCTGTTCTTCTTTCTGTTTTTATGAATTTACCTATTCTGAATATTTCATTTAAATGGAATAATGTAAAATGTGGCCTTTTGTGACTGGCTTCTTTCACTCACCATAATGTTTTCAAGGTTCATCCATATTGTATCATGTGTCAATATTTCACTCCTTTTAATGGCCAAATAATATTCCATTGTATAGGTATATCACATTTTGTTGTATAATGAGATGACATTTGGGTGTTTCCACTTTTGGCTATTATGAATAATGCTATTATTAACATTTATGTGGACATATGTTTTCATTTCTCTTGGGTATATATCTAGAAGTGGAACTGCTGGGTCACGTGATAACTCTGTTTAACCTTTTGAGGAGTTGCCAGACTGTTTTCAAAAATGAATGCATCATTTTACATTCCTACCAGCAATATATGAGGGATCCATTTCTCTATATCTTTACCAACAATTGTTATTATCTCTCTTCTTGATTCCAGCCATTCTAGAGAGTGTAAAGTTTTTTAATTTTTTATTGGAGTATAGTTGATTTACAATGTTGTGTTAGTTTCAGGTGTACAACCAAGTGAATCAGTTATACATATATCTACTCTTTTTTAGTTTATTTTCCCATATAGGCCATTACAGAGTATTGAGTAGAGTTCCCTGTGCTATACAGTAGGTCCTTATTAGTTATCAATTTTATATATAGTAGTGTGTATATGTCAATCCCAATCTCCTAATTTATTCCCCCTCCCTTCCCCCCCGGTAACCATAAATTTGTTTTCTACATCTGTGACTCTAATATGTTTTTTTTTGCTATACGCAGGCCTCTCACTGTTGTGGCCTCTCCCGTTGCGGAGCACAGGCTCCGGACGCACAGGCTCAGTGGCCATGGCCCACGGGCCCAGCCGCTCCGCGGCATGTGGGATCCTCCCAGACCGGGTCACGAACCCGCGTCCCCTGCATCGGCAGGTGGACTACCAAACACTGCACCACCAGGGAAGCCGTCTAATATGGTTTTGATTTGAATATCCTTGATGACTAACGATGTTGAGCCAGATCTAAAAGAAGACATAATTCTTGATTATTAATTGACTTTTAAGAGTGAAGAAGAGGAAAGAGTAAAAGATCTGCTTCCTTTTAATAATAATAAACATCGGTTCCAAAGCCAAATATAGATGGTTTGTATATATCTGCACTGCATTTTTAAAATCCCTGCCTCAGTACTATTTATGTAGCTAATTAAAAGTTGGGCATAAATAAGAGTCTTTACTCAGGACAAATCAAATAACATTCATTTTCTTTTCCTGAACACCATTTGCATTTTTCCTTAAGTTGAAGGATCTACTGCTTGGAAATCTCCTTAGACAGAAGGGAGCTGAATGACATGTCCCTCCTTTTTTCCTCTACTTTCTATATTCCAATTGTGTGCATCAGGTTTTTCTTGCTGCCATAACAAATTACTACAAATATAGCAGCTTAAAATAACACAAAATTATTATCTTATAGTTCTGTAGGTCAGAAGTCCAATATGGGTTGCATTAGGCTAAAATCAATGTGTCAGTAGTGCTGGGTTCCTTTCTGGAGGGTCTAGGGGAGAATCATTTCCATTCTTTTTCAAATTCTTTCCCCAATTAGGTTGTTACAGAATATTGAGCAGAGTTCCCTGTGCTATATATTAGGTCCTTGTTGGTTATCCATTTTAAATATAGCAGTGTGTACATGTCAGTCCCAAACTCCCTAACTATCCCTCTACCCCGCCCATCCTGGTAACCATAAGTTCATTCTCTAAGTTTATGAGTCTGTTTCTGTTTTGTAAATAAGTTCATTTGTATCATTTTTTTATGGATTCTGCATATGATATTTCTCTTTCTCTGTCTGAGTTACTTCAGTCAGTGTGACAATCTCTAGGGCCATCCATGTTGCTGCAAATGACCCAATTTCATTCCTTTCTATGGCTGAGTAATATTCCATTGTATATATGTACTGCATCTTCTTTATCCATTCTTCTGTCATTGGGCATATAGATTACTTCCATGTCTTGGCTACTGTAAACAGCACTGCAATGAATATTACGGTGTATGTATTTTTTCGGACCATGTTTTTCTCTGGGTATGTGCCCAGGAGTGGGATTGGGAAGACTCATTCTTGGAAACAATATTTAAGGAGTATTTACCCATGCAACGCTACTGAGTCTGCTGCTCAGGTGATTATTATAAGGAGCTCTGTTGCAGCAGTTCTTTGTGGGGAAATATTTAATGTCAGGGCCTTAATGTCCTGAGCCATTATGTTACTGTTCTATCAGTCCACTGTTTCAATTTTTCTATTTAAAAAAAATTTTTTTTTTGGCTGCACTGCATGGCACGTGAGATCTTAGCTCCCCAACCAGGGATCGAACTTGTGCCCCCTGCAGTGGAAGTGTGGAGTCTTAACCATTGGACCGCCAGGGAAGTCCCTCAATTTCTCTAAACAACCATTTCCTGACTGCCCTAGAAGTGTTGTGTTAGGAGGATTAGTTCTAGCAATCACCACTCTAATGACTTATAACCATTAAGTTAACCTAGTCAGCCCAGTCAAATTGACATACAAAATTAATTTTGTATGTCAACTTGACTAAGTTAAGAGATGCCCAGATATTTGGTCAAAGATTATTCTGGCTGTGTCAGTAAAGATGTTTGGGGATGAGATTCACATTTGAATCTATAGACTGAGTAGAGCAGACTATCCTCTCTTATGTGTGTGGGCCTCATCCAATCAGTTGAAGGCCTGAATAGAACAAAAAGGGTGACCATCCTGCAAGTAAGAGGGAACTCCTGCCTCACTGCCTTGGAGCTGGGACATCAGTTTTTTCCTGCCTTTGAACTAGAACTAAAACATTGGCTCTACCTGGATGTCAAGCCTGCTAGCCTTTGGGCTGGAAATGCACCATCAGCTCTCCAGTTCTCAGGCCTTTGGACTTGGACGGAAACTACACCACTGGCTTTTCTGGGTCTCTAGCTTGCTGACTACAGATCTTGAGACTTGTCAGCCTCTAAATTAAGTCAATTTCTTATACTCAATCTCAATCTCTCTCTCTCTCTCTCTCTCTCTCTCTCTCTCTCTCTCTCTCTGTATATATATAGTTGACCTTGAACAATACAGATTTGACCTGTGTGGGGGTCTACTTATATGTGGATTTTTTTCAGTAGTAAATACTACAGTACTACACGATCCGATGTTGGCTGAATCTGCAGATGCAAAATCTCCGATACAGAGGGCCAACTACAAGTTATATGTAGAGTTTTGATGGCAAGGAGGGTTGGCACCCTGAACTCCCACATTGTTAAAGGGTCAGCTGTAAACACACACACACACACACACACACACATACACACACACAACTTTCTATTGGTTCTGTTTCTCTGGAGAACCCTGACCAGTACAAGTAGTATCCTCACTTTTCGTCACAGTAACTCTCCTTACCTCTACCTTGGGAACTTTTTTTTCCCCTCTCTTATAACTCTTATGCAACTTTTAACCACCCTTCTGATAGAGGCTAATCTCAGTGAGTCTTGGAGGGCCCACATTCCACACCCTTCTAAGGAAGGCTTTACTAAATATATATATATATGTTAAGGCTCCAGTCTTTGTACCACTACATAGGGAGTAGCCCTGCACTTACTGTTTATTTTGTGTTTTCCAGACAATTCCAATCTCTTTAACAATTTCTGGCCCCCTCTTGTATCTCCTGGCACCACAGTTGAAAGTCAACTCTAATTTAGCTGGCAGCTTTTCTTGCTGAAAAAGGATAAATAAACCACAAGTTTCATCATTGCCATGTTTTCTTCTCTGGTAGTGCCTCTGCTACACCTATATGTGAGAAGACTGGTTTTGGAGTTCAATAGACGTAAATTCAAGGCCAAGATGTGTGAGGCAATGTGTGTGGGGATTGTAACTATAATTGTAACTATAATTAGTACTAATGGTATTACTATCCAGTAGGAAAAGGAGATCAATGAAATTCTACCCCTATTCTTTCCAGCTGCTGCCTAGTCTCTAAGATATATTTTCTTAGTCCTGTATATGAAGTGATTCTCCGGAAAACTAGCTCATTTTGTTTCCCTATACGGAGAACATGCACACAGATTGGCAAGGTTTGGGATGGTTTCAGTAAATGAAGTTAATCTTTTAGAACCTGTGGTGAATCTAGGTTAAAAAAAAAGAATTATTTATGGTGTTAGAAGAAGCAATGATATTGATTATTCCAAAGTAAATGCCTAAAAGACTTTCTACATGAAAATTCTGATCAAATAATGAGGGAACTGTGAATGCACTTTTCCAAAGTAGACAGCTTTATCATTACCTGTTATAAAACAGCCCCCTGTCCTTGAGGAGCTTCTAAGCAAAGAGAAACTTATTAATGATATTTACATTCCAGTTGCTCAAGTAGATCACTGCTTGTATTTTTACAAAAGTCAAAATTCATGCATGGATAAGCTTTAATTTTTTTTCTTTGCATACACAGATGTATACTCTTTGCAAAATGTTAATACCTTTTTTACATTCTTCACTCCATTGACCCAGACCTGGGATTCAATTATGTACTGCTTCTCCAGTTATTAGTTATTTTACCTTGGGCAAGGGAATCACTTTTAAAATTAGGGGATATATAGAATTATGGATCATGTCTCTGTCCATATTCTTTATACTATTTATTCACTTTTGCAATGAAACTGTACATGTATACATAGAGGAAAATAACTTAGATCATTAAATTGAAACTATTGTGGGGCACTTGTTTGGAGGCAGTGAATTTACATTTTGGCAAAAAGACTAGAGTATTCATGAGGAATTAGTAGCTCAAATATTTCTAGACTTTTGGGTTCAAATGTATTTCCAGTTGTTATTTGAAAAAAAAATCAGTTTGACCACAACCGCCCCAAACAATGATTTAGGCCACCCACGTGAAAATACAGAAATGTTGTTATAGGAGATCTTCTGCAGGCAAGTAACATACCTGTTGAACAAAACGTTTTCATGAATATTTCATGAGAGATATGTTCTGTGTCAAAATATATTTTCTACCGTCTACTATCAACTCTGACTAAAGAATGTGGCCAGCAGGTCTTATTTTCTGTGACTCACTAAGAGGGTGGTGGCACTGTGGTTTTTATCTGTGGATTCTTGCCATCCTCAGGTTTGGGCTCTACCATTGCAAATCAAGATGGCTGAATATATTATTCCTGTCTTACTATCCAGTGTGCATCTCTGTGCAGATGTAGCTTAATAATATTAACAACAACATGTCTTCTCTAAATCCTTTAATACTTCCATGATGAGCATATTTCATGGAAGCGTTACATTTTATGGAATATACTGCAGGAAACGAATCTTCTCCTAGAAGCTGGGACTTAGGATCTTTTAAAAAGTCTCTGAAGTACAAATCTGCACAGAAATTTGTGTTCAAGTTGCAGATTTCCAGATTAGAAGCATGTCAGAAAAAACAAGTCCTGTCAAATATCACTTTGCCTTTTTTTCCCCCTTTAACCAGCTCTCTGCAAGTGACAAGCATTTTGTAAAGGGAAAAGTTTGATATTTAGAGAGAAACATTCATGGAGATACTTAGTGTGGAGGGAAAGGGCTTTCAAGGCAGTAATTATTATCCAATTGAGTAAGTTCTGGCTTCTTTCACATGGCAGGGGTCACCAAGTACATTTATGAGAACATACACAGGCATTCTGGCATGGTGTTCTATATCTGTCAATGTCTCTGGAAGTCATAGTATTCTTATAATTTCTCTGTTGTAAACATTTCTTTCAATCTTGTTGACCCTTGGATCTGCACATGCAATTTTTTTAAGAACACTGGATAATGTTTAATAAGACATAAAGGTTCCCTAAATATCAAGAGGAAATAGAGAGTACCTACTCTGATCCATAATGTATATTGGTACAAGAAAATTGTTCTCCATACTCCTGCTGAGGTTTTCTGCTGTTTTTATCTACTCTAGCAGTTAACATGGAATTGAATGCCTAGAATCTACAGGAAAGAGTACTTGACTGGCAGACACTTGATCCTGCCATGATTATGTTAGCTTGGCAAGATTTTAACCTCTGAGCACAGAGAATCATCCTTTATTAATCTGCTTCACATGAGTCTGCTAAGAAGGTGAAATTTCGTCTAGAATATCCTAGTTATCTACATTATTATTGATGTGAAAATCCCAGTATATTTGTATGAGTAGTAGAATGATACAGGGAAAATAAAGTGATATTATTTAGTGAGTGATCATTATATTTTATAACTTTAAGTCATCACTAACAACAGTTGATTTCATATTTGCATGGGAGGATATATAATACTGATGTGTGTTTCTGAATACTCATCTGGAAGTTGTCTCAAATTATTTCCTGAGAAATCCAGGCTTGAAACCTCACAATCATTTTGCCTGCTTCTCTTTCACAACCACCCCCCCAAACCAATGAATGAATTGCTAAACACATTCTAATATTTCCTTTATACCAACTCTCAAGTCTATTCCTTTCCTTCAAGGCACATAGACTTTAGAAGCTGACTGCCTGAATTTGAATTCCAACTTGGGCATTTACTAATTGCATAACCTTGGGTAAATAATTAACCTTTCTATATCTCAGTTTCTTTGTCTATAAAATGGAATTAATAATGATGCTTGCTTCATGAGATGCTCACACTTCTGTATATCCCACAGAATATAGCCAGGTGTTGACTCTGCACAAATTTATTCAATGAATGAGTGCCTATCTATCCAAATTTTAAAAAATGAACCATCTTAATTTAGTACCATGACCTGGGGATTAATGAACAAGGATTTTTTACTACTTGGCCTTAAATGTTACCCTGATTTGGTATAATATTCTACGTGGCTTGCATTTTTTTCTCTTTTTTAACAGAGTCAACAGAACCATCACAGCTGTAGTTATTTTTATTGCATACTTTCAAGGTGTCCAGTACAGTTAGACATTATGTGGAATATGGAAGAAGTGTATGCTGCAGTCCCTGTACTTAATGAGATCAGCCTCTAATTAGGGAGGCAGGAAACAAATCCTATATGCATGAAAAGTTAAATAGCAATACAAAAATGTCTGAAGGATACATAAGAAACTGTTAGTGGTAATTACTTAAGTGAGGAAAGGAGGGGTTTACTGTTGATACGCTTTGTCGTACATTGTTATTACTGTTTCTGTACTGTTTGTTATTATTGATATTTAATGAAATTCCTGTAAAATCATCAAATTTAGTATTAAAATATGGCATATAAAATATAGTTTATGGTTAAATTCCATTTTTTAGCACAGAGTATAAGTACATTTCCAAAGAGGCAGTGAGCTTTATTCGCTATTTATATGGAAAACATTTGCAGAGTACTTCTCCAATACCATGAATGGGGCTGAAATAATTTGGACTCATCTTAACAGCACACACATACATCGTTGCCCATAATTCTTTTTATATCGCTGGAACACAAGCCTGTTAAATACTATATGACATTAAACTGTTTGATTTCTTTACATTTTCCTGAGATATATATGCATTTTAGGTTGACCAAGTTGAATTTAGCATGTTTAAACTACACACACACACATGCCCAAATTCCACTGCTAAGAGAGTAAGATATTAATAAACTTATTTATAATAGGAAGTAATATATTTAGACTAGATGTGACATCAATTTGTGAATTTAGAAAAGAAAAACCTACTTTGAAATCAGATTTAAAGATTCATTGCTTTAAAGTTTTGTCTTAAAAAATGTATATAAGATTTTAATATTATACTGAAATAACTGAATTATATGAGAGATATAATGAATACCTAGTATGACCCATACATTTAGTTCTACTCAAAAGGTATTTATTATTGTCTAATATGTGCTCATCTAACAATGAAGCACTTCCTATGTGCCAAGTTCTGTGCTAAGTGCTTAGCACTTCACCGCTTAGTACTTCACATGCTGTGTTAGTTAAATGGGATATATTGTGACACTACAGGCGGAAATAAGTATACAAGGCATGGATGGACTCAGGGTGCCAGAAGTATGACTTCATTTTCTATAATAACATGATCTCTGCTTCTTAGTCCCCATTCCATAGAGATAGTGGAAATGTAAACTCTTATGTTTAAGGTTCTATATCCTGTAGAGTTTATGTCATACTTTTAGGGTCTTAAACTGTACCAATATTTTAGCTGAGAGACTCTGGTCTTCAGATATTTGATCATACAGATACCACTGAGATGCCCATTATCCTAGCCTCAGTGACTGTCAGGTATGGAGGCAAACAGCTGATTTTGTTTGGACACAGGAATCTTTGCTGAAGGTTGATTTTTCTGTGCCAAGGGTCTCACACACCCCACAGCCATTCCTCTCCAGGACTTGTTACCATTCCTCTCTAGGATGTGTTACCTCTTTGACAGTGCTGATAGGAAGCAGAACTCAGGGTACCTCAGGCATCTTTCTCTCTCCTCCTCCAGACATTGAGGTTTTTTTTCCCCTAGGTTTGTATGTGTATGGCCAAACTTCAGAGGAACCCAGGAATCTCATTTGTTCAGTATAATATAGTAGCCAGATGCTCAGGCCCCAGAATCAGATAAGGTTCAAGTTCAAATTCCCATCTCCACCATTTACTGGCTGTATGACTTGGGGCAAGTTATCTTACCTCTCTGAATCCTCATCTTTAAATTGTAGATTTAAAAAATGCCTCTTTCATAGGGATGTTGTAAGGATATGAGATAATGCACACACATGAAAGGCCTGTTAAAGGTGGTATTCAGAGAATGGTAGCTATTCCAAGAAATATAAAGTAACCTCACCTCACAAGATTGGAGACCACAAAATAGACCATGTCTGATTTTACCAAAGACTTTGAAGGACTCTAACAAGCTGGAAGTACTATTGAAAATAAGTTAAAGGTCCTGATCCTTTTTTACACTACTTTAAATTAGTGCTTTTAAGATGGTACAAATTACTTGATCTTCTTTTTTTTTAATTAATTTATTTTTATTTTTGGCTGTGTTGGGTCTTTTTTTCTGTGCAAGTGCTTTCTCTAGTTGTGGCAAGTGGGGGCCACTCTTCATCACGGTCTGCGGGCCTCTCACTACGGTGGCCTCTCTTGTTGCGGAGCACAGGCTCCAGACTCGCAGGCTCAGTAGTTGTGACTCACAGCCCTAGTTGCTGCACGGCATGTGGGATCTTCCCAGACCAGGGCTGGAACCCGTGTCCCCTGCATTAGCAGGCAGATTCTCAACCACTGTGCCACCAGGGAAGCCCCCTTACTTGATCTTCTTACCTCAGTGTTTGATTTGCCTTCTGATTGATCCAGGCCCACGTGGTTGATGATAAAATTTTCAAGTTTGAAACTCCTCTGGCTTTTTTTTGTTTTTGATATGGACCATTTTTAAAGTCATTATTGAATTTGTTACAATATTGCTTCTGTTTTATGTTTTGTTTTTTTGCCTGTGAGGCATGTGGGATCTTAGCTCCCCCACCAGGGATCGAACCCACACCCCCTGCATTGGAAGGCGAAGTCTTAACCACTGGACCGCCAGGGAAGTCCCCAAAGCTCCTCTGGTCTTTAAGAAGAATTCTAATAGATTGACCAGGCTGCTAGAAATTATCCTCCATTAACATGCTTGAAACAAAATATGTGGTTGTTAACAGGGTAATATGACTAGATTATGAATATCTGTAATAAAATCAATAAGCGAGGAATGGATATAGTGTACATCTTTCTGGTATGTTTTTACAAAGGCTAGAAAGAGGCTATAAATATTAAATCATTAAAGAAAGATGTACTTGTGCAGTTGTGTAAAAAGGCTAAGGGTTAGAGATGGGGTGGAGGCAGGGGTGGCGCTTGCCTCTCTGAGTAATGAAAACAAAAAAACAGGCCAGGGATTATTTTCTTTTCTGAGAGTTATATGTAAGATTATGTTTCATCCCTTCTTTGAATATACATGTTTCTTAATGCATATTCAAAGAAGCCATATGCTTAGAGGCATGCCAGTAAGACACGTTAGCTCAACTGCACATTCTAAATCGAAACCAAATCTCACTAAAGCAATATTCCCATATGAAGAGAATACCAGAGTGGTGAGGTCAGTTACTACTAAGTACCTTGCTGGCAGTTTATTTCAAAGACAGTAATCTTGTCATTAGAAACACTAATGTTAAGTATGTTAATGTGCTGATTGATGGCTTAAATGGTAAAAAAAAAAAAAAGTTACTATTAGTTGTTAAAGTCAATTTACTTTGACAAAGAACTGTTAAACATTGAGGTGAATTGAGATATAATCATATTTATTATTATTTCCTATTGTAACATATATCTTGAGTTTTGGCTGTTGCAAGTGAGGGAAGGGAGAGAAAGAAGAGTAAACTGCTGTTAATAAATGGATCGTTAGATGATGAGGAGTCCTATCCTTTGTCATTCACATGCTTTCAGATGCTTTTACTAACCATTCAAAATATTAACACTTCTCTAATAGATTATTATGGGGAAAGGATGGCTAAGAGAAGAGGGATGGAATGAAGATGGGAAGAAATATATTTTATAGATAATTAAAGCCTTTTGTTCTCCTTGGGGTGCTATTCTAAACAAAAATATGCTTATGAGAGACTTGAGCATTAGGTCACCCAGATACATGCTTTCTAAAGTACCCTCTATACAACTTTTATTACCTCCGCCCATTTATAAGTATTTGTTCCCTATCATTCCCATAAGTTCATGAGGGCTGAGGTGGTTTCTTTTCTTACTCATTGTAACATTCCCAGATCCTACAATAGAGCCTGGAATGTAGGTGGTGGTCACAAATGAAAGTGAACTTTAGATAAACTAAGAAAGCTCAGAACTTAATCATGAAGCAGTTCCTTAATAACTGTATATAAGTTCTCTGGAATTTGGAGTTTATAACCAATCCCAGATCAAGCTAGTTCACTAACATAACATTATGGAAGTCCCTCTCCTGTATCTTTTAAAGTAAAAATGACTAATTTAATGAAAATGATAACAATAATGGTGAAGCATATTACATGCATTATCTCATTTGATGCTCACAACAATCCTGGAAGGAAAGTAATATTACCTCAATTTGACAGATGAGAAAATTGATATTTAGAGAAGGTAAGTTTTTACAATTAGATTGTAGGACAGCAGAGACTGAGCACTGAATCAGCACATCAACCTGATTCACTTTTCTTCATATGACAACTTAACTGGATTTGAAGACCACTGTCCCAGCTTTCTTACCCCTCAAGGATTTTTTTCTCTCTCTTGTGTATTTTTTAGCAGAGGGAATTATGGAATAGTACACGTAGGATTTGTGCATTTCACTGTATGTAAATTTTAACTCAAAAGAAAAAAACTATAAACAAATATTGAACTCTAGTTAATGATCTACATGTTGGAGTATTTGGGGAAAGTGTACTGATATCTGCAACTTTAAAATACATAACAATAAGATGGAATGATGGATCTATAGAAGGATAGGTTGGTGGACAGATATAGGTTAAAGTAAGTATGGTAAAATGTTAATTGTAGAACCTAGGTGGGGGCTGTGTTGGTATTCACTAGAAAATTAAACTTTTCTTTATGTTTGATAATTTCTGTTAAAACATCGAAGAAAAATGCTTCTAAAATAGAGCTTAAAAACAAAATAAAATTCTCCAAAGCCATTTCACAACCAAAAACCATAAGCAGTGGTTAAATACACGAGCTCAAGAGTCAGCCAGACCTGAATTCAATTCTTGGTCTGTCACTTTCAAGCTGAATGACTGAGGAAGTGAGTTGATTTCCTTGAAGCTCCACTTCCTTATTTATAAAATAATGATAATGAGATCAAGCATCTAATTAAATAATTCACTTAGTACTGGCCTGGTAGTCTATTATTCTATTAAGTGTATATCTAACTATAAAGTAAAAATAAGTATTTATGTCTACCTGCAAAATGTATAAGTAGTGAAGGGAGGATACAGGGAACTGGGGTTAAACCTAGAATAAATAGTCAATAGTAGACATAGATAGTAATATCCAATTAAAGAGGGTTCAACTGAATGTTTTAAGAAGATTTATTACCCAGACTTGACCCACCGTATCTTGGAGACCCTGCTAGTTATCCATGAGATGGCAATAAGGAAAAATGAAGTTAATATTAAACTGAGGTAGGACATTTGGTGACCAGAACTTAATGAGCACAGGAGTTGAGCTAGAAGTGGAGAAGGTTAAAAAAATAAAAGACTAGTTCTCTTATGTAGTTAAGCCTGGCTCCCTTTTATTCCTCTGAGTCTTGGGAGGTGGTTTGAGTGCATTCTCCGATAGGTAAAAAAGTGAAAGAAGTTCTTATTACACTGCTACATTTCCCCAAATGACTGTCTTTGTGTGGGATGACTGGGAATGAATCTTTTGGGGATTTTAGAGGGAAGAAATGTCTTCCTGTCTTCTGCACCTGAGTTCAGGAACAAGTGAGAGACGTGGAGAGCTAAGTGTCTATTAAGAACAAACACTGAAAGACAAGCCATGGCTTAAATATGCAGTCATAATGGAATTCTTAATATTTTTCTCTTGAGGAATAGAAACTTAACTGACCCGTGCACTAGCACAGAGGGACAGTTGAGGGTATTCACAATGTGTACCAATGCTCACCTTCACAGAAAAACACCAAGCATGCTCAGTTCCTTATCTTTAACTCACCAATCAGGGGAGTTGCTGCACATCTTCTGGGCTGAGTTAGTAAGGGAGTGAAGAGTGTGCTTTCTATGTTTCCCTCCTGCCACCTATGGACCCACAAGGCGTTGGGAATAAGGGTTCCTTTCCAGCTCTTTCTGATGGGTCTTGACTTAATTGTGCACTCCTCCACTCCAGATCACTGGCAGGGTTCAAGTCACAGGGTCTACCCCAGGCATGGAGTAGGTGCTTCTTAAATAGTTTATTCTTAAAACCACCCTGAGAGGTATGTAAGATATTTATTATTTTTTTCCATTTCACAAATGAGGTATTGGAAGGTGAAAGAGATTGAATGATGTTTTCAGTGGCAGGGTTGGAACAGAATCCTGGGTAATATTTTTATGCAAATTCATGAATTATGTAATTCCTTCAGTGTCCCACTGTCTCACTCACTCATTCACCACAGATTTTCACTTAAAAAATAAATTTATTTATTTGTTTATTTATTTTGGCTGCATTGGGTCTTCGTTGCTGTGCATGGGCTTTCTCTAGTTGCGGTGAGTGGGGGCTGCTCTTTGTTGCGGTTTGCGGGCTTCTCATTGGGGTGGCTTCTGTTGTTGTGGAGCACGGGCTCTAGGTTCACAGGCTTCAGTAGTTGTGGCGCACGGGCTTAGCTGCTCCGTGGCATGTGGGATCTTCCTGGACCAGGACTCAAACTTGTGTCCCCTGCATTGGCAGGCAGATTCTTAACCACTGCGCCACCAGGGAAGTCCCTTCACTTGTTCATTTAGGTATTAATCACTTTTTATGTATCTGGCAAGGTATTATATACTAGATTTATTTTTGTATGTATTCCAATGCAGAAATCTGTTGTATTCATGTTTGTAACTTGAATATAGGCTATCCGTTTCCAATGCTTACTGAGTTATATTGTGTTTGGATTTCACAGACACTGATTTCACACTGGAAACTGAGATTTCACACTGTGGTGATTTTTCATGGCAACGCTTCTTAGGAATGGAAACATCAAAATATAAAATTAACAAATTATATTTTAGAAAAATTAGACGCTACAGAAAAGAATCACACCTTCCTATCATTTCTCTACCATGACCACTGTTATTTTTTTATTTAGTTCTTTCTGAAAACTAATACTGGTTAGGTCTCTCCTATGTACCAGGCCCTGTGTGAGGCCCTTTCATATTTTATTTGATTCATTGTTGTAATCCTTTTAATAATCTCCATGCTGAACAAAAATTTATTTCATTCTAAAAATTAATTGTATATTTAAAGTAGAAGGAAGGAAATTTATACTGATAGTTTTCCATGGAGGTAGCTGTTAAGTGACAAATTCTCTCTAGTGGAAACACAGGCACATTTCCTGAAAAAGGAACCTTCTACTATTTTAACCTTACTTCCTATTGATTCTTCAATCCATGACAGCCTGGCCTTTTCCAACATTAGTCTGCTAAAGCTACTCTTGGAAATGTCCCCAAGAACCCTAGAAGCACCAAATCCCCTAGGCAATATCCTGTGTTTATTTTAGTTGACTGCTGGTCTGTGGAAATTGAAACCCTTAATCCTTCCTTTCTTGAAATGTCTTCCCTTGTTTAGATAAAATGAATTACTCCTACTTATTCTACCTCTCTGGCTGCTTGTTATCAGAATTTTTTTTGTGGTTTGCTTTCTCTCCACCTTTGCTTCTAAATATTACTATTTCTCAAGATTGTTATTAGGCCACTTTGCATCTAATATACTCTCTGGGCTAGCTCATCTATATATCTACCTTAATCTGCAACTTAAATGCTAAGGATTCCAAGTCTAGACACTTCTTCAAAGATTTATGTATTCATGAGGGTTATAAAAATATTTGTTCATTGTAAAAATCTGGAAAATACAGAAATAGAGAAAGGAGAAAAAATAGAATACTCCCATCAATCAGAGATAACCACTGTTACTTTTTGGTGTTTTATTTTTAAAATTATTTGTCACTATGTTTTTACATAGTTTTAAATCATACTGTTTACATATTGTTTTAATCAGTATAAAGCTGGCTAGCTTGCATTTGCCTTGAAGTTCTGGTACAGGGTTACATTCATGAACATAATCCAACTCTAAAATTAGGTATTTGTAGGTTTTCTTCAAGGAGTGTCACAAGAGTGTTACAGTCCAATCCACAGCACAACTTCTGAAATTCCTCTTTAGAGCTCTTCTCAGTGCCCTCCACTGTTCTCCCTTCCCTTCTTCCTCTTTGGAACCAAGCAGCTCACAAGTGGCCCTTTGTCCAAAGGCTCTCAAAACAGTACTCACTCCTGGAATGTTTTTCTGTTTTCTTGAGAAATAAGTAATTCTCTCATCATGCCACCCAAGTTTTGGAAATAAAATCCTCCAACTTGAGATTGGTTCAAGATAGCGGAGTAGAAGGATATATACTCACTCCCTTTTGTGAGAGCACCGGAATCACAACTGCCTGCTGAGCAATCATTGACAGGGAGACAGGGAGATACTGCACCTCCAAAGACAAAGGAGAAGCTGCAATGAGATGGTAGGAGGGGCGCAATCACAATAAAATCAAATCCCATAACCGCTGCATGGGTGACTCACAAACTGGAGAACAATTATACCACAGAAGGCCACCCACTGGAATGAAGGTTCTGAGCCCCCGTCAGGCTTCCCAACCTGGGTGTCCAGCAATGGGAGGAGGAATTCCCAGAGAATCAGACTTTGAAGGCTAGCGGGATTTGATTGCAGGACTTCGACAGGACTGGGGGAAACAGAGACTCCATTCGTGGAGAGCACACGCAAAGTACTGTGCACATCAGTACCAGGGGAAGGAGCAGTGACCCCATAGGAGACTGAACCAGACGTAGCTGCTAATGTTAGAGGGTCTCCTGCAGAGGTGGGGGGTGGCTGTGGCTCACTGTGGGGACAAGGACAGTAGCAACAGAAGTTCTGGGAAGTACTCCTTGGCTTGAGCCCTCCCGTAGTCCATCATTAGCCCCACCAAAGAGCCAGGTAGGCTCCAGTGCTGGGTTGCCTCAGGCCAAACAACCAACAGGGAGGGAACACAGCCTGACTCATCAGCAGACAAGGGGATTAAAGTTTTACTGAGCTCTGCCCACCAGAGCACACCTAGCTCTACCCACCACCAGTCCCTCCCATCAGGAAGCTTCCACAAGCCTTTAGATAGCCTCATCAACCAGAGGGAGGATGGCAGAAGCAAGAAGAACTACAGTTCTGCAGCCTGTGGAACAAAAACCACATTCACAGAAAGACAGACAAGATGAAAAGGCAGAGGACTATGTACCAGATGAAAGAACAAGATGAAACCCCAGAAAAACAATTAAACAAAGTGGAGATAGGCAACCTTCCAGAAAAGGAATTTATAATAATGATAGTGAAGAGGATCCAGGACCTCGGAAAATTAAAGGAGGCAAAGATCGAGAAGAAGCAAGAAATGTTTAACAAAGACCTAGAAGAATTAAAGAACAAGCATTTAGAACAATTAAAGAACAAATAAACAGAGATGAACAATACGATAACTGAAATCAAAAATACACTAGAAGGAACCAATAGCAGAATAGCAGAGGTAGAAGAATGGATAAGGGACCTGGAATACAGAGTGGTGGAATTCACTGCCACAGAACAGAATAAAGAAAAAAAAATGAAAAGAAATGAAGACAGCTTAAGAGACTTCTGGGACAACATTTAACACAACAGTATTCACATTATAGGGGTCCCAGAAGGAGAAGAAAGAGAGAAAGGACCCTAGAAAATATTTGAAGAGATATAGTCGAAAAATTCCCTAACAATGGAAAGGAAATAGCCACCCAAGTCCAGGAAGCACAGAGAGTCCCAGCCAGGATAAACCCAAGGAGAAACATAGCAGAGACACATAGTAATCAAATTGACAAAAATTAAAGACAAAGAAAAATTATAAAAAGCAACAAGGGAAAAATGACAAATAACATACAAGGAAACTCTCATAAAATTAACAGCTGATTTCTCAGCAGAAACTCTACAAGCCAGAATGGAGTGACATGATATATTTAAAATGATGAAAGGGAAGAACCTACAACTAAGATTACTCTTCCCGGCAAGAATCTCATTCAGATAAGATGGAGAAATCAAAAGCTTTACAGACAAGCAAAAGCTAAGAGAATTCAGTACCACCAGACCACCTTTACAGCAAATGCTAAAGGAACTTCTCTAGGCAGGAAACACAAGAAAAGAAAAGGACCTACAAAATCAAATCTAAAACAATTAAGAAAATGGTGATAGGATCATACATATCAATAATCACCTTGAATGTGAATGGATTAAATGCTCCAACCAAAAGATGCAGGCTCACTGAATGGATACAAAAACAAGACCCATATATAAGCTGTCTACAAGAGACTCACTTCAGACCTAGGGGCACATACAGACTGAAAATGAAGGAATGGAAAAAGATTCCATGCAAATGGAAATCAAAAGAAAGCTGGAGTAGCAATTCTCATATCAGACAAAATAGACTTTAAAATAAAGACTCTTACAAGAGATAAAAGAGGACACTACATAGTGATCAAGGGATCAATCCAAGAAGAAGATATAACAATTGTAAATATTTATGCACCCAACATAGGAGCACCTCAATACATAAGGCAAATACTAACAGCCATGAAAGGGGAAATCAACAGTAACATAATCATAGTAGGGTACTTTAACACCCCACTTTCATCAATGGACAGATCATCTAAAATGAAAATCAATAAGGAAACACAAGCTTTAAATGACACATTAGACCAGATGTACTTAATTGATATTTATAGGACATTACATCTGAAAGCAGCAGAATGCACTTTCTTCTCAAATGCACACAGAATATTCTCTAGGATAGACCATATCTTGGGTCACAAATCAAGCCTTGGTAAGTTTAAGAAGATTGAAAACATATCAAGCATTTTTTTTCTGAGAACAACGCTATGAGATTAGAAATAAATTATAGGGGAAAAAATGTAAAAAACCCAAACACATGGAAGCTAAACAATATGTTACTAAATAACCATGAGATCACTGAAGAAATCAACAAGGAAATCAAAAAATACCTAGAGACAAATGACAGAGAAAACATGGCAATCCAAAACCTATGTGATGCAGCAAAAGCAATTCTAAGAGGGAAGTATATAGCAATACAATCCTACCTCAAGAAACCAAAAAAATCTCAAAAAACAATCTAACCTTACACCTAAAGGAACTAGAGAAAGAAGAAAAAAAACAAGGAAAACAAAGTTAGGAGAAGGAAAGAAGTCATAAAGATCAGAGCAAAAATAAATGAAATAGAAACAAATAAAACAATATCAAAGATCAATAAAACTAAAAGTTGATACTTTGAGAAGATAAACAAAATTGATAACCCTTAGCCAGACTCAACAAGAAAAAGAGGGAGAGGGCTCAAATGCGTAAAATTAGAAATGAAAAAGGAGAAGTTACAATGGACACCACAGAAATACAAAGCATCCTAAGAGCCTGCTACAGCCAACTCTATGCCAATAAAATGGACAACTGGGAAGAAATGGACAAATTCTTAGAAAGGTATAACCTTCCAAGACTGAACCAGGAAGAAATAGAAAATATGAACAGACCAATCACAAGTAATGAAATTGAAACTGTGATTAAAAATCTTCCAACAAACAAAAGTCCAGGACCACATGGCTTCACAGGTGAATTCTATCAAACATTTAGAGAAGAGCTAACACCCATCCTTCCCAAACTCTTCCAAAGAATTGCAGAGAAAGGAACACTCCCAAACACATTCTACAAGGCCACCATCACCCTGATACCAAAACCAGACAAAGATACTACAAGAAAAGAAAATTAAAGACCAATATCAATCATGAATATAGATGCAAAAATCCTCAATAAAATACTAGCAAACAGAATCTAACAACACGTTAAAAGGATCATACACCATGATCAAGTGGGATTTATCCCAGGAATGCAAGGATTCTTCAATATACGCAAGTCAATCAGTGTGATACACCATATTAACAAATTGAAGAATAAAAACCATATGATCATCTCAATAGATGCAGAAAAAGCTTTTGACAAACTTCAACACCCATTTATGATAAAAACTTCCCATAATGTGGGCATAGAGGGAACCTACCTCCAAATAATAAAGGTCATATATGACAAATCCACAGCAAACATCATTCTCAATGGTGAAAAACTGAAAGTATTTCCTCTAAGATCAGGAACAAGAGAAGGATGTCCACTTTCACCACTATTATTCAACATAGTTTTGGAAGTCCTAGCCATGACAATCAGAGAAGAAAAAGAAATAAAAAGAATATAAATTGTAAAAGAAGAAATAAAGCTGTCACTGTTTGCAGATGACATGATACAATATATAGATAATCCTAAAGATGCTACCAGAAAACTACTAGAGCTAATCAATGAATTTGGTAAAGTTGCAGGATACAAAATTAATGCACAGAAACCTATTGCACTCCTATACACTAACAAAGAAAGATGAGAAGGAGAAATTAAGGAAACAATCCCATTCACTATTGCAAAAAAAGAATAAAATACCAAGGAATAAACCTACCTAAGGAGGTAAAAGACCTGTACTCAGAAAACTATAAGACACTGATGAAAGGAATCAAAGATGACACAAACAGATGGAGAGATATACCGTGTTCTTGGATTGGAAGAACCAATATTGTGAAAATGACTATACTATCCAAAGCAATCTACAGATTCAATGCAATCCGTATCAAATAACCAATGGCATTTTTTACAGAACTAGAACAAAAAATCTTAAAATTTGTATGGAGACACAAAAGACCCTGAATAACCAAAGCAATCTTGAGGTAAAAAAGAAACAGAACTGGAGGAATCAGACTCCCTGACTTCAGACTATACTACAAAGCTACAGTAATCAAGACAATATGGTACTGGCACAAAAACAGAAATATAGATCAATGGAATAATATAGAAAGCCCAGAGATAAACCCACACACCTATGCTCAACTAATCTATGACAAAGGAGGCAAGGATATACAATGGAGAAAAGACAGCCTCTTCAATAAATGCTGCTGGGAAAACTGGACAGCTACATATTAAAGAATGAAATTAGAACACTCCCTGACACCATACACAAAAATAAACTCAAAATGGATTAAAGACCTAAATGTAAGGCCAGGCAGTATAATACTCTTAGAGGAAAACATAGGCAGAACACTCTATGATATAAATCACAGCAAGATCCTTTTTGATCCACCTCCTAGAGAAATGGAAATAAAAACAAGCATAAACAAATGGGACCTAATGAAACTTAAAAACTTTTGCACAGCAAAGGGAACCATAAACAAGACGAAAAGACAACACCCTGAATGGGAGAAAATATTTGCAAATAAGTCATCGGACAAAGGATTAATCTCCAAGATATATAAACAGCTCATGCAGCTCAATATTAAAAAAACAACCCAATGAGAAAATGGGCAGAAGATCTAAATAGACATCTCTCCCAAGAAGACATTCAGATGGCCAAGAGGCACCTGAAAAGCTGCTCAACATCACTAATTATTTGAGAAATGCAAATCAAAACTACAATGAGGTATCACCTCACACCAGCTAGAATGGGCATCAAGAGAAAATCTACAAACAATAAATGCTGGCGAGGGTGTGGAGAAAAGGGAACCCTCTTACACTGTTGAGGGGAATGTAAATTGATAACAGCCACTATAGAGAACAGTATAGAGGTTTGTTAAAAAACTAAAAATAGAATTACCCTATGACCCAGCAATCCCACTCCTGGGCCTATACCCAGAGAGAACCATAATTCAAAAAGACACATGCACCCCAATGTTTATTGCAGCACTATTTACAATAGCCAGGTTATGGAAGCAACCTAAATGCCCATCGATAGACAAATGGATAAAGAAGATGTGGTACATATATACAATGGAATGTTACTCGGCCATAACAAGGAACGAGATTGGGTCATTTGTAGAGATTTCGATGGACCTAGAGACTGTCATACAGAGTGAAGTAAGTCAGAAGGAGAAAAACAAATATATTAATGCATATATGTGGAATCTAGAAAAATGGTACAGATGAGCCGGTTTGCAGGGCAGAAATAGAGACACAGATGTAGAGAACAAACTTATGGATACAAGGGGGAAAGTGGGGGCAGGTGGTGGTGGTGGGATGAATGGGGAGATTGGGATTGGCATATATACTTAGAAAAAAAATCATTATGGCAGGCTGGTAAAGGCTAACAAAGTAGCCTCATCAGGGGAAAATCTACAGCCTTAATTGTGTAAAAACAATCAATTGAAACACCTGCCCTGACAGCGAGATTAATTTTGCTTTTCCAAAAGTGTGTTGTGAACAACTGTACTTCCCAGGAGATGCTTCTCAAAGGAAGAGCCCTGGGGAAAACTAAGTATGGGAAACGCTATATGTTAAATGTATCTTATGATCATTTTCAACACATATTAGCATAGTAAATGTTTGTAGTAAAGAAATGTTTGAAATAATGGTAATAATGTAACATGTAAAATATGTCAAACATGAAGAATATTTATGATAATGTAAACACAAATAATATAATAAATTGTATACTGTGAAATAAAAAAGCCTCCAACTTGTTACAACACTGTCATCCTTCTTTCTTTTACTATTTTATCATAGTTTAATACATCTTTATAAACATAATTTTTGGAGTAATTTTTCTAAATTACGAAGTTATTCATGTAACTTCTCACCTTAAAATCTCTCATTTCCACTCCATCCCCACCACTCATAGCCTCAATGGTAAATTTCAAACTTTCAGCACAGAGTATAAAGCCCTTCACAACATAATACAAAATTGTGCGTAGTGCTTAGCACATAGTTGCATGGTACAGGCTACCTTTCCCCTTCATGACCTGGCCCCTGTCCATTACTCTGGTATTATTTTCTGTCACTCCCACCTGAACTCTGTTTTCCAGTAATTCTGAACTACTTTGTATTTCTGAGAAACTGCTATGTTTGTCTTGCCTCCAATAGTTCTGGAATACTTTTCAGATGCCTTTCCCTTTTCTTGAATCCTATCACCCATCCCACCCCATGAACATATTCCATTAGGATTCAGGAGAAATACTAGCATCCCCAGAAAGCCTTCCCCTATTGCAGGTTGCTTGCCATATTTATAGTGGAACACTATGCAATTATTAAAAGTTATGATTGTTAAGTATTATAATAACATGAGAATTGCTTATACTATAATGCTAAATAACAACAAAAGCTGTATACAGAATTGTATCAATAATATACTAACTGTATAAAGAAGACCAGACAAAATACATTAGAATGTTACAGGAGATTATGTCTGGATAGTTCAGTAATTTTGAGTAATTTTGATATTGAGTAATTTTATTTTTCTTTATAATCTTTTACCCATTTCCAAAATTTAGACAATCATCATGTTTTACTTTTTTAATAGGGAAAATATATTTTAAAAAGCCTTATATCCCTCACCCAGCAGAATATTTAAGGACCATATCTTACTCCTCTTTGTATCTCTAGCAGCAACTCAGGTCCTGGCAGAGAGTAGGAACAGAAAATCAAAAAGGAAGAGAAACTTATTTACTTTTTTTTTTTTACTTATTTACTTTTGAGATTTGCTTAAGTAAGGTTTGCTATGAATTTATGATTCACATAAAAATTGGGGGTAATAAAATTAATGTTATGTGACTTCATTTGTCTGTTATTAAACTGAATTGGACGCTGAGACAAGAAATTAATAAGAGGATGATTTCATGTTGAAGAGACAAAGAAAGCAGTGAATCTTTGTTCCAAATGCAGGATGAATATTTTAAAGGCAGTCATGCTGTGTGAGGTAAGATGAATTGGTTTCATTGATAAGAGTATTGGTCTGGCCATTAATGATGGTGTTGGCTGAAAAGGAGATGACTGTCAAATTAGAGAATCATGACAGGAAAGTAGAACTCACTTTTAAAAATGTAATCTTGTTGCTTTCATTGCTTATAGGAGAAGGCATGATTGATCATTCGGATTTAATTTTAAATCACATCTAAAGTGCTTTCATTGACAGCCATTTCACACTATTAAAGCCCCATGGCATTTGTTGCACTTTGATTCCATGTCAAATTCTAAAAAAGCCATGTCCTCTTTATTATTTTCATTTAAAAATTTGTTAGACAAGTACTAAGTATGAGAAACGCTGTGTGCTAAATGTATCTTATGATCATTCACAACACATATTAGCATAGCAAAAGTTTGTAGTAAAGAAATGTTTAAAAAATGATAATATAACGTAAAATATGTCAAACGTGAAGAATATTCATGACAGTGTAAACAAATAATATAATAAATTGTGTATTGTGAAAAAAAAGCCTCCAACTTGTTACACTACTGTCTTGCTTCTTTCTTTTACTATTATATCATAGTTTAATACATCTTCATAAACATAATTTTTAGAGCAATTTTTTCTAAATTACCAAGTTATTCATGTAACTTATCCTCAGTGTGAAATATTCCGAAGTCTATAGAGTAATGTAGGAAGGTCTTTCCTTATTGCTTTCTCTACCTGACCCTCTTTCCCAAATACCTCTTTCTTCTAAGAGGTAGCCATTGTTAAGTTTGGTGTGTATCCTTCCAAATCGTTCCCTATATACATACACAAACATATATGTGCAAATCAAACATCTATCTGTCTGTTTTCCCACCCACTCACCCACCTACCTACCCTTTATCCCTTTCTCTCTCTCTCTCTTTCACATGCACACATATGAACACATACAAATATCTGTATGTGTGTCTCTTCCACAAATGGGAACATTGTGTGCGTAAGTGTTCTGCAACTTAGTTTTTCAGCTTAACAATTTTTTCTGTGTTAATACAAATAAACAGATCTACCTCACATTTTTTTTACTACTGCCACATATTTTGGCACCCTTTGGCCCAGCCAAATTGACACATAAAATTAACTGTCACATCTATTTATTCCTATGTGGCTTGCTTTTTTGTCTACTATTATGTATTTGCAATGCATCCACATTAACACATGTAGAGGTAGTTTATTTTCCTATTGAATTCAATTTTTTGAATATGTCACAATTTATAAATTTCACTGTTGATGAACATTTAGGTTGTCTTATGTATTTATTATTTGAGCAAAGCTATAGACATTTTTTACATGCCTCTTGATGTATGTGTAAAAGAGTTTTTAAGGTATACCTCCAAGGGAAAATGCTGAGTTACAAGGTATGCATAGAACCAACTTACTATGTAATGCCTAATTGTACTTTTTCAAATAAGTGTTGATATCTGGTAGGGTACATCATTCCAACTTATTCTTCTTCTGAACTGTCTTGACTCTTCCTGATTCTTTGCTTTTCCACATATTTTCTGGATTTAGCATGTCAAGTGCCACAAAATCTCTCATTCTTTTCCTTTACAGCTTCTTCATAAGAAGTCCTTTCCTATATCAAGTTTATAAACATATCTTCATTTTCTTCTAATACTTTTTGTTTTTTATGTTTAAGCCTTTAACCCCATCAGGAAATTATTTTGTGTTTGGTTTAAGTTCAGGGTTGATTTTTAAAAAAATAGTTGTCCAACTGTCCCAAAACAGTTTATCAAATATACCCTAATTTCCCTGCTTATATGAATAAACCACTTTTATCAACCACTAAATTCCTATATAAAAATGGATCTATTTTCTATTGAACTATTTTTGTCTATTTTGTGCCAGAATCATAGTACCTTAATTACTAATACCTTTATTATGTTTTGATCTTTGGAAGGGTTTATTAGTTTCATGTGGCTATTGTAACATATTCCAACAAAATGGGTGGCTTCAAAACAGAAATTTATTCTCTCAGTTCTGGAGACCAGAAGTCCAAAATCAAGGTGTTGGCAGAGCCACATGGAACATTTTGTTGCCTGAATCTTCCATCTGCATCACTCCAATCTCTACTTCCATCTTCAAATGACCTTCTCCTCTTCTATCTCCATAATCCCTCTCTGCTTCACTCTTATAAGTACACTTGTCTTTGGGCCTACCCAGTTAATCCAGAATAATCTTGTCTCACAGTCCTTAACTTAATTATATCTGCAAAGCCCCCCCCCCTTTTTTTTTCAAATAAGGTAACTTTCACTGGTTCTGGGGATTAGCCTGTGGACATATCTTTTGGGAGGCTACCATTCAACCCACTACAAAGGACAAAAGTGCCCTCTTATTTTAAAAAAAATTCCTTGTGTATTTTTTGTTAATTTTTTTCTCCTAGATAAATTTTAGAATAAATCTGTGAAGTTAAAAGATTCACATTGACATTTGGTTGTAATGGGGTTTAATTTATAGAATAATTTTGGAGATTTGACTTCTTTTTCTTTTTTTTTTCAGAATTCAGGATTTTAGTGATGAATACAGTGATTCTCCTAATTCATTTCTTTCTCCCCTCTCTTATATTGCTCCTCTTAGAATTTTTTCCCCACTGTGACCCCCAATTAGTATCTTTTTTTTAATGTCTTTATTGGAGTATAATTGCTTTACAATGGTGTGTTAGTTTCTGCTTTATAACAAAGTGAATCAGTTATACATATACATATGTCCCTATATCTCTTGACTTCTTTATAGTACTAAATCTTCCCATTCAGGAATGTGCAATATCCCTCCATTTCTCTGGAGTTATTTTTACTTGTTTGAAAAGTTCTATTGTTTTTTTCTTATACATCTTACACATTTATTTTTTTAATTGAATACTTATTCTTAAGATTATTTTACTAGTTATATTTAGATTTGTTGGTTTTGAGAATAGAGTCTGTTTTCCTGATATTATCAACTTGGTTATTGTTGGCATATAGGAAAGCTATTGACTTATTATATTTTTAAAATTTTATATAGTTTTAATTCCTGCTCAGTTTTTCAACTGATTTTCATGGATTTTCCTGGACGATTATCATAATGTCTGCAAATAATCATAGTTTTGTGTCTTACTTTCCAATGTTTATACAGTATTACTTCCTTTTTCTTTTTGATTGAATTAGCCATGACCTCCTTTACAATGCTGAATATACTGAGCACAAGAAACATCATTGTATTGTTTGTGATATTACTGGGAATGCTTTTAATATATGATCATTGCTGTAGTATTGTTTTCGATTCCTTTAATCACATTTAGGAAGTTCATTTATTTTTCACTCATATTTTGTTGGTTGTTTGCTTGTTCATTTTCATGTGGTTCTTTAAAATCAGGAATTAGTGTTGTATTTTATTAAATATTGTGGCACCAATTGATATGTTCATGCGAGTGTTTTGCTTTAACCTTCAAATTCATTTTCTTAGTTCTCTGTCTAGCTGTGACTGGCTGAGGCGGTGCGGCGGCATAGGGACGGTAGCCTTGCCTGATTGGTGTCCCTTTAATACAAGAAAATGGAAACTGAACAGCCAGAGGAAACCTTTCCCAACACCGAAACCAATGGCAAATTTGGTAAACGCCCTGCTGAAGATATGGAAGAGGAACAAGCTTTTAAAAGATCTAGAAACACAGATGAGATGGTTGAATTACGCATTCTGCTTCAGAGCAAGAATGCTGGGGCAGTGATTGGAAAAGGCGGCAAGAATATTAAGGCTCTCCGTACAGACTACAATGCCAGTGTTTCAGTCCCAGACAGCAGTGGCCCCGAGCGCATATTGAGTATCAGTGCTGATATTGAAACAATTGGAGAAATTCTGAAGAAAATCATCCCTACCTTGGAAGAGGGCCTGCAGTTGCCATCACCCACTGCAACCAGCCAGCTCCGGCTCAAATCTGATGCTGTGGAATGCTTAAATTACCAACACTATAAAGGAAGCGACTTTGACTGCGAGTTGAGACTGTTGATTCATCAGAGTCTGGCAGGAGGAATTATTGGGGTCAAAGGTGCTAAAATCAAAGAACTTCGAGAGAACACTCAGACAACAATCAAGCTTTTCCAAGAATGTTGTCCTCAATCCACTGACAGAGTCGTTCTTATTGGAGGAAAACCTGATAGGGTTGTAGAGTGCATAAAGATCATCCTTGATCTTATATCAGAGTCTCCCATTAAAGGACGTGCTCAACCTTATGATCCCAATTTTTACGATGAAACCTATGATTATGGTGGTTTTACAATGATGTTTGATGACCGCCATGGACGTCCTGTGGGATTTCCCATGCGGGGAAGAGGTGGTTTTGACAGAATGCCTCCTGGTCGGGGTGGGCGTCCCATGCCTCCATCCAGAAGAGATTATGATGATATGAGCCCTCGTCGAGGACCTCCTTCACCTCCTCCCGGACGAGGTGGCCGGGGTGGTAGCAGAGCTCGGAATCTTCCTCTTCCTCCACCACCACCTAGAGGGGGAGATCTAATGGCCTATGACAGAAGAGGAAGACCTGGAGACCGTTATGATGGCATGGTTGGTTTCAGTGCTGATGAAACCTGGGACTCTGCAATAGATACATGGAGCCCATCAGGGTGGCAGATGGCTTATGAACCACAGGGTGGCTCTGGATATGATTATTCCTATTCAGGGGGTCGTGGCTCATATGGTGATCTTGGTGGACCTATTATTACTACACAAGTAACTATTCCGAAAGATCTGGCTGGATCTATTATTGGCAAAGGTGGTCAGCGGATTAAACAAATCCGTCATGAGTCAGGAGCGTCGATCAAAATTGATGAGCCTTTAGAAGGGTCCGAAGACCAGATCATTACCATTATAGGAACACAGGACCAGATACAAAATGCACAGTACTTGCTGCAGAACAGTGTGAAGCAGTATGCAGATGTTGAAGGATTCTAATGCAAGATATTCTTTTTTATAGTGTGAAGCAGTATTCTGGAAAGTTTTTCTAAGACTAGTGAAGAACTGAAGGAGTCCTGCATCATTTTTTTTTATTTGCTTCTGTTTAAAAAGCCAACATTCCTCTGCTTCATAGGTGTTCTGCATTTGAGGTGTAGTGAAATCTTTGCTGTTCACCAGATGTAATGTTTTAGTTCCTTACAAACAGGGGTGGGGGGTGGGGGAGGGTGTGCAAAAACTAACATTGAAATTTTGAAACAGCAGCAGAGTGAGTAAATTTTAATTTTTGTTCATTGTTGGTGGTTTAAAAAAAAATCCCCCCATGTAATTATTGTGAACACTTTACTTTGTGATCACTGTAACATTTGGGGGGGGTGGGACAGGGAGGGAAAGTAACAATAGTCCATATGTCCCTGGCATCTATTCAGAGCAGTGTGCAGAATGTAATGCTCTTTTGTAAGAAATGTTTTATGATTTTTTAAATAAATTTAGTGAACCTATTTTTGGTGGTCATTTTTTTTAAGACGGTCATTTTTCAAATGGCTGAATTCCCCCCAACCTGCCCCCAAACTAAACACTAAGTTTAATTTTCAGTCCTCTGTTGGATATAAATAAATGCATCTCGGACTTAGGCAAAGTATCTTGACACATTCAGTTCTGGTGATTTCTTAAGTGATTTGAAAGTCCATTGCTTGGGAGGAAATTCCACCACACATTCATGCTTATAATAAGCTGGGGATTTTTGTTTGTTTTTGCAAATGCTTGCCCCTACTTTGCAACGATTTTCTGTTTGTAATTGTGAAGAACCAAGGTGGGGAGCAATACAACAGATGGAGTAGTTGGTATAAGTATATACCAAAAACCTAATGGCAGAAAGTTTTATTAATCAGAATAATACTTGGTTATGGAAGTGACTGATGCTAAATAAATTCTGATTATTTTTTATTAGATAATTTCTCACCTATAGACTTAAATTGTCAGCTTGGTAGTGTCTATTAGTTAAACTTTGTAAAATATATATATATATATTCTTGTTTTTCCATTGTATGCAAATTGAAAGAAAAAGATGTACCATTTCTCTGTTGTATGTTGGATTATGTAGGAAATGTTTGTGAACAATTCAAAAAAAGATGAAAAAAGTTCCTGTGGATGTTTTGTGTAGTATCTTGGCATTTGTATTGATAGTTAAAAGTTCACTTCCAAAATAAAACTCCCAAAATGCTAGAAAAAAAATTCATTTTCTTAATGTTGTACCACACTTGACATTCTATGATAAACTGATTTAATCATAATGTGTTACTCATTATATATTTTCAGTTTTGTCATCTGTGTTTCTAAATGAGGTTCAACTATTATTTTCTTTACTTCCACCCTCCTCCCTTCTGTTCTTTTTGTGTTCTGCTGACCAATTTGCCGTTAGGGTGCACAAGCCTCATAAAATGAGTTAGGTAGCTTCCCATCTTTTCCTGTGTTTCATGTGAGTCTGCTGTTGCTTTGACAGGTAGATAGTTCATACTTTGATCACTTCTGTTATAGTTATTACAGTATTCAGATTGCCTACTTCTTCGTGAATGACCTAATTTAAATTTCCCTGGAAAACAATTGATTTAATCTAAAATTTTAAATTAATTGGTATAGAATATATATATATATATATATATATATATTACTCCTTAAACTTCTCCATATCTGCCATTATTAATTGTCTCTAATTCTCCTAGGGTACTGCCTTCTTGACTTTGCGTGTTCTCACTACATTTGGAGTTTCTCTTGCCTTCAAAATGCTCTTTCCTCATCATGTTTTAAGCTGTTGATATTGTTCTTCTCCTGTTTCTCAGTAAAAATGCCATGCCATAAGCTCTTAACTTTTAGAAAGTTCTGTTTCTAGCACCTTGTAGTCCCCTCTCTTGTTTCCAGTGGTCTCAGGGATTTATTCTTTTTAAAAAATCTTTTTCTGGCACTTTAAAAAACTTGGAGCAATAAAAGAGATGAACTTGCATTTTGAATCTTACATGCAAATATCCAACCCCATCTGCTAAATGTCCCTAAATCTAGCTTCATTTTCTTTGGATTATTTGATAAACCACAAGACTGGATTTCTTAAGTATCCCAGATAACTGAGTTTACTATAGTTCCTTTAAAAAATAATATACAATTATACTTTGTTCTATGTAGAGAAGCTCAAATATTAGGCAAATAGAAAGGAAGGCTTATTGTAACTTGTGTTTGAAAGTGAGTGATAACTAGTAGGATTAAGGTGGTAAATGACTGAGATGTTTATACTTGGATAGTTTATATTGAAAGAAAGGTTGGTTTTTAGACTAATACTGGCTGCCTTTGATTCTGGCTCTCAGATTTCAAACAAGACATGTTTTCTTCTTATGGCCTCTAGCAGCCTCTCAATGCTACCTGTGCCAAGTCCCATCACACCATAGTGCAATAATTTAAAAAAATAGTATATACTACTACAACATTTTATGTTCCCTCAGCACAGGGTCATCTTTGTGACTTGAAGGCTCCAGCACAGGGACTTGCATGCAATAAGTATTAGTTGCACTTAAATCTACTCTTTTGGATTTTTGTAACCCAGATACCAGCTGGGATCACTCTGCCCATTAAACCTAGGTAAGATAATCTCAAATCTCCTTTGCTCGTCTTGTGGAAAGTCTAATGCTCTTGCAAAGATTTCTGTAAATTCCTGGTGGCTTATATTTCTCCCAGCCAACTCTGACTCTGATTTCCAACTTCTGCTGAATTCTTACTCTCTATTTTATGTCTTACTTTAATTTTATATGGTATTGGCTCCCCAAATGACACTCACATGAAATGATTCTGTGTTGTGGACTTTTATTAAAGATTCAGGGCTATTATTGAGAGGAGTTATACTATACTAAATATATAATTTGAAATCGAATATCATATTTCCATAGTTTTTGAGAAGCCCCTTGGCCATTTGTCTCAGTTCAGGTCTTGACCTTTCATCATTATTGTCTGGCCCTCTCTGTCTTTTTCTAGCTCCTTCACTTTTTCTCACTCCTCTGCTCTCCCCATCCCACCTCCAATTCTGTTAATGTATTGATACTATACAGAACAGTTTAAAAACCTCATTGTTGAGTGCTTCCAACAGTTATCCAGAGTTTTGTAATTATAGAAACTTGAGTGTATCATTTTTTATTCAGAGGTGATTAGGTTCTAGTGAATTATTGCTAACCAAACTCACATGAATCTGACACATCCAAAATGTCCATTTAAATATTTCTAATATGGAATATACCTTCTCAGTGATCTGAGAACATGCTCTGAATCTCAGGTAAGTTTCACTGGCTCCAAAAATTTAACTTAACTCGAACATTCCTCCCCATCAATGGAGTTCAAAGATAACTTTCTCTCTGGTGGCTTAATTAGATTTCAGTTTCTTTAAACTCATAACACATCTACAGATTAACCTTAATATCTAGTAACATATGCAATCAGACAAAAGATAATTTTCATTTGCGACAGTCACCATAGTACATTTAGCACATTTATATTGTGTGTCACAGAGAAAGGCCCACTTATCTTGACCCTAGATTTTGGAGTCCATTATCTTTTTGTGGGGCCCAAATCATCCTATTTATCTATGTCAGTGACCCTAAGCTACTAATATTGATATCCATATTCAAAATTCAAGTTCATGATTTTTGAATTTAGTATCAGCTATGCTGTAGAAGTTAAAAGGCCAGAGGAAACAATCAGATATGCTATTCATGTGATTCAATCCATCAAATATAGATGAAGTGTTTGGTATCTGACAAGTACTGAGGAGAATTAGTAAGACATGATTCCTGTCTTAGAGAAAATTATAGCTTGTAGGTGACAGAGGCATTCCATGAAGGATCATCTAGGAAGCAGTGCCTGTTCTTCGGATACCAAAGTCTCCATTCTCCTGTTCTTTTCAATTATAAGTGTTTATATTTGTTAGATAACTCTAATAGACTTTTTCCTAACCTTTTTGGTCTAAAACCATTGTAACCACTTTCCTGTTCTTTTAATACATGAACTGTGCTCTTGCCTTTGAGCCTTTGTGCTGATCGTTCCCTCTGCCTGGAACATCACACCCCCAGGTAGCCACATGCTTGTCCCCTCACTTTATTTAGATCTCTGCTCAAGTGTCATCTCAATATGGAAGATTTGCCTGACCATCCTATGTGTCATTCTCTAATTTATGCCTTTAGCCTGCTTTATGTTTCATCTCAACACTTCTCATTGTGTATTCTTCATCCTCACTTGAATATAAGCTCCATAAAATGGACTTTGTATATTTTTTTCAATGTCAAATCTCCAGCACCTAGAATGTCTGGCATAATAGGCACCCAATATTTGCTAAATGGTGAATTATTAATCTATAATTTCTTGAACCTGCCTAGGGAATAAAACATTTTGTCATTTTTCCTATGATATATGGTAGGAAAGTGATTTTCAATTAAAATGTTTTATTTTAGATGAGTCAATTAGGAAAGATTTATTATATAAAATACATTTAGGGCTTCCCTGGTGGCACAGTGGTTGAGAGTCCGCCTGCCGATGCAGGGGACACGGGTTCGTGCCCCAGTCCAGGAAGATCCCACATGCTGCGGAGCGGCTGGGCCCATGGGCCATGGCCTCTGAGCCTGTGCGTCCGGAGCCTGTGCTTCGCAACGGAAGAGGCCACAACAGTGAGAAGCCCGCATACCACAAAAAAAAAAGAAAAAGAAAAAATATTTTAAAATAATTTTTAATCATATTAAGTATGCAGTACTTCTGTTTCTCACTATTTAATAAGCCAAGCATATTCTCTAATTTACTTAATTATGTAAGAAAAAGCATGATATGTAACTGATCTTTTAAATTATGTATGAAATTCTTATATATTGCTCTTACAAATTTAACTGGTTTATTTTTTATCATTTTCCTTTCATATATCAAAATAATGAGATAATAATAACAGTAGGTAACATTAATATGTAGCTTATTATTCCCACGCACCGTTCCAAGCATTTTGCATGTAAAAACTCATTTAATCCTCACAACAACCTCATGAAGTATATACTATTATTGTTCCCATCTTCGAAGTGAGAAAGCTGAGGTGCAGATATGTCCAAATTCCCACAAGTTCAAACTCAGAATTTAGGCTGGTATTTTATCCAGTAAGTTGTTTACAAATAATAAATTGCAGGTGTGAGTTTTTTATTGAAGTATAGTTGACTTACATTATTAGGGGTACAACAGAGTGATTCAATATTTTTATAGATTTTATAGATTATACTCCATATAAAGTTATTATAAAATATTGGCTATACTCCCTGTGCTGTACATTACATCCTTGTATCTTATTTATTTCTAGTAGTTTGTACCTCTTAATCCCCTTCCCCTATGTTGTTCCTCCTCCAGTCCCTCTCCCCACTGGTAACCACTAGTTTGTTCTCCGTATCTGTGTGTCTGTTCCTGTTTTGTTATATTCATTCGTTTTATTTTATAGATTTCACATATAAGTGAAAACACAGTATTTGTCTTTCCTAACTTACTTAGCTAAGCATAATACCCTTCAGGCCCATACATGTTTTTGCAAATGGCAAAATTTTCATTCTTTTTTATGGCTGAGTAATATTCCACTGTGTGTGTGTTTGTATATATATATATATATATATATATATATATATATATATATACACACACCACATCTTCTTTATCCATTCATCTGTTGATGGACACTTAGCTTGCTTGCATGTCTTGGCTACTGTACATAGTGTTGCTTGGAAGGTTGGGTTGCATGTATCTTTTTGAATTAGAGTTTTCATCTTTTTTGGATATATGCCCAGGAGTAGAATTACTAGATCATATGGTAACTCTATTTTTAGTTTTCTAAGGAACCAACATACTGTTTTCCATAGTGGCTGCACCAGTTTACATTCCCACCAACAGTGTAGGAGGGCTTCCTTTTCTCCACACCCTCTCCAGCATTTATTATTTGTAGACTTTTTGTTGATGGCCATTCTGACTGGTGTTGGGTGATACCTCAATGTAGTTTTGACTTGCATTTCTCCAATAATTAGTGATGTTGAGCATCTTTTCATGAGCCTGTTGGTCACCTGTATGTCTTCTTTGAAGACATTTCTTTTTAGGTCTTCTGCCCATGGGTTGTGTATTTTCTAATTATTAAGTTTTTTCTTTTATATATTCTCAATACCAGTCATTGATCAAATATGTGCTCTTCAAATGTGTTCTCCTAATCTGTGTGTTGTCTTTTCATTCTCGTTAAAAGAGAAGTTTTGAGTTTTGATGAAATACAATGTATCTCTTTTTTAATGGATTTTGCTTTTTTTGTCATATCTAAGGAATCTTTGCCTAGTCCAAGTTACAAAGGTTTTCTCCTATGTTTTCCTTGAAGAGTTTTATAGTTTCAGGTTTCGCATTTAGGTCTTTTAACCATTTAGACTTCAATTTTGTATGTGGTGTTATGTATGAGTCAGTTCATGTTTTCGAATATGACTGTCCAATTGTTGCACATTGGTCGAAAATCAACTGGACACATATGTGTGGATCTAATTTTGGAATCTCTGTTCTATTCCATTGGTTTATGTACTTATCCTTTCACCAATACCACACTGTTGACTGAAAAAAAATTGCACAACCTAAAAGTTGAGAATTATGTGTTATTCTGCAGACATACTGAGGACTTAAGCCAAAGAGACAGGCTCTCAGATAGCTCTGAGGGATTGTTCTGAAGAGGTAAGGGAGGAGCCAGGATATATAGGAGTTTTGCAACAACACCCCCGCCCCCAACCAAGTAGTAGGAACATCAAAAGATTACTGTTAATTAAAAAAAAACAGACTTCTAAAGTTAATGAATTTAGCACTTTTCTGTGTATGGGAAGATGCAAGAGTCTGGGCTCATTGAAATCATTCCTTTGATATGCACCTCAGCTATCTAGGGCCAGTATTGTTTTTCTCCATCCTGAATTCCCTCACAGTTCACAATCCGGGATAGCCACAGTGGCTGATGGCGTGATGGCTGCAACATCCTTTGTTTACTGATATGGCAGGCAACGTTCTTTGTCCACAACACTGTCTTTTTTTTTTTTTTCTGGCCATGCCACATGGCAGAGTGCCAGGTCTTAACCACTGGTCCACCAGGGAATTCCCCACAACACTGTCTTGATTACTGTAGCTTTGTAGAAAGTCTTGAAAATGGATAATTTAAGTTTTCCAACTTTGTCCATTTCAAAATTGTTTTTCCTCCTATAGTTGCTTTGCTTTTCAATATCAATTTTAGAATCAGTTTCTATAAAAATTTCTCCTGGAATTTTTATTGAAATTCCATTCAAATCATAGATCACTTTTACGTCTTATCAATATTGAGTGTTACAATCCATGAACACAGTATACAAGTATACCTCAGAGATATTGTGGGTTTGGTTCCAGACCACCACAATACAGTTAATATCGCAATACAGCAAATCATGTGATTTTTTTTGATTTCCTAGTGCATATAAAAGTTATGTTTACACTATACTGTAGTCTATTGTGTGCAATAACATTATGTCTTAAAAACAATGTACATACGTTAATTTAAAATGCCTTATGATACAAAAAATGCTAACCACTTTTAGTGAGTCATAATCTTTTTGCAATAGTAACATCAGAGATCACTAATCACAGATCACCATAGCAAATGTAATAATAATGAAAAAACTTAAATATTCCAAGAATTACCAAAATGTGACACAGAAGCATGTAGTGAGCAAATGCTGTTGGAAAAATGGTGCCCATAGACTTGGTTGACACAGAAATTCAGTTTGTAAAAAACCTGCATTTTCTGTGAAGTGCAATAAAATGAGATACGCCTATATCTTTCCTTTATTTTAGGTCTTTTGATTTCTTTCATTAGTGTTTCACTGTTTTCAGCACACAGCTCATACATATATTTTCTTAGATTTATACCTAAGTATCTAATGGTTTTGATGCTATTGTAAGCCATAATATGTATTATTTCAATTTCCATTAGTTCACTAATAGTGTATAGAAATATAATTGATTTTTTCATATCGATCTTTTATCCTGAGATCTTGCTAAATTCACCTGTTTGTTCTCATCGCTTTTTTGTACATTTTTGGGACTTTTTAAATTGACAAGTGTGTTTGAATAGAGACAGTTTTGTTTCTTCCTTTCTAGTCTATATGCATTTTCTTTTCTTGTTGCACTGGATAGGACTTTTGGCACAATATTAAATAAGAGTGTGGAGAGCTGACATCCTTTCTTTGTTCCTGATCTGGAGAAAGCATTCAATCTTTCACTGTTAAGTATGAAGTTAACACTAGGTTTTTTGTAGATACCCTTTATCAGGTTGTTGGGATTCCCTTGTATTCCCAGTTTGCTGAGTTTAAAATTTTTATTTTTATTTTTTTATCATGGATGAGCATAGAATTTGGACAAATGCTTTTTCTGAACCTATTGAGATGATCATATGTTTTTTCTTTAGTCATTGTTTCATTTTTGGATGTAAAACTAGCTTTGAATTCTGTGGATAAATCCCACTCATCATGATGTATTATCATTTTTACACATTGCTTCATTCAGTTTACTAATATTTTGCTGAGAATTTTTGTATGTATGTTCATGAGTGATATTGGTCTTTAGTTGTAAATTGATCTATGTAACCAGTCAGTTTTCTAAGCTCTTATTTCTAATAGTTGGTAGATTCTTATGGCTTATTCATGTGGAAAATTATATCATCTAGAAGTAGTGGACTTTATTTTCTTCTTTCTAAATCCTCATGTCTTTAACTATTTGTGTTCTTTATTTCATTAGACTGTTTAGGACCTACAGTGCAATATTGAATTGATCTGGTAATATTAGATATCCATGTCTTTTGCTTAATTATAAAGGAAGTACTTTTAATTTTTCCCATTTAGGATGAAGATGTGGTAGATTCTTGTAGATATTCTTAATACATTTAAGCAAGATGTCTTCTTATTTCTAGTTTATTAAGAAAATTTTCTCTTGTTTTTCATTCATTAATGGGTGTTGATTTCTACCAAATGCTTTTCCTACCATGAAATGATCATACTTTTTTCTCCTTTAAAGTGGTAAATGACATGTATATATTTTCTAATATAAACCATCCTCAAATTCTTGGGATAATCCTAGCTTGGTCATGGTGTATTTCCTTTTTCACACTCTAGGATTCAGTTAGCTTTTTGTTTAGGATTATAACATCTCTAGTAACATTTGAAATCACCCATAGTTGTCTTTTCTCTTACTATCTTTGTTTGGATTTATTATGGCTGCTAAGCTGTGTAATATTTCCTCCGATTCTAATTCTTTGGAAGAATTCTCCTAGTATTGGAAAAATCTTTTCCTTGAAAGTTTGTTAGATTTTTCTTGTAAAACTCTCTGGGTATGGTGTTTACTTTTGAAAAATTTTAAAACTACTTCTTTAATTTCTATGCTATTGGAATCTTTATACTTTTTATTTCTTCTTGAATCAGTTTGGCAATTTATATATTTCCATGAAATTGTCCATTTCATCTAACTTTTCAAGTTTACTGACATGAGATGTTTGGCAACCTTTTAATAACTTTCTAATATCTTCTTTAATTGTGATCATGTTTCATTTCTTCTTTATAGTATTTTATACCTCCTGTCTTTTTGAAGGTAGATATTGCCAAGAGTTTTTTTTTCATTAGCATCTCTATGTCTGAATCCTGTTTTTGATGTTCATAGATCACAGTGACATGCTACATCTGACACCTACTAAGTTCTGGTAATGGGTAGAGGCTATCAAACTTCATCTAGCAAAAAGAGGGTCTATTTATAGTGGGGTTTAAAAAATTGAATACAAGGATTAAGCTCATGATTTTTAGGCATTTTCTTGAAATCTGATAGAAATCCTTCCTCCCCTTGTCTCTCCATCCTTAAGCTATCAAGTGTGAGAAGCAATAAATAGGTCATTGTACTTCAGCTACAGTAAAATAAGGAGAATTGTTAATGAAATTGAAAGTGATGATTAATAATATATGTATACTGCAATCTTTTGGAGGCAAATATAACAATGGCACTTGAATTTCAATGCACAGTGTACATGGGAATCTTTTTCACTTATGGTATTATTAACACAAAACACATAAGTCCTTTTTTTTCCTAATTCTTCAGCTTTCTCTGTGCCAAACAAGATACCTAAGTTATACCACTTTGACAATCCAAGAAGTTGGCAATTATTAGTAGTTTTTGAAAAACAACAGACCAAAAGATTGTTCATTTGAATTTGACTTTGTGATGCTTTAAAGATTATCAAGGTGACAGTTCTTAAATCAGTTATACCAAAGGTGGAGTGTTTACATTAGAGGTGAAAGGTAGATTTAATTAAGAAAGAAGAACCATCTAGAATGTCCTGTTTCAAAGTCTTGTTTCTTAAATTCAAACCTATGCTACTAGCTATAGCTTTTGGAGCATATACTAAGTTCCAAGTATTGTGCAAAAACTTTACATATATTTTCTCTGTTAGTCCTCATAATAAGCCTGAGAGGTAAGGAAAATTATTACCATTAGTGTGTTAAAGATGAGGAAATTGAAGCACAGAGATGCCTCATGGTTAAAATATTATTAAGGGTTTCAAAAGAAGTTTGGCTCCAGAGCATCATTACATTGTACACCAAAGAAGAACTACTTTTTCTGGTTTACTCAACCCAGGTTTATTTCTTGCTCACATTATATGTCCAGCACAGGTCAGAGTAACTTAATACTTTAAAAACAGTACATGTAGCTAAAGAGGTAAAGAAGTTCAGTGACCTAAGGATGAAGCATGCCTAATTGAACCAAAATATTTGCACTTGAAACTGTGCAGCATTCCTTGAGAATGGCCCATGCCTACTGTAAATACAGGGATGTTAAATCATATCAAAGAGAAACTGCAACTTAGGAACTTAGGCAAGTCAACAGCTGTGACCTCAGTCAAGCAGGCAGTAGAGTTTTCATTCAGCAAGCTGTGCCTCATGCTTCTTTGGCTAGAGCTATGTATATTTAATTAGTGTCCTCTCACCTTCACAGTACATGTTTTTCCACTTGACAGTTTCTGGCACCAAAAGAATGTCCTTGAGAAAAAAGTCAGGGCTGTTGACTACTAAGCATATTATTTGACTTGATGTTCAACCATTCTGAAGAAAGAATTGGGAATAATGAAAGACAGTGGGGCATAGAACCTCTTTAACTGAAAGTGTCAGGTCGGTCGAAGCTATTGAACAGTTCCTATTAAATTAGCTTAGCTTCATCTCGGCTAGTTAAAGCTGGCATGCTGACAAATGAGTTTCTATCTGTATAGAAAAAAAGAGTAAGGAAGAGCAGATTTACATTTGGGAGCTTAGTGACAGTCACATCACAAGGTCAATAAGAATGTGTCCATCACAGAACTATGTTTGTCCCGTCAATACATTGGATGATCAGCTTCAAAATATTTAGCCCTTCACAAGGTGTGAGCATATTCTTCCTAATGGAAGTTATTTCAACATTTCTTTGAAGGAATTTTAACACAGATAATGTCAAAGTTTTTGTTGCTTGTTGGAAATCCAAGTGTAAATTTTATTTAGCATTTTCACTCATAGAGATGTGGCACAAGATATCCCCTTTTGAAAAAAATCATAAAGATGCTTATTTCCTTATGAAAATGTTTTTATTCTATACCTTAAAAAACCTGTATATATATTTTTGAATGATGCCAAGAATAACCTTGGATATATGATTTTAAAATGAGGCAAAAGTTGATCCCATCTGATTTTTTTATCCTAGGGGTGAGATTTTAAGTTCTGCTATATTTAGGATTTCCACCAACACAAGGGAAGATAACTTTAATGGAGGAAATCCTAGACACTTATAGGAATTCTTTTGGCTGTGTAACAAGAATCCTTTATTTTCCTTTAATTTTAAAAACTGCCTCTTATGGATACCAATGCCATGCATGCATAAAATAGCTTCCTTCCTTATGTTGCTCATAACAGAAGTGAATAGAAAACTTATTCTGGAAAAATCAGAGAATGAGACATGTCAAAACAATGTTCAGGCTGCTTGGGTATAGTGAAAAAAGTTTCTCCCATCACTTGGCTAATCTCCTTTTAGCCTCCATTTACCTGATCCCCTTTTTGTTGCTCAAAGTTTTCAGTTGTGGTATTCTCCAAACTAAATCTTTTTATACTTCAAAATCCACTCTTTCCTCTCTGTCCCTACTCATTGTCCAGCCACATATTGGAGCTGATCTCAGTATCTAATCAGTTTACTCTCTCACAAGAGGTTAAGTGGCTGAGAGCTCTCTCAGAGCAACTTCGTCTTTTAAAAGAGAAGTGAATTAACTTCTAATTGGTAGAATTTAGAAACTGTCACAAAATAAATTACTCTTTTAGAAAAATTCAAAAGCAAAGGGGCTTACCTGGTGCTTGCAAAGTGCCCTACCTAATTTCCTTCATGCCTACTCCACTCTATTTCTTCTCCTCTCTCTCTCTTTTTTTTTAAAAAAAATATTTTATTGAAGTATAGTTGATTTACAATGTTGTGTTAATTTCTGCTGTACAGCAAAGTGATTCAGTTATACATATATATATTATTTTTCATATTTTTTTCCATTATGGTTTATCACAGGATATTGAATATAGTTCCCTATGCTATACAGTAGGACCTTGTTGTTTATCCATTCTATATATAATAGTTTGTATCTGCTAACCCCAACCTCCCAATCAATCCCTCCCCTACCCCACCCCCTTGGCAACCACAAGTCTGTTATCTGTCTGTGAGTCTGTTTCTGTTTCATAGATATGTTCATTTGTGTCATATTTTAGATTCCACATATAAGTGATATCATGTGGTATTTGTCTTTCTCTTTCTGACTTACTTCACTTAGTATGATAATCTCTAACTCCATCCATGTTGCTGCAAATGACATTATTTCATTCTTTTTTGTGGCTGAGTAATATTCCACTGTATATACGTACCACATCTTCTTTATCCATTCATCTGTTAATGGACATTTAGGTTGTTTCCATGTCTTGGCTATTGTGAATAGTGCTGCTGTGAACAGAGGTGCATGTATCTTTTGGAATTATAGTTTTGTCCAGATATATGCCCAAGAGTGACCTTGCTGGATCATATGGCAACTGTTTTTACTCTTCTGTCTTCTCCTCTTTTTAAACCCCCACCCCAACAGATTGTGAAAGTTGGTTCTCAGGCTTCACACCTGCCATATTAGTTATACCACTGAGTAACAAATTACCCCCAAACTAAGGCTGAAAACAGCAACAAATATTTTTATTTAACAGCTTTTATAGATCAGGAATTTGGGTGCAGTTTAGCTGAGTGGTTCTGGCACAAGGGCTCTCAGAAGGCTGCTGTGGCTACAATTACCTCAAGGCTTCACTGGGAGATGATCTACTTCCAAGTTCAGTCATGTGGCTATTGGCAGGCCTCAGGGCCTCATTGGCTGTTGGCTGAAGATATCAGTTCCATAGGGCTGCTCACAGCATAGCTTCTTAATTCTCTCTCACACACACACATACATTGGGATTGAACCCAAGATGGAAATCAGTGATTTGTATACAACCTAATCTTGTCATAAGTGATATCCCATCACTTCTGTTCCTCGGAAGCAAATCACTAGGTCCAGATCACACTCAAGGGAAGATGGTGACATAAGGGCCAGAATACCAGGAGGTGGAGAACATTGGGGTCCATCATAGAGGCTCCGGCCACATTTACACACATCTAAAAAAGGGATGGGAAGGGTGACATCACTTTGTTAGAAAGTTTGTTATGCTTAAACTTATATAGAGAGTCTAAACTTGGCTATATCTGTAGATGTCCATGTGACCTATGTCAGTTACTGTTAATATACTTTTTGAGAGTGCCTGCCTTTATGAAGGTATAACAGTGCATACTTTTAAGGATTCAGTAGAATGGGACTATATTCAAGAAAGAGGAAGATTTGAGAAGATGGTGGAAGAGTAAGACTCAGAGATCATCTTCCTCCCCACAGATACATCAGAAATACATCTACACATGGAACTGCTCCTATAGAACACCCACCGAACACTGGCAGAAGACCTCAGACCTCCCAAAAGGCAAGAAACTCCCCACGTACCTGGTAGGGCAAAAAAAAAAAAACAGAGACAAAAGAATAGGGACGGGACTTGCACCAGAGAGAGGGAGCTATGAAGGAGGAAAGGTTTCCACACACTAGGAAGCCCTTTCGTGGGCAGAGACTGCGGGTGGCGGAGGGGGGAAGCTTCAGAGCCACGGAGGAGAGTGCAGCCACAGGGGTGCGGAGGGCAAAGCGGAGAGATTCCCGCACAGAGCATTGGTGCCGACTGGCACTCACCAGCCCGAGAGGCTTGTCTGCTCACCTGCCGGGATGGGCTGGGGCTGGGAGCTGAGGCTCCGGCTTCGGTCGGATGCAGGGAGAGGACTGGTGTTGGCGGCGTGAACACAGCCTGAAGGGGTTAGTGTGCCACGGCTAGACGGGAGGGAGTCCAGGAAAAGTCTGGAGATGCCGAAGAGACAAGAGACTTTTTCTTGCCTCTGTGTTTCCTGGTGCGTGAGGACAGGGGATTAAGAGCACTGCTTAAAGGAGCTCCAGAGACAGGCACGAGCCGCGGCTATTAGCGTGGACCACAGAGATGGGCATGAAACGCTAAGGCTGCTCCTGCAGCCACAAAGAAGCCTGTGTGCAAGCACAGGTCACTCTCCATACCTCCCCTCCCAGGAGCCTGTGCAGCCTGCCACTGCCAGGGTCCCGTGATCGAGGGGCAACTTCCCCGGGAGAATGCACGGCATGCCCCAGGCTGGTGCAAAGACATGTTGGCCTCTGCCACCGCAGGCTCGCCCCACATCCGTACCCCTCCCTCCCCCCGGGCCTGAGTGAGCCAGAGACACCAAATCAACTGCTTCTTTAACCCCGTCCTGTCTGAGCGAAGAACAGACGCCCTCAGGTGACCTACATGCAGAGGCGGGGCCACATCCAAAGCTGAACCCCAGGAGCTGTGCGAAAAAAGAACAGAAAGGGAAATTTCTCCCAGCAGCCTCAGAAGCAGTGGATTAAAGCTCCACAATCAACTTGATGTACCTTGCATCTGTGGAATACCTGGATAGACAACAAATCATTCTAAATTGAGGAGGTGGACTTTGGGAAAAAGTTAGATTATTTTTTGCCCTTTTCCTCTATTTGTGAGTTTGTGTGTGTATGCTTCTGTGTGAGGTTTTGTCCGTATAGCTTTGCATTCACCATTTGTCCTAGGGTTCTGTCTGTCTGTTTTTTTTTTTTTAATTTGTTTCCTTGATAATTATTTTGCATTTTAATAACTTTATTTTATCTTACTTTATTTTATTTTATCCTCTTTCTTTCTTTCTTTCCTTCCTTCCTTCTTTCTTTCTTTCTTTTTTTCTTTCTTTCCATTTTTTCTCCCTTTTATTCTGAGCCATGTGGAGGACAGGCTCTTGGTGCTCCAGACAGGCATCAGGGCTATGCCACTGAGGTGGGAGAGCCAACTTCAGGACACTGCTCCACAAGAGACCTCTCAGCTCCATGTAATATCAAACAGTGAAAATATCCCAGAGATCTCTATCTCAACTCAAAGACCCAGCTTCACTCAACGACCAGCAAGCTACAGTGCTGGACACCCTATGCCAAACAACTAGCAAGACAGGAACACAGCCGCATACATTAGCAGAGAGGCTGCCTAAAATCATAATAAGGCCACAGACACCCCAAAACACACCACCAGATGTGGACCTGCCCACCAAAAAGACAGGATCCACCCTCATCCACCAGAACACAGGAACTAATCCCCTCCACCAGGAAGCCTACACAACCCACTGAACCAAACTTAGCCACTGGGGACAGACACCAAAAACAATAGGAACTACGAACCTGCAGCCTGCGAAAAGGAGACCCCAAACACAGTAAGATAAGCAAAATGAAAAGTCAGAAAAACACACAGCAGAGGAAGGGGCAAGGTAAAAACCCACCAGACCTAACAAATGAAGAGGAAATAGGCAGTCTACCTGAAAAAGAATTCAGAATAATATAGTAAAGATGATCTAAAATCTTGGAAATATAATAGAGAAAATGCAAGAAATATTTAACAAGGACCTAGAAGAACTAAAGAGGAAACAAGCAATGATGAACAACACAATAAATGAAACTAAAAATACTCAAGAAGGGATCACTAGCAGAATAACTGAGGCAGAAGAATGGATAAGTGACCTGGAAGATAAAATAGTGGAAATAACTAATGCAGAGCAGAATAAAGAAAAAAGAATGAAAAGAACTAAGGACAGTCTCAGAGACCTCTGGGACAACATTAAATGCACCAACATTCTAATCATAGGGGTCCCAGAAGAAGAAGAGAAAAAGAAAGGGACTGAGAAAATATTTGAAGAGATTATAGTTGAAAACTTCCCTAATTTGGGAAAGGAAATAGTTTATCAAGTCCAGGAAGCACAGAGAGTCCCATACAGGATAAATCCAAGGAGAAACATGCCAAGACACATGTTAATCGAACTGTCAAAAATTAAACACAAAGAAAACATATTAAAAGCATCAAGGGAAAAACAACAAATAACACACAAGGGAATCCCCATAAGGTTTACAGCTGATCGTTCAGCAGAAACTCTGCAAGCCAAAAGGGAGTGGCAGGACATATTTAAAGTGATGAAGGAGAAAAACCTACAAACAAGATTACTCTACCCAGCAAGGATCTCATTCAGATTTGATGGAGATACTAAAACCTTTACAGACAAGCAAAAGATGAGAGAGTGCAGCACCACCAATCCAGCTTTACAACAAATGCTAAAGGAACTTCTCTAGGCAAGAAACACAAGAGAAGGAAAACACCTACAATAACAAACCCAAAACAGTTAAGAAAATGGGAAGGGGAACATACATATCAATAATTACCTTACATGTAAATGGATTAAATGCTCCCACCAAAAGACACAGACTGGCTGAATGGATACAAAAACAAGACCCATATATGTGCTGTCTACAAGAGACCCACCTTTGACCTAGGGACACATACAGACTGAAAGTGAGCAGACAGAAAGATATTCCATGCAAATGGAAATCAGAAGAAAGCTGGAGTAGCAATTCTCATATCAGACAAAATAGACTTTAAAATAAAGACTATTACAAGAGACAAAGAAGGACACTATATAATGATCAAGGCATCGATCCAAGAAGAAGATATAACAATTGTAATTTTTTGTTTCTGGTACGTGGGCCTCTCACTGTTGTGGCCTCTCCCATTGTGGAGCGCAGGCTCCAGACGCGCAGGCTCAGCGGCCATGGCTCACAGGCCCAGCCGCTCCGCAGCATGTGGGAAATTCCCGGACCAGGGCACGAACCTGTGTCCCCTGCATCGGCAGGCAGACTCTCAACCACTGTTCCACCAGGGAAGCCCAACAATTGTAAATATTTATGCACCCAACATAGGAGCACCTCAATACATAAGGCAAATACTAACAGCCATAAAAGGGGAAATTGACAGTAAGACAATCATAGTAGGGGACTTTAACACCCCACTTTCACCAATGGATAGATCATCCAAAATGAAAATAAATAAAGAAACACAAGCTTTAACTGATATGTTAAACAAGATGGACTTAATTCATATTTATAGGACATTCCATCCAAAAACAACAGAATACACATTTTTCTCAAGTGCTCATGGAACATTTTCCAGGATAGATCATAATTTGGGTCACACATCTAGCCTTGATAAATTTAAGAAAATTGAAATGGTATCAAGTACCTTTTCCTACCACAACACTATGAGACTAGATATCAATTACAGGAAAAGATCTGTAAAGAATACAAACACATGGAGGCTAAACAATGCACTACTTAACAAAGTGATCACTGAAGAAATCAAAGGGGAAATCAAAAAACACCTAAAAACAAATGATATTGGAAACACGATGACCCAAAACCTATGAGATGCAGAAAAAGCAGTTCTAAGAGGGAAGTTTATAGCAATAAAATCCTACCTTAAGAAACAGGAAATATCTCAAATAAACAACCTAACCTTGCACCTAAAGCAATTAGAGAAAGAAGAACAAAAATACCACAAAGTTAGCAGAAGGAAAGAAATCTTAAAGATCATATCAGAAATAAATGAAAAAGAAATGAAGGAAATGATAGCAAAGATCAATAAAACTAAAAACTGGTTCTTTGAGAAGATAAACAAAGGGAGAAGACTCAAATCAATAGAATTAGAAATGAAAAAGGAGAAGTAACAACTGACACTGCAGCAATACAAAAATCATGAGAGACTACTACAAGCAACTCTATGCTAATAAAATGGACAACCTGGAAGAAATGGACAAATTCTTAGAAATACACAACCTGCTGAGACTGAACCAGGAAGAGATAGAAATTATGAACAGACCAGTCACAAGCACTGAAATGGAAACTAATTAAAAATCTTCCAACAAACAGAAGCCCAATACCAGATGGATTCACAGGCGAATTCTATGAAACATTTAGAGAAGAGCTAACACTTATCCTTCTCAAACTCTTCCAAAATATAGCAGAGGGAGGAACCCTCCCAAACTCATTCTATGAAGCCACCATCACCCTGATACCAAAACCAGACATAGATGTCACAAAGAAAGAAAACTACAGGCCAATATCACTGATGAACATAGATGCAAAAATCCTCAACAAAATACTAGCAAACACAATCCAACAGCACATTAAAAGGATCATACACTATGATCAACTACGGTTTATTCCAGGAATGCAAGGATTCTTCAATATACGCAAATCAATCAATGTGATACACCATATCAACAAATTGAAGGAGAAAAACCATATGATCATCTCAATAGATGCAGATAAAGCTTTCGACAAAACTCAACACCCATTTATGATAAAAAAACCTGCAGAAACTAGGCATAGGGGGATCTTTCCTCAACATAATAAAGGTCATATATGACAAACCCACAGCCAACATCTTCCTCAGTTTTCAAAAACTGAAACCATTTCCACTAAGATCAGGAAAAAGACAAGGTTGCCCACTCTCACCACTCTTATTCAACATAGTTTTGGAAGTTTTAGCCACAACAATCAGAGAAAAAAAAGAAATATAAGGAATCCAAATGGGAAAGGAAGAAGTAAAGATGTCACTGTTTGCAGACAACATGATACCATACATAGAGAATCTGAAAGATGCTACCAGAAAACTATTAGAGCTAATCAATGAATTTGTTAAGTAGCAGGATACAGAATTAATGCACAGAAATCTCTGGCATTCTTATACACTAATGATGAAAAATCTGAAAGTGAAATTAAGAAAACACTCCCATTTTCTATTGCAACAAAAAGAATAAAATATCTAGGAATAAATCAACCTATGGAGACAAAAGACCTATATGCAGAAATTTATAAGACACTGTTGAAAGAAATTAAAGATGATACAAATAGATGGAGAGATATACCATGTTCTTGGTTTGGAAGAGTCAACATTGTGAAAATGATTCTACTACCCAAAGCAATCTACAGATTCAATGCAATCCCTATCAAACTACCACTGGCATTTTTCACAGAAGTAGGACAAAAAATTTCAGAATTTGTATGGAAACACAAAAAAACCCAAATAGCCACAGCAATCTTGACAAAGAAAAAAGAGCTGGAGGAATCAGGCTCCTGGACTTCAGACTATACTACAAAGCTACAGTAATCAAGACAGTATGGTACTGGCACAAATACAGAAATATAGATCAATGGAACCAGATAGAAAGTCCAGAGATAAACCCACACATCTATGGTCACCTTATTTTTGATAAAGGAGGCAAGAATATATATTGGAGAAAAGATGGCCTCTTCAATAAGTTGTTCTGGGAAAACTGGACAGGTACATATAAAAGTATGAAATTAGAACACTCCCTAATACCATACAGAAAAATAAGCTCAAAATTGATTGAAGACCTAAATGTAAGTCCAGACACTATCAAACTCTTAGAGGAAAACATAGGCAGAACACTCTATGACATAAATCACAGCAAGATCCTTTTTGACCCACCTCCTAGAGAAATGAAATAAAAACTGAAAAACCAGTGGGAACTGATGAAACTTAAAAGCTTTTGCACAGCAATGGAAACCTTAAAAAAGACCAAAAGACAGCCCTCAGAATGGGAGAAAATATTTGCAAATGAAGCAGCTGACAAAGGATTAATCTCCCAAGTTTACAAGCAACTCATGGAGCTCAACAACAAAAAAACAAACAACCCAATCCAAAATGGGCAGAAGACCTAAGTAGACATTTCTCCAAAGAAGATATACAGATTGCCAACAAACACATGAAAGGATTCTCAACATCACTAATCATTAGAGAAATGCAAATCAAAACTACAATGAGATATCATCTCCCTCCGGTCAGAATGGCCATCATCAAAAAATCTAGAAACAATATATGCTGGAGAGGGTGTGGGGAAAGGGAATGCTCTTGCACTGTTGGTGGGAATGTAAATTGATACAGCCACTATGGAGAACAGTATGGAGGTTCCTTAAAAATACTACAAATAGAACTACCATGTGACCCAGCAATCCCACTACTGGGCATATACCCTGAGAAAGCCATAATTGAAAAAGAGTCATGTACCAAAATGTTCACTGCAGCTCAATTTATAATAGCCAGGACATGGAAGCAACCTAAGTGTCCATCAACAGATGAATTGGTAAAGAAGATATGGCACATATATACAATGGAATATTACTCAGCCATAAATAGAAATGAAATTGAGTTATTTGTAGTGAGGTAGATGGACCTAGAGTCTGTCATACAGAGTGAAGTAAGTCAGAAAGAGGAAAACAAATACTGTATGCTCACACATATATAGGGAATCTGAGAAAAATAAGAAAACAGTCATGAAGAACCTAGGGGTAAGACGGGAATAAAGACACAGACCTACTAGAGCATGGACTTGAGGATATGGGGAGGGGGAAGGGTAAGCTGTGACAACATGAGAGAGTGGCATGGACATGTATACAATACCAAAGGTAAAATAGATAGCTAGTGGGAAGTAGCCTCATAGCACAGGGAGATCAGCTCGCTGGTTTGTGACCACCTGGAGGGGTGGCATAGGTAGGATGGGAGGGAGGGAGACACAAAGTGGAACAGATATGGGAACATATGTATATGTATAACTGATTCACTTTGTTATAAAGCAGAAACTAACACACCATTGTTAAGCAATTATACTCCAATAAAGGCGTTTAAAAAAGAGAGAAAGTAGTGAAAAAATAAGTAATTAAGTATGCCCACACAAGTAGTTCTTTTGTTAATTTCTAATTAAATAGTCATATTTATGCTCCTGCTGTATGTCAGGCATCATACAATATAATGTACTTTCAAGTGTGAGTAGGATAGTCTCTGCCCTGCAGGTCTCCTAGTCTAGTAGAAGTAACAAACAGGTAAACAAAACTTACTGAAGTGTAAAGCATGTGTGAGAATAAGGGATTGGCTAAAACAGCACAGATAATGAAGTGTATACCTTTGCCTGGATAGCCAGGAAAAGGAGTTGAATCTTGACCTGAGTATTCAAGTAAGAGTTTCAGGTGGGCATAATGGGGGAGTGAATTACAAGCAACAGTGAGAACAATATGAGCAAAGATGTGAGTCAAGAAGGCATAGGCACTTTCAGGGAGCCCAAGATGTTCACCAAGAGGAGTCCTGGGTGTGTGAGAGAAGTAGAGGCATTGCAGAAGCCTTTATAATTAAGCAGGAACCAGGTCATATTAGGCCTTGCCTGCCATGTGAGGAGGTTGAATTTTATCCTGAGGTTAATGCTGTACTACGGGAAGGATTTACACAAAGGTATAACAAGTCCAGATTTGTGGTTTAGAAACATCACTTTATCTTCAATGTGGATTTCAGATTGTGGGTGGGGGAGGAAGCAAAGGGGAATGGGATTGTACTATGGTGCAATGGTACCATGGGTACCATGAGATTGTACTATGGGTTTAAGAACATGTGTTTTTGCCTCAAATCATTTCTGTTTCACAGTTACATAGAGAAAATAACAGTCTCTTGCAAATCCTCAATATTCCCCATCAGTCAAATGGAGATTATTATAGCAAGCACCTACCTCACAGGGTTGTGATGGGGATTATAGGAACTGATAGTTCCTGGCACATAGTAATTGCTCCATAAATGATAGCGCTTACTATTCAGCCTGTTTCAAATAAAAGACCAATTATGAAGCTTTATCAATAATTCAGGTGAGATAAGACAGTGACCTGGATTATGGTGATGGCATTGGTGAAGGACGGGAGTGGATACATTAAAGAGACATCCAGGAGACAAAATCAATAGGTCTTAATAACCAGTTGGAGTATTCCACTATTCACAATTTCTGAGTAATCTATTATGGACCACTTAAGACTGCAGCTTTTATCTGACTGGACAAAGGACCCGGTTATGGGCTGAACTGTAAGAGATCAATATAGACCCCTAGTTACTTGCTGCTAATCTACAACCTACACTTTAATCCTGCTGTGTTAATCAGGGTTGGCAGGATCTGTTCCTTTCTGTCTCTCTTCCTTTAGATTTGAAATTATATAAGGAATACTTGCTCACTTTGGGAAGAAATGTAGAAAAAAACATCTCAGGAAATAAAATTCACCCTTATCAGTTCAACTGTTTTTGTATTCCATATCTAAATGAGATTGTGCAGTATTCTTATGTGTCTGGCTCATTTCACTCAGCAAAATGTCCTCCAGATTCATCCATGTCATTGCAGATGGCAGGATTTCCTTCTTTTTTAAGACTGAATAATATTCCATTGTGTGTGGTTGTGTGTGTGTGTGTGTGTATACACACACATACATGCATACCACATCTTCCTTTTCCACTCATCTGTGGAGGAACACTTAGATGGCTTCCAAGTCTTGGTTATTATGAATAATGGTGCAATGAACATGAGAATGCGGATCTTTTTGAGATATTTCATGTCCTTTGGATATATACCCTGAAGTGGGATTGCTGAATCATAAGGTTGTTCTAGTTTGTTAATTTGAATATGGTGATTATTTCACAGTGTGTATATATATATATATATATATATATATATATATATATATATATCAAATCATCAAGTTCTACACCTTAAATATATATAGTTTTAAATTATCAAATATACCTCAATTTTAAAACAAATCACCCTTATAATCCTACTAGCCAGAGAAAAATTTTAATGTATATTAAAGGACTGTTTTCATATAGATAATAATGATAATAGTAATAGTTTTAAATGATTATTAGTAGGTAATTTCTGTGTACCAGGATATTTTCTAAGTGTTTTACTTTGATATATATTTACTTATTTCATAGTTACAGTGACTCTGTGGGTTCAATACCATTTATTTACCCATTTTATCAATGGGGAAAAGTGAGACTTCTTTATTTATTTATTTATAACATTCCAAAACCTATTTTTTAATTTAGCAGAAAAAGTCAGTTCTCTACTTGAAGTGATGAACTCCTAACTATCCTAGCCTAATAGGCTCTTCTTTTTATTATTTTTCCACCTTTATTGACATATATTTCACAAATATCTTATATATTTAAGGTATACAATGTGATATTTTGATGTATGTATACAGTGGGAAATGATTATCATAATCAAGATAATTAATACATCTATCACCTCACATAGTTATCTAATATTTTTGTGGTGAGAACACTTAAGATCAGTTCTCCTAGCAAATTTTAAGTATACAATACAGCATTATTAACTGTAATCACCACACTATACATTAGATCTTCAGAAATTATTCATCCTATATAACTGAAATTTTGTACTCTTTGACCAACATCTCTTCATTTCCCCCATCCCCCATTCTATACTCTTTCTCAGCTGTTATGAGTTCAACTATTTTATACTCTACATATAAATGAGATCATGCAGTATTTGTCTTTCTGTGTCTGGCTTACTTCACCTAGCATAATATCTTACAGGTTCATCCATGTTGTTGCAAATGGCAGAATTTCCTTCTTTTTTTTAAGGCTGAATAATATCCTTGTGTGTATGTGTGTGTGTGTGTGTGTGTGTGTGTGTGTGTGTGTTACATTTTCTTTATCCATTCATAAATTGACAGAAACTTAGGTTGTTTCCATATCTTGGCTATTATGAATAATACTGCAATATATATCTCACAACATACACAAAAATTAACTCAAAATGGAGTAAATACTTAAATGATATACCTGTAACCATAAAACTACTAGAAGAGAACATAGAGAAAAAGTTTCTTGACATTGGCCTGGGCAGTGGTTTTTTTTTTGGGTGTGACACGAAAGGCACAGTAAACGAAAGCAAAAATATACAAGTGGGATTGCATCAAACTTAAATGTTTCTGCACAGCAAGGGAAACTATCAAGAGTGAAAAGGCAATCAATGTAATGGGAGAAAGTATTTGGAAGCCAAATATCAGATAACAGCTTAATATTTAATATATAAAGGAACTCAACTCAGTAGCAAAAAGTGACACTAACAGCCAAATTCAAAAATAGGCAAAGGACCTGAATACACATTTTTTCAAAGAAGACATACAAATGACCAACAGGTACATGAAACTTCAGTGCTCAACTTGATTAAGTATCTGGGAAATTCAAATCAAAACCATCAATATCACCTCACACCTGTTAGGATGGCTATTATCAAAAAGTCAAAACAGGAGATAGCTTCAGGATGGCGGACGAGTAATAAGTGATCACCTTCCTCCCCACAAATACATCAAAAATACATCTACATGAGGAACAGCTCCTACAGAACAACTACTGAACGGTAGCAGAAGACCTCAGACCTCCCAAAAGGCAAGAAACTCCCCACGTACCTGGGTAGGGCAAAAGATAAAGAATAAACAGAGACAAAAGAATAGGGTTGGGACCTGCACCAGTGGGAGGGAGCTGTGAAGAAGGAAAGGTTTCCACACACTAGAAGGGCCTTCACGGATGGAGACTGTGGGTGGTGGAGGGGCAGAGCTTCGGAGCCGTGGAGGACAGCACAGCAACAGGGGTGCAGAGGGCCAAGTGGAGAGATTTCCACACAGAAGATTGCTGCCGACCAGGACCCACCAGCCTGAGAGGCTTGCCTGCTCACTGCCGGGGTGGGCGGGGCTGGGAGCTGAGGCTCGGGCTTTGGAGGTCAGATCCCAGGAAGAGGACTGGGGTTGACTGCATGAACACAGCCTGAAGGGGGCTAGTGCACCACAGGTAGCCAGGAGTCTGGGAGAAAGTCTGGAACTACCTAAGAGGCAAGAGACCATTGTTTCAGGGTGCACAAGGAGAAGGTATTCAGAACACCACCTAAACAAGCTCCAGAGATGGACACAAGCTGCGGCTGTCAGTGCGAACCCCAGAGATGGGTGTGAAACGATAAGTCTGCTGCTGCAGCCACCAGGAATCCTGTGTACAAGCACAGGTCACTATCCACACCTCCCCTCCAAGGAGCCTGTACAGCCCTCCACTGCCAGGGTCCCAAGATCCAGGGACAACTTCCCCGGGAGAACACATGGCATGCCTCAGGCTGTTGCAACATCACACAGGCCTCTGCCGCGGCAGACTCGCCCTGCATTCCGTACCCCTCCCTCCCCATGGCCTGAGTGAGCCAGAGACCCCTAATCAGCTGCTACTTTAACCCCACCATTTCTGGGGAGAGAACAGACACACTCAGGTGACCTACACGCAGAGGCGGGGCCAAATCCAAAGCTGAACACCAGGAGCTGTGCAAACAAAGAAGAGAAAGGGAAATTTCTCCCAGCAGCTTCAGGAGCAAAAAATTAAATCTCCACAATCAACTTGATGAACCCTGCATCTCTGGAATACCTGAATAGACAAGGAATCATCCCAAAATTGAGGTGGTGGACTTTGGGAGCAACTGTAGACTTGAGGTTTGCTTTCTGCATCTAATTTGTTTCTGGTTTTATGTTTATCTTAGTTTAGTATTTAGAGCTTATTATCACTGGTAGATTTGTTTATTGATTTGGTTGCTCTCTTCCTTTTTTTTAATATATATATATATTTTTTTTTCCTTTTTCTCCTTTTGTGAGTGTCTATGTGTATGCTTCTTTGTGTGATTTTGTCTGTATAGCTTTGCTTTTACCATTTGTCCTAGGGTTCTGTTGATCATTATTTTTTTTTAGTATAGTTTTTAGCACTTGTTATCATTGGTGGATTTGTTTTTTGGTTTGGTTACTCCCTTCATTCTTTTTTTATTTTATATTTTTTATTTTTAATAATATAAATTTTATTTTAATAACTTTATTTTATGTTATTTTTCTTTCTTTCTTTTTCTCCCTTCTCTGAACTGGTGGCTGACAGGGTCTTGGTGCTCTGGCCGGATGTTAGGACCGAGCCTCTGAGGTGGGAGAGCTGAGTTCAGGACATTGGTCCACCACAGACCTCCTGGCCCCATGTAATATCAAATGGTGAAAGCTCACTCAGAGATCTCCATCTCAAGGTGAAGAGCCAGCTCCACTCAATGACCAGCAAGCTACAGTGCTGGACACCTTATGCCAAACAACTAGTAAGACAGGAATACAACCCCACCCATTAGGAGAGAGGCTGCCTAAAATGATAATAAGTTCACAGACACCCCAAAACACACCACCAGAAAGGGTCCTGCCCACCAGAAAGACAGGATCAAGCCTCATCCACCAGAACACAGGCACCAGTCTCCTCCACCAGGAAGCCTACAAAACCAACTGAACCAACCTTAGCCACAGGGGAGAAGACACCAAAAGCAATGGGAACTATGACCCTGCAGCCTGTGAAAACGAGACCCCAAACACAGTAAGTTAACCAAAATGAGAAAACAGAAACACACAGGAGATGAAGGAGCAAGGTAAAAAACCCACAAGACCAAATAAATGAAGAGGAAATAGGCAGTCTACCTGAAAACCAATTCAGAGTAATGATAATAAAGATGATCCAAAATCTTGGAAATAGAATGGAGAAAATACAAGAAACATTTAACAAGGATGTAGAAGAACTAAAGAGCAAACAAATAATAATGAACAACACATAAGTGAAATTAAAAATTCTCTAGAAGAAATCAAGAGCAGAATAACTGAGGCAGAAGAATGGATAAGTGACCTGGAAGATAAAATAGTGGAAATAATTACTGAAGAGCAGAATAAAGAAAAAAGAATGAAAACAATTGAGGACAGTCTGAGAGACCTCTGGGACAACATTAAATGCACCAACATTAGAATTATAGGTTTCCCAGAAGAAGAAGAGAAAAAGAATGGAACTGAGAAAATATTTGAAAAGAATATAATTGTAAACTTCCCTAATATGGGAAAGGAAATAGTCAATCAAGTCTGGGAAGTGCAGAGAGGCCCATACAGGATATATCCAAGTAGAAACATGCCAAGACACATATTAATCAAGCTATCAAAAATTAAACACAATGGAAAAATACTAAAAGCAGCAAGGGAAAAGCAAAAAAAAAAAACATACAAGGGAATCCCCATAAGGTTAACAGCAGATATTTCAGCAGAAACCCTGCAAGCCAGAAGGGAGTGGCAGGACATATTTAAAGTGATGAAAGAGAAAGACCTACAACCAAGATTACTCTACCCAGTAACATTCTCATTGAGATTTGATGGAGAATTTCAAACCTTTACAGACAAGAAAAGCTAAGAGAATGCAGCACCACTGAACCGTCTTTAGAATAGATGCTAAAGGAATTTCCCTAGGCAGGAAACACAAGAAAATTAAAACACCTACAATAACAAACACAAAACAATTAAGAACATGGCAATAGGAACATACATGTTGTTAACTTCCTTAAATGTAAATGGATTAAATTCTCCAACCAAAAGACAGAGACTGGCTGAATGGATACAAAAACAGAACCCGTATATATGCTGTCTACAAGAGACCCACTTCAGACCTAGAGACGCATACAGACTGAAAGTAAGGGGATGGAAAAAGATATTCCATGCAAATGGAAACCAAAAGAAAGCTGGAGTAGCAAATCTCATTTCAGACAAAATAGATTTTAAAATAAAGACTCTTACAAGAGACAAAATGACACTACATAATGATCAAGGGATCAATCCAAGAACAAGATATAACAATTGTAAATATTTATGCACCCAACATAAGAGCACCTCAGTACATAAGGCAAATGCTAATAGCCATAAAAGGGGAAATCAACAGTAACACAATCATAGTAGGGGACGTTAGCACCCCACTTTCACCAATGGACAGATATTCCAAAATGAAAATAAATAAGGAAACACAAGCTTTAAATGATATATTAAAAAAGATGGACTTAATTGATATTTATATGACATTCCATCCCAAAACAACAAAATACACTTTCTTCTCATGTGCTCATGCAACCTTCTCCAGGATAGATCATATCTTGGGTCACAAATCAAGCCTTGGTAAATTTAAGAAAATTGAAATGGTATCAAGTATCTTTTCTGACCACAATGCTATGAGACTAGATATCAATTACAGGAAAAGATCTGTAAAAAATACAAACACATGGAGGCTAAACAATGCACTACTTAATAAGCAAGAGATCACTGAAGAAATGAAAGAGGAAATAAAAAAATACCTAGAAACAAAAGACAATGATAACATGATGCCCCAAAACCTATGGGATGCAGCAAAAGCAGTTCTAAGACAGAAGGTTATAGCAATACAATCCTACCTCAAGAAACAAGAAACATCTCAAATAAACAACCTAACCATACACTAAAGCAATTAGAGAAAGAAGATCAAAAAAACCCCAAAGTTAGCGGAAGGAAAGAAATCATAAAGATCAGATCAGAAATAAGTGCAAAAGAAATGAAGGAAACAATAGCTAAGATCAGTAAAACTAAAATCTGGTTCTTTGTGAAGGTATACAAAATTGATAAACCACTAGCCAGACTCATGAAGAAAAACAGGGAGAAGAATCAAATCAATAAAAGTATAAATGAAACAGGAGAAGTAACAACTGACACTGCAGAAATATAAAGGATTATGAGAGATTACTACAAGCAAATATATTCCAATAAAATGGAAAACCTGGAATAAATGGACAAATATTTAGAAAAGCACAATCTTCTGAGACTGAACCAGGAAGAAATACAAAATATAAACAGACCAATCACAAGCACTGATATTGAAACTGTGATTAAAAATCTTCCAACAAACAGAAGTCCAATACCAGATGGATTCACAGGTGAATTATATCAAACATTTAGAGAAGAGGTAACACATATCCTTCTTAAACTCCTCCAAAATACAGCAGAGGGAGGAACACTCCCAAACTCATTCTACGAGGCCACTATCACCCTGATACCCAAACCAGAGAAAGCTGTCACAAAAAAAGAAAACTACAGACCAATATCACTGGTGAACAGAGATTCGAAAATTCTCAACAAAATACTAGCAAACAGATCGAACAGCACATTAAAAGGACCATCCACAATGATCAAGTGGGGTTTATCCCAGGAATGCAAGGATTCATCAATATATGGAAATCAATCAATATGATAAACCATATTAGCAACTAGAAGGATTAAAACCATATGATCATTTCAATAGATGCAGAAAAATCTTTCAGCAATATTCAACACCAATTTATGATAAAACTCTCCAGAAAGTAGGCATAGAGGGAACTTATCTCAACATAATAAAGGCTATATATGACAAACCCACAGCAAACATCATTCTCAATGGTGAACACCTGAAACCATTTCCACTGAGATCAGGAAGAAGAGAAGGTTGCCCACTCTCACCACTACCATTCAACAGAGTTTTGGAAGTTTTAGCCACAGCAGAGATGAAAAAGAAAAAAAAAAGGAATCCAAATCAGAAAATAAGAAGTAAAACAGTCACTGTTTGCAGATGACATGATACTATACATAGAGAATCCCAAAGATGCTACCAGAAAACTACTAGAGCTAATCAATGAATTTGGTAAAGTAGCAAGATACAAACTGAATGCACAGAAATCTCTTGCATTCCTATACACTAGTGATGAAAAATCTGAAAGAGAAATTAAGGAAACACTCCCATTTACCATTGCAACAAGAAGAATAATATACCTAGGCATAAACCTACCTAAGGAGACAAAAGACCTGTATGCGGAGAATTATAAGACACTGATGAAAGAAATTAAAGGTTATACAAACGGATGGAGAAATATACCATGTTCTTGGATTGGAAGAGTCAACATTGTGAACATGAGTATACTACCCAAAGTAATCAACAGATTCAATGCAATCCCTATCAAACTACCAATGGCATTTTTCACAGAAGTAAAACAAAAAAAAATTCACAATTTCTATGGAAGCACAAAAGACCACGAGTAGCCAAAGCAATTTTGAGAAAGAAAAACAGAGCTGGAGGAATCAGATTCCCTGACTTTAGACTATACTACAAAGCTACAGTACAAGACAATATGGTACTGGCACAAAAACAGAAATATTGATCAGTGGAACAGGATAGAAAGCCCAGAGTTAAACCTACACACATATGGTCACCTCATCTTTGATAAAGGATGCAATAATATACAATGGAGAAAAGACAGCCTCTTCAGTAAGTGGTGATGGGAAAACTGGACAGCTACATATAAAATAATGAAATTAGAACACTCCTTGATGCTATACACAAAAATAAACTCAAAATGGATTAAAGACCTAAATGTAAGGCCAGACACTCTAAAACTCTTTGAGGAAAACATAGACTGAACCCTCTATGTCATACATCACAGCAAGATCCTTTTTGACCCACCGCCTAGAGAAATGGAAATAAAAACAAAAATAAACAAAGGGGACCTAATGAAACTTAAAAGCTTTTGCATAGCAAAGGCAGCCATAAACAAGACAAAAAGACAACCCTCAGAATGAGAGAAAATATTTACAAATTAAGCAACAGAGAAATTATTAAGCTCCAAAATTTAAAGCAGTTCAATATGAAAAAAACAAACAATCCAATGCAAAAATGGGCAGAAGACCTAAATAGACATTTCTCCCAAGAAGATATACAGATTGCCAACAAACACATGAAAGAATGCTCGACATCACTAATCATTAGAGAAATGCAAATCAAAACTACAATGAGGTATCACCTCACAGCGGTCAGAATGGCCATCATAAAAAAATCTACAAAGAGTAAATGCTGGAGAGTCTGTTGAGCAAAGGAATCGTTCCTCTTGCACTGTTGGTGGGAATGTAAATTGATACAGCCACTATGGAGAACAGTATGGAGGTTCCTTAAAAAACTAAAAATAGAACTACCATATGACCTAGCAATCCCACTACTGGGCATATACCCTGAGAAAACCATAATTGGAAAAGAGTCATGTGACACAATATTCCTTGCAGGTCTATTTACAATAGCTAGGATATGGAAGCAACCTAAGTGTTGATTGACAGATGAATGGAGAAAGTGGATGCGTCACATATATACAATGGAATATTGCTCAGCCATAAAGTGAAATGAAATTGAGTTATTTGTAGTGAGGTGGATGGACCTATAGAATGTCATACCGAGTGGAGTAAGTCAGAAAGAGAAAAGCAAATACCATATACTAACACATATATTTGGAATCTAAAAAAAAAAAAAAAAAAGAGGTTCTTAAGAACCTAGGGGCAGGACAGGAATAAAGACACAGACTTAGAGAATGGACTTTAGCACATGGGGAAGGGGAAGGGGAAGCTGGGATGAAGTAAGAAAGTGGCATGGACATGTATGCACTACTAAATATAAAATAGATAGCTAGTGGGAAGTAGCTGCTTAGCACAGGGAGATCAGTTCTGTGCTTTGTGTCTACCTAGAGGGGTGGTATAGGGAGGGTGGGAGGGAGACGCAAGAGGGAGGAGATATGGAGATATATGTTTATGTATAACTGATTCATTTTGTTATACAGTAGAACTTAATGCACCATTGTAAAGCAATTATAGTCCAGTAAAGATGTTTTTAAAAAAAAAGTCAAAACAAAAAGTGTTGGTGAGGATGTGAAGAAAAGGGAATCATTGGTGAGGAGGTGAAGAAAAGGGAACTGTTTGTGGGAATGTAAATTGATACATCTGTTATGGAAAACGGTATGGAAGTTCCTCAGAAAGTTATAAATAGAACTACTGCATGATTCAGCATTCTCACTTCTGGGTATATATCCAAAGGAAATGAAATCAGTATCTCAGAGAGACATATATATGGCTGTAGGTTTTAGATGCCCTTTATCTGGTTGAGAAAGTTCCCCTCTATTCATCGTTTGCTGAGTATTTTTATTGTGAAAGAATATTGAATATTGTCAAATACTTTCTCTGTGTTTATTTTGATGTTCATGTGATTAAAAAAATTTACATTGATATATTACATTAAACCAACTGTACAACCCTGGGACAAATTACACTTGTTCATGGTGTATGTTGTTTCTGGCTTTGACTAGTTAGTATTATGTTGAGTAATTTTATGTCTGTGTTCATAGGAGATATTGGTCTGTGAGCTTAATTTCTTGTGATGTCTTTTTTTTTTTGTTTTGGGATTAGGGTAATACCGGCCTCAAAACTCAGTTGGGATTTGTTCCCTTTTCACTTTTTTGGAAGTGTTGTGAATAATTGGTATTAATTCTTCTTTGAATATTGGATAGAATTCAGAGGTGAAATCATCTGGGCATGGGGTCTTCTTTGTAGGTAGTTTTTAAAAATTATTATTAGATTCAGTTTCTTTATTTATTATAAGTTTATTTAGATTGTCTATTTATTCTTGAATTAGTTTTATAAGCTTGTGGTTTTAGATGAGTTTTCCATTTTATTTAAATTATCTAATTTGTTGGTGTAAAGTTGTTTATAGCATTCATTTATCATCCTTTTTATTTCTGTAAGGTCAGTAGCAATTTCCCTCTTTTATTCTGTTTTGGTAGTTTGAATATTTTCTCTTTTTGTCTTGGTCAAACCAGCCAAACTTTTGTCAATTTTGTCAATCTTTTGATTTTTCCTACTGATTTTCTATTCCATATTTCAATTATGTCCACTCTAATCTTTATTTTTTTCTATCTACTTGCTTTAAGTTTAGTTTCCTCTTCATTCTTCAGTATCTTAAAGTGGAATGTTTGTTAGGTTATTGATTTGAGATCTTTCTACTTTCTTAATATGGGCATTTACAGATGTAGATTTTGCTATAAGTACTACTTTTAGTTACATCTAATACGTTTTGGTATGTTGAGCTTTTATTTTCAGTTGTTACAAAAATTTTTGTAATTTTCCTTGTTATTTTTTTTATTTGATCCATTGACTGTTTAGTAGGGTGTTGTTTAATTTCCACATATTTAAAAAATTTTTCAAATTTTCTTCCATTGTTGATATATAATTTGATTCCTTTGTTGTCAGAGAGCAATCTTTGTATACTTGTATTATTTAACTTCTTTTAAATTTATTGAGGCTTGTTTTATAGGCTAGTTTATGGTCTAAGCTCTAGAATGTTTCATGTACACTTAAGAAAATATGTATTTTGCTGTTGTGGATGGAGTGTTTTATACATGTTTGTTAGCCATAGTTAGTTTATAGTATTTTTCAAGGTCTTATAGTTCATTGTTTACCTTTTGCCTAGTTGTTTTACTGATTATTGATAGTGGGGATTTAAAATCTCAAAACATAATTTTGGAATAGTTTTTTTTTTCTCTGCCATCAATATTGTCTGTTTTTCTCATATATTTTTAGGTTCTGCTGTTATGTGTGTTCTGCTGCTGTGTGTTATGTATAGTTATATCTTCCTGATGGATTGACCCTCTTGTCATTTTAAAAGTGTCTCTTCTAATATTTAAAAATTTTATTTTATATCATACTAATATATCCACTACAGCCCTCTTTTCATTACTGCTACTTGATTTGTTCTCATCCTTTTACTTTTGAACTATTTTTATCTTTGAATCTAAAACAAGTCTCTTGTAGATAGCACATGGTTGGATCATATTTATTTTACTTTCCTCCATTTTGCTAATATGTGACTTTAGATAAGAGTGTTTAATCCACTTATATTTAATGTAATTCCTGATAAGATAGGTTTTACATTGGCCAGTTTTCCAACTGTTTTCTATGTGTCTTACATTTTTTTCCCTCTAGTCCTGAAACCCTGCCCCCCTTTTTTTTTGAATTAAGTATTTTTAGTGTGCCTTTTAAATTTCTTTGTTGTTTCTTTCATGATATATCTTTTAATCATAATTTTCTTATTGGTTACTTTGGTGAATATAATTAACATCTTAACTAAAAAACATCACATTCAGATTAATGCTAACTTAATTTCAATAGTATATAAATACTTTGCTCCAATAAATTCCAATCTTTCCCTCATTCTCTGTATCATTATTGCCATGCAAATTTATGTTTTCCCAACAACACAGTTTGGTAGTTGTTTTGTTCTCTTCTAAAATAGGTACAAGAAGAAAACAGGGACAAAAATACATATACTATCTTTTATAGTACATATATAACTACTTTTACAAGTTTTCTTCATTTCTACATTTGAGTGACCATCCTGTGTCCTTGCCTATCAGTCTGAAGGATTCTTTTTAGTATTTCCTGTAAGTCTGATCTGATATCAGTACATTTTCTCAGTTTTTATTTATCTGTAAATGTCTTAATTTCATTTTTATCTTTAAAGGAGATTTTTATAAAGGAGATTTACTAGGAAATTTTATAGAATTCATGCCTGATAGTCATTTTCTTTCAACAGTTTGAAGCTGTCACCCCATTATTTTCTGTTATTCATGTTTATCTGATGTTTGTGAGAAGTCAGCTGCTAATCTCATTAAGAAACACTTGTACCTCTTAAATCATTTTTTTTCCTGCATTCAAGATTTTCTCCTTTGACCTTTGTCAATTTGACTATGGCATGTTTTGGTGTTATCTTTTTCACTTTATACTAATTTGAGTTTGTTGAGCTTCTTCGATCTTCAGATTAATGTTTTTCATCAGTTTTGGCAAGTTTTCCTCCATTATTTCTTCAAATATTTTATCTGCCCCTTCTCTTTCTTTTCTCCTCCTGTGATTCCCATTATGCATATGTTGATATGCTTGAAGATGATGATGTCCCACAGGTCTATGATGCTCTTTTATTTTTCTTCATTCTTTTTTTTTTCATTTTGTTCATCAGACTAGATAATCTCTATTGCTCTATCATCAGAATCACTGGTTCTTTTACTGTAAGCTCAAATTTTTTATTGAGCTTCTCTAGTGACCTTTTTTCAGTTATAGTATTGAATATTTCTCAACTCCTGAATTTCTATATGATTCTTTTTATCATTTCTAAATCTTTATTTATATTCTCTAAGGATATATTTTTCTCATACTTCCTTTAATTCTTTAAACATGATTCCTTAAGTCTTCGAAAATAGTTATAATAGCCTCTTTAAAGTCTTTGTTTACTAAGCCCCAAATCTAGGCCTGTCTCATGAACATATTCAGTCAGCTGCTTTTTTGTCCCTGAGTATTTGGCACACTTTTGTTTCTTTTCATATCTAGCAATATTTTGTTGACATATTTTATATTTTATCCACTCTGATATCATATTCCTTTGTCTCCAAGATTTGTGGTTGTTGCTGGTTGTTCTTGTGCAGTTCTTTTTTGTTAGGTTTTTATTTGAGAGTTTTCCTTTTTCTTAGTGTAGGCATTTGTCACTATAAACTTCTGTCTTAGAACTGCTTTTGCTTAATTCCATAAGTTTTGGTGTGTTGTGTTTTCATTTTCATTTGTCTCAAGATATTATTTGATTTCCCTCTTGATTGCTTCTTTGACACATTGGTTGTTTAGGAGCGTGTTGCTTAATTTCCTTCTATTCGTGAGCTTTCTAGTTTTCCTTCTATTCTTGATTTCTAATTTCATATTATTGTGGTCAGCAAAGGTACTCAATATGTTTCTTAAATTTGTTAAGACTTGTTTTGTGGCATAACGTATGATCTATCCTGGAGAAAGTTTCATGTGTGCTTGAGAAGAAAATGCCTTCTGTTGTTGCTCAGTGGAATATCTGTTAGGTCCAGTTGGTCTAAAGTGTAGTTTAAGTCCACTGTTTCCTTACTGATTATCTGTCTGGATGATATATACATTGTTGAAAGTGGTATATTAAGGGCCCCCAGTATTATTGTATTGCTGTCTATTCCTCCCTGCAAATATGTTAATATTTGTTTTATATAGAGTTGACACAGGTTTGATCTGTGCATGTCCAGTTATACATGGATTTTTTTCAATAAATACATAGACTACTACACAATCCATGGTTGGTTGAATCCGCAGATGTGGTACCACACACATAGAGGGCTGACTGTTGGACTTGAGCATCTGTAGATTTTGGTATGTGCAGGGGCTCCTGGAACCAATACTCTGTGGAAATTGAAGGATGACTGTACTTAAGTACTGTAGTGTTGGGTGCACATATATTTACAATTGTTATTTCCTCTTGAAGAATTGACCCCTTTTTCATTATATACTGGTGCTTGTCTCTTTTTACAGTTTTTGACTTTAAGGCATTTTTGTCTGACATAAATGATATAAAAAGAGAGCCTCTGCTCTCTTTCAGTTACCATTTGCAAGGAATATCTTTTTTCATCCCTTCACTTTCAGTCTATGTGTGTCCTTAAAGCTGAAGTGAGTCTCTTATAGGCAGCATATAGGTGAGTCTTATTCTTTTTTTTTTTTCATTCAGGCAAATTAGGTCTTTTGATTGTATAATTTAGTCTGTTTAAATTTAAATAATTATTGATAGGGAAGGACTTACTATTGTCATTTTGTTAGTTGTTTTCTCAGTGTTTTATATATCCCTTTCCCATTTTTTCTCTCTTACTGTGTTCCTTTGTGATTTGATGATTTTCTGTAGTGATTTACTTTGATTCCTTTGTCTTTATCTTTTGTGTATCTATTATAGGTTTTTGCTTTGTGGTTACCATGAGTCTTCATATAACATCTTATAACAGTCTATTTTAGGCTGATAACTACTTAATATCAATCGCATACAAAATCACTACACTACTACTCCCAACCCTCACATTTTATATTTCTATTGTCACTGTTTACATCTTTTCATATTGTATATCCATTAACAAATTATTGTAGCTGTCTTTTTTTTAAATGCTTTTGTCTTTTAACCTTTATACTAGAGTTATAAATGATTTACACACCCTAGGCATGCAATGGCCCCAGGTATGTGTGTATTTGGGGGAGTGTTCAGTGTCTCATTGGCTCAGGCAGCTGCAACTTACAAAGTCAGCAGCTGTATGGTCTTTGGCAGCTAGAGCTGTGGCAGGGCACGGTGGCTATAAGGGCTGCTGGGGTTCTCAGCAGTTCCTCCAGGCCCAGCAGAGAGGGACTGAAACATCCAGCAGTGATGCTTCAGGGTGATGGTGTACTCATACATGGTTCCAGAGGCTTGCTGTGGGCATGCATGCAGGGGTGGGGGCTGACAATAGGAGTCATGACTGGCTGTGTGCATGTGTTTACCTGCAGGGTTCAGGGTCAGCTGTGGGGGGCAGGATGGAGAGACTCAGGTAGTTGGAGCCTGTGAATGTGAAAACATGTGGGACCCTCAGGGGTGAACTCTGCTGTGAATCCAAGACAGCTGTGCTGGCTGTTGGTTTCCTCAGTAGTGAAACCTGCTAGGGAACTCTGTGCAGCAGGCCACTGGGTTCTGTGTCTGGTCTCAACATGTGGCTGATACTGATAATTCTTGCCATTCTTCTTTCTTCCTAGCATCTCCAGAGTCTCAGCTATGCCTGTCTCCCCAGCGAACTGGATGGGGATAAACTGAAGCAAGTCCTTCATGCAATGCCCCAAAAAGCTGGGAAAGGTGATTGCTCATTCTGCTAGGGGAATTCTTGGACAAGGGATTTACCTCTTTGCACTGAGCAGTGCTGGCTTGAGGAATGGGATGATGCAGGCAAGATGAAACTGTTGTTCCTAACCTTTTTTGGATTCCATCTTGATTTATTTGTATTACTTTTCAGAAGTATATTGCTTTGTATGTTTGTATTAGTGGTTGCTCTGGGCATTACAATGTATGTTAGGTCATATATATATATATATATATATATATATATAGAGAGAGAGAGAGAGAGAGAGAGAGAGAGAGAGAGAGAGAGAGAGAGAGAGAGAGAGAGAACCTATCACCTCTACCATTTCAAGTGAAGTGTAGAAACTCTTACATCCATATAGGTTCCTTTACTCCCTGTGCTTGTCAAATATAATTGGCTTAAGTATTTCCTATATATACATTGAGTGGCACATAAACAGGTAGGGTTATAATTTTTGTTTCAACCATGTATTTCTAAAAGCATGTGTGTGCATGCATGTGTGTATATAAAGAGATTTTGATTGAAGTATAGTTGATTTACAATATTATATTAGTTTTAGGTGTACAGAGTAATGATTCAATATTTTTATAGATTATACTCCATTAAAGGTTATTACAAAATAATGGCTATATTTCTCTGTGTTGTGCAGTATATCCTTGTTGCTCATTTATTGTATAAATAGTTTGTATAAATAGTTTGTATAAATTGTATTGTATAAATAAATTGTATTGTATAAATAGTTTGTATCTCTTAATCCCCTATCCCTATCTGGTCCCTCCCCCTTCCCTCTCCCCACTGGTAACCACTAGTTGTTCTCTATATTTATGAGTCTGTTTCTATTTTGTTATATACATTTGTTTGTTTTATTTTTTAGATACCACCATAAGTGATAACATAGGGTATTTGTCTTTTTCTGACTGACTTATTTCACTAAGCATAATACCCTCTAGGTCCATCCACATTGCTGCAAATGGCAGCATTTCATTTTTTATGGCTGAGTAATATTCTATTTTTGGTATAATTCACCTGTGAAGCTGTCTGGTCCTGAACTTTTGTTTGCTGGGAATTTTTTAATAACAAATTCAGTTTCACTACTAGTAATCAGTCTGTTCATATTGTCTATTTCTTCCTGGTTCAGTCTTGGGAGGTTGTATGCTTCTTCCGGTTTGGGAAGTTTTCAGCCATAATTTTGTCAAATACATTTTCAACCATTTTCTCTCTCTCTTCTCCTTCCAGGACCCCTATAATGTGAATTTTGGTACACTTGATATTATCTTAGAGGTCTCTTAAAGTGTTCTCATTTTGAAAATTTGTTTTTCTTTTTGCAA